>NC_064843.1:67246459-67564673 GCF_024166365.1 Elephas maximus indicus
CAAGGGAACGGAGCGGGTGCATGTGCAAGACTGCGGGTACACGCATGGGTGGGTGAGCTACAGGACTGGGGCAAGAGTCAAAGCCAAAGATGAACCAAGGGCCAAGAGGGGGAGGTGGGGCATGAGGGGCTGGACAAAAAACCTCAAAGACAGTTTGTCTTTTTCTCTGACATGCTTCCATTTTACTGACATTGTTCATAGATGTCATGTTTGGCTCAATGTGTCACATAGCAGTGCTGTGCCAGCCATGGACTTCCTGTCCATTCCCACATACTAAGCTTCACAGCAGAGAGGGAGGCCCTGTCCAAGTCTCACCTAACACAGGTGGTGGCATCACCTCCCAAGGGTGTCTGAGCATGACTGGAAGTATTCCCATCCACTTGTCCAGATGGCCAGTGATGGAGCACCTACCTGTGTGGGCATTGTGAGGCAAGGCCACAAAGCCACCTTGAAGGTCCTAAGCTTGTTGTCAAAAGTAGTGCATCATTCTACAATTAACGAGAAGGTAGCCATGTCAATGAGAATAGCAGACAGACAGTGTGGAGGGCAGATGTGTGACCATCATGTAGCTCTGTACATATGCCGTCTCGTTAATGCTGCAGCTCTGGGAAAGGAGTGCCATTATCTTTTCCAGATCTCAGGGGCAGACCAAGGTTCACATCAGGCCAAATGTGACACCTAGGAACAATGTCAGTAAAAGTGGTAGCATGTCAGAGGAAAAGCCAAGCCTTCTTTGAGGTTGCTGATCCAGCCCTGAGTGTGCTTTCCCCACACACCCTCTTAGACATGGGTAGTCTTTGGTTTTGACCCCTACCTAGTCCTGCATCACACCTGCCCATGCTCGTACCCACAGTCTTGCACCTGCAGCTGCACTGTCTCCCTGTCCCAGGTGACACAGCTCCCACTGATCTGAATTATGACTCTGTGCCATATGAATCCCAGGTTCATGATCTTAACTGCCTCACACAGACCCAGGTTTGGTTGGGCTCATTTGCCCTCAGTCTTCATAACTGGAGGCCCTGCCCCTCTAGTTTTCTGTGCATATCACCTGAGAGGCTGGGAAGTCCTGGGCCTAAGGAAACCTTGCCTGATCTCTCCACTGCTCTCATCTGAAATTCCTGGCCTCTCCATTTCCTTGGAGAAAATTGATGAGATTTGATTTTGTGCCTGGGAATTCAAGTCCGTGTCCCCACATGCACAGAGGTGGGATGGCTATAGAGAAGGAAGGACAGCACAGCCAGACTGTGCTGAGGACCAGCAGCATGTCCCCCTGAAATCAACATCAACAAAGACTTCCTCTGGGAAACCTCACCACAGCCCTTCAAGATGGGCATGATGCTTATCATTCCTGTTTTAGAGATGAGGAAGCTGAGGCTCTGAGGATGAGTAACTTGCTTAGGTGGCAGAGATGGTCCACCACAAGCAAGAGTCAGGAGTCCAGACCTATGTGACTCCAATGGGAGGCCCCATCTTCATCATCTCTTGAGGCCTGCACTGGAAGAAAAAAAATCATCAAAAACATACAATCAAGGCTGAAATTGTATGTCCAGGATAGTGACAGTGACCTTACACACTTGAAAATCACTGCCCAACCTTGTGATTTTCCATCCCACCCTCTCATCCACATACACTGCCTGACCCCCCTACCACCCACTCAGCAGTGCTGCCCTGGGTCCAGCCCATCTGTACCTCTGTCTGTTGCTTCACTCACCACAGGCCCGTGGGCTTCACACCAAGGTGTGCTGGATCCACAAAGGGCTCAGGCTAGCCTACCCTTGGGCAGTGAATGGTGCAGCATCCTGGCCTATTGCCCTGTATCTGGGAGCTGGTTGGCACCTTGCTGAGCCCCAGGTGCTGTTATAGGCAGACCTGTAAGGAGAGGACAAGTCAGCCTCTGAGATGGAGAAGGTTGACTGTATGGGCGACCTGGTAATGGTGCTTCCATGCCAAGAGGCAGCTGCAATGAAGGCCTGGTGTTCCCCACTCAAGTGGTCTTCAGCCCACATCTGAGCCCTATGAGACAGAGGAGCTCCTCATGGAACTCAACAAGAAGTTACTTCACACTGCCTCAGGTTCTTCTCCCATCATGTGAGCCCCTGGGAACAGCCACACCACAGGGGGTAAGGTTGGCTGTACATGAGGCACCACTGATGGGAAACAGGAGAATTTCAGAGGCATGGCGGCCTCCAGTGAGGACTGATGATTAACACACAAGCACACAGGGTGCCCCTGAGGAACTCCCAGAAATACTCATCTGGGGGAGGCAACTGATGAAGTACCACATGAGCCTGCCTGAGAATAACAGCCAACCCAGCCCCTCCTACTGAGGTCCTGTGTCCACACAGAGACCCTGCTCAGTCCCATGGCTATTAGCTGTGAATGTCCTGGCACCTAACTGCCTCCAGCTCCATCCCTTCAGGCATGTGACCCAGTGTCCCCAGGGGTAGTGGAACTGCCATTGGGCCTCATGTCCTGCTGTCCCTTCTTGCCAACCTGGTAGCCCCATTTCAAGTTCAGAGGAACCCCCACCCCCAAATAAACCTTGTGCCCTTCTCGCTCCGTTCTAGTATCACTTCCCAGGGACCCAACCCTAAAAGTTTCTTGGTGCGGAAATTTGAACAGATTTTAGGAAGTTGAATCCCAAAGAAGAGATATGCCCAGAATTCATCAGTGACTGGAGACAGCATCATGCAATTTCCCACTTGCCACAATCAAAAACTATAATCCAGCTTTCCATTTTGGATGTGCCTCCCGGGTCTCATTTGACTTCATACACCCCACCTCCCTCCTCACAATGAGGCTCTAGGACCTTTGCCTGGCCTTCCCCTGGGTTTCTGATTCAAACCCACACTCTTCCCCTGCAGATCTAGTTATCGTCTATTGCCACTTCCCAACACAAAGCAGCCCCTGCTCACCAAGGTATCTGCAGAGAGTTGGGAGGAAGAAGAGCAGAGTTGCTATCTGACAGTTGCTATCTCTGTTTTCAGCCCACACAATTCATTCTGATGGAGACAAGTTTGACAGGCCCAGCAAATTTATTCATAATCCAAGTGTAGTGCAAAATTTTTATCTCTCTCTACTGTAAAGAGTAGGCTTCTGTTTGTTTTCAGAAGACCCTTATTAGCACAACTGCCATGGTAAGTGTAGTTAATACTAAGCATAAAAACTAAGCATAAATGTTTGGAAAGCCAGGATTTGAATACAGCCATGGTAGTTTCTACTACTCTCTTCCTGTGGGTCCCTGTTTACTTATGTTTTCTCAAGTTTCATTTGTGAAATAGAACTCTTTCTGGATCAGAGCTCAGCATGGTTGTTCCAGGAGCAGAACTGTACCACAGTGGTGCAGCTTTAAGGTGTGGGCATAAAGGAAAATGCATCATTCAGTTTTAAAGTTATAAATGCAATTGTGATGCACTGGAAAATCAATCAGCCCTGGACTCCCATCCACAGCTAAGCCACAGGTCCTCAGGAAACGTGGAGTAGCAAAGGAGGCTGGGCAAGTGGGCACATTGGGCTCAGCTTCCTGCACCTCTTCCAGACTTTGAGGTGCCCAATGTCACCCCCACTGTTGAAGCTCACATACTGCCCACAAGCTGAGGCTTCCAAATAACCAGTTCCTGACATCCACTTGGGTTTTACAGACCCAAACTGCTCCTGCTCATATTTGATAAGATGCTGGGTTTGCACCAGCCTGGGAGCACAGGGGCATTACTGCCCCACAATGTCAAAGGTCAGCTCACACCACTCCCAGCAGCAACCCCACCTCCTGGAAGCCTGCAGGTGTTTTATGGAGGCCTGCGTTGGTAGACATAATGCCGATCACTTCAGTGGACTGACTGCTTCCCAGGGAAGCCTGATTTTCTCTGTGTTCCTCCTTGTCTTCAGGAAGGTAGAACACTGGCCTCTGACCTACCTGGACTTCTCTGCCCTCTAGGTAGGCTGTTCCTGCTTATCTTCCAAAGCCAGCTGAGGCCCACCTTCTCCAGAAAGTCTCTTCTGATCATCTCTCCAGAACCAGGGACCCATGCCTCATCTGGACTCATGTAACATTAAGACCTAGTTGTCCCTCATCCCCAGCAGATGGGTGGACTTGACCAGCTGGCTGCTCAGTCACTGACACACGGGTCTTGCAGATCTGCTCTGTGCTTGGTATTGTTCTGAGCTCAGAGGTCACGATAATCAGTAAGAGAAAGGCACAGTCTTTGTGGGGAACAGATGATGATCATGCACACCAATAGCAGAGAATTGTGAGGTCCATAAGGAAGCAAGGGCAGGGTGATAGAGTGGGCATAACTGGGGGTTGAAAGTGGAAGCAACTGGGAGGTGATTGAGGTGATGAATCCAAGGATGTGGCCTCGAGATGTACTGAAGCCAACTCAGGTGCCATTGACTAGAAGTTCCAGAAGAGGGAGAGATGCGTATTTTGTATTTTGGCAAATTACATGCTTGGGTCTCTTTGGACCTCACATGTCATCAGTGATACAAAGGTCAAACATGTTTCTGGAGCCAGCTCATATCCTCTACCCCAGTACAGAGGGAGGGCCCCAGCCAGTGTTCATCATAGGTGCCTAATGAAACCAGTGGCAAAACTCAGTGCCCGTTTCCCATCTTGGTGTATCTCATCATTAGATTGTGGAAATGAGATATGTAAGAATTTAGGATTGCCAGAATGAGAGGTGGCCTCAGAGTTCAGGTTGTCACATCAGGGTGGTAACAGACACCAGCTCTGATAATGATTATAGGTGGGTGTTGTGAGATCACTAGGGACATCCTGGAAAGGCATCTCAACCAGGAAATAGTTTCTAAAGAGCATAACGTGAAAACCTCAAATGGTCAAAATTACCTTCGGACCTTGTTTTAATTAATACCTATACCAGTCAACATGTTGTGAGTTAACAGCCCTGTGCAGTAATACATTCCAGTGTTGTATGTACGATAACGGCTGCTAATGTCATTGCACAAAGCGATCACATTGAACAAGTGAACCATCTCTGTGTTCTACTGCTGGCAACACTGCAGCAAATTCAGGAAGATTCCAACTTTCCAGCTTTTCCTACTGGTCATTATAATTTTCGTCTTCAGGAGATGGTTCACCAGGTCCTCCAATTATACCTAAGGTGGTCTTTCTATAGGCCACCAGCAACTTTGATTCTTCCTTGAGAATACTGAAGGCACCAGTATTCTCAAGGCCCCTCCCCCTCAGCAACACCATCACTCCCTCGTCAACAGCAGGAAAACTTTACAATCATTAAGCCTTGCTTAAAATACATTGACTTTTTTCAGGCTTGATTGCATTTGTTGCCTCAAATAAATGCTCATTGACTGAGGTACCTATATAAATAGCGTCCCTACCTCCAGCCTGCCCTCCAAAGCTCTGTTTCTTTGCGCTGGTTGATTATAAGGATGGCTCAGGATCAGGCCGTGTTTCGTTCTGCTGTGCATAGAGTCGCTATGAGTCAGAACCGACTCGACGGCACCTAACAACAACATGGTGGAACTCTACTGTAATCTCTGGATTGATGTGGAGGAAAGGTCTTCATTAAATGTTTGTTGAATTTAATTACATCGAATTTGAGATTTTATGCATAGCCCTTCCTGAGTGAGGTGCTAAGCTTTTCCAAACAGAAATGAGAGACCCATCTTAAAGAGAGTAAGAGCGGAAGGTTGAGGAATGAAGGTTGTGAGTCTTGATAATGAATGATCAAATGAAACGTCATCAATCACAGGGCTCAGTGCCTCAGTGACCCTTTCCGTTATCCTCTGACAGCAGTTGGCTGAATGAGGCAGCATCCTGTATTCAGGATGCTAGGCATTGGTTGGGAACAACCTATATTCTGGGGAATACCTGAGGGTTCTGCCTTCAGCCTGGGTTCTTCAGAGCTTGAACCTGGAGCCTTCCAAGCTCCTTGATTCCAAATAAAGTGAACTTAATCTATGTCCTAAGACTGCTAAGAAGGAAGTTCCATTTTAGACTCCTTGAACCAGCCCCTGCAGCAATCTTTGTAGCTCATTGGCAAAGGCTGGCCCTATGTGAGAATATTTCATTAAGGTGATAAACCCAGAGAATAAAGGACATTTTCTTCCCTTATGCTTCTCTCTGATATGCATACATTGGGGGATGGGAGATATTTAATATAATAATAGAGGAGGATGGACAGGATGTGACATAATGCAGTGAGGTTAATTTCTTGCCCTGGTGAGTGGAATCTGCCTTGTGACTTCAGAGTCATACCTCGTACATGTGCATATGAAAACAGAATGATGCAATGCTGAACACTTGGACACTTCTCCTTATTGTACAATACACTTTTCTTAACAATGTTCACATTCTCCAGGAGCTTATTTTACAAGGCTTTCTTCAAGGGATTGTTGACCTTGAAAAATGAGGACAAAGGGGAAAGAATTCTGATTTTCTCCTTCTTTTTAGTGATCCACTTCCTGCAACTCAATTCATTGAACTACCAACTTTTTCCTTTCACTCCGGTTTGGAATTTAAACTTTTTTCTCAATAAATGCCTCAAAAGTTAATTTTCCCTTGGGGTCCAGAAGCAAACTAGCAATCTACCAGTCTCTCTCTCACTCACACACACACACAGAGACTCACTCACAAGGTAACAAAATTACACATATATCTATCAAAATTTTGCTTAAGAACCTTCCACAGATCCTACAGTGCAGAATCCTACTTCCTGGCCTGAGAGCAAAGCCCACACAGTCTGACCCTAAGCCAGCGCTGTGACCTATCCTCTCCAGAACATACTCTGTGCTTCAGAAACACCAAGCTGGCTCCTCTGCTTTCTAACTATTCACAAGGCCTGGATGAGAACACACTCCACGGAAAAAACAAAGAGATCCCCTCCACAAGGTTGTGGACACATGGCTCAGGAACCTGTATTTCAAAACAGCTCATTTGCTGGGGTTGATAAGGTACCCTAGTTTCACCAGTACCTTCCTTAATTTTTGTCAAACTGTGTCTGGGGGACATGTGCCCTGGGGACCGTTATAGACAGCAAAAGGCTGAGGAGGTGAATATACAGCAAGAGAAAAACTGTGAAGTGCCTTTCTGAACTATGTGAATTACCACATTTAGGGTTGTCTCACGTTTACAGGTAATACAGGGACTAGGAACTCATCCTCGGGTCTTAGCAGTGTCTGCATATCTCTGTATGTGAAATAAGAAGGCTCCAGGAAAAGCTAATGTCACTCATCTTAGTAAGTGAGTGCTCAGGGTCTGGACTTACTTCCCTCTGAGTGTGAATCCAGGAGCCCCTTCTGAAGGTGAAGTGTGGGGGAAGTGTCTGCACATAGAACTGAGATCCTAACTTTGCTTCCCCAAGGAGTCCTCTCTCACTGTACCTTTCCCCTTTCTACCCTTGGTCATGCTGATCCCTCAGTGTGGCACACCTTGATCAGCCCAGTTCCACAACTATTACCCACACATACACATCACATCACATCCCATCCCATCCCACACAAGTACACATCTGAGACAGGTGCATCCCTAAAGTTCCAGGTAAATGCAGACCCTTATGAAACCTTGCCTTTAAGTCACCTCCCAAACTCAGACATCCTTCTGCTTCTGTACTCAGGCATATGTGGATCTTCAATCCATTTGTTTAATCAATAACCTTTTCTGAAGGCCTACTACCACTAATGCTACTGTGGGAGGCCCATGGAATGTTGAAAATGAATGAACAACTGCATGAATCTGAAAAACATAATACTGAGCAAAAAAATGTAAGTCCTAGAAGATACATGTTATGATCCATTTAGATTTGGTTCAAAAGAAGAAAAACAAAACTACAATCAAGCATACATTAAAAAAAAAAAAGAAAGAAAGAAAAAGTTGCTGTTGAGACAGCTCCAACTCATGGTGATCCCATGTGTTTCAGAGTAAAACTGTGTTCCATAGGGTTTTCAATTGTTGATTTCCCAGAATTAGATCACCAGGCTTTTCTTCTGTGGTACCTCTGGGTGGACTTGAACTTCCAACCTTTCCGTTAGTATCCAAGCACATTAACCATTTGCATCACCCATGGATTCCAGAGCATATATTGTTGTTATTAGTTGTCATTGAGTTGATTCTGACTCATGGAAACCCATCCAAAACTAAAAACCCATTGCCACAGAGTCGATTCCAACTCATAGTGGCCCTATAAAGCAGAGTATAACTGCCTCATAGGATTTCTAAGGCTGTAATCTTTACAGAAGCATACTGTCACATCTTTCTCCTGCAGAGCTTCTGATGGATTTGCACTGCTGATTTTTTCAGTCAGCAGCCAAGCACTTAACTACTGTGCCACCATGGCTCCTTATGGCAACCCATAGATGATAAAAATATAATGAACCCAAAAACAACAGATTATACACTCTTCTCAAGTACACATTGAATATGCTCCAGGATAGGCCATATAATAAAACTTAAAACAAACCTCAAGAAATTTAAAACATTAAAATAACAAGAAGTATATTCTTGAATGGCAGTGCAATAAAATTAGAAATAAATAGCAGGAAAAATTGGGGAAATCTCAAATATGTGGAAATTAAATGACACACTCTTAAATAATCAATGGTTCAAAAAAGAAAACAAAAGGAAAATCAGAAAAAAAAACTACAAAATAAATGAAAATGAAGACACAACATACCAAAATTTATGGGATGCAGCTAAAGCAGTGCTTAGAGGGAAATTTATAGCTGTAAATGCCTGTGTTAAGAAAGAAGAGAGATCTCAAATCGATACCATAGCCTTGCATCCTAACACACTGAAAAAAATTAAAAAAAAAAGAGCAAGCAAAATCTAAAGAAAGCAAAAGGAAGGAAATAATAAAGATTACAGTGGAAATTAATGAAATAGAGAACAGAAAAACAATAGAGAAAATCAATGACACCAAAAGCTAGTTCTCTGAAAAGATCAACAAAATTGACAAAGTTTTATTTAGATTGATCCAGAAAAAAAGAGAGAAGACTCAAATTACTAGAATCAAAAATGAAAAAAAGGGGCCATTACTATGGACCTTGGAAACCCTGGTGACAAGGTGGTTAAGTGCTACAGCTGTTAACCAAAAGGTTGGCAGTTCAGATCCAGCAGGTGCTTCTTGGAAACTCTATGGGACAGTTCTACTCTGTCCTATAGGGTCACTATGAGTTGGAATCGACTCAAAGGCAACAGGTTTACTATGGAACTTACAGAAATACAAAGAATTTTAAAGGAATGCTATGAAAAAAATTGTATGCCAATAAATTAGATAACTTAAATGAAATGGACAAATTCCTAGAAAGACACTAACGACCAAAACTGATTCAACAAGAAATAGGCAATCTGAATAGACATATAACAAGTGAAGATATTGAATTAGTAATCAAACAACTACCCAGAAAGAAAAGCTCAGGCCCATGCTCTGCCACTAAATTCTAGTAAAAATTTAAAGAAAAATTAATACCAACTCTTCAGAAACTCTTTTAAAAATAAAAAAGGAAGGAATACGTCACAATTTATCCTATGAGGTGACTGTTACCCTAATAACACAACCAAAGATATCACAAAAAAAGAAAGCTACAGAGAAATATATCTTATGGATATGGCTGGAAAAATCCTCAATGTAATATTAACAAACTGAATCTAGCAAGACACAAAAATAATTTTGCACAGTGACCAAGTGGGATTTATCCAAGAATGCAAGGTTGGTTTAACATCTGGAAATTAGTTAATGTAATAACATATATAGAATGAAAAATCATTACATGATCATCTCGATAGATGCAGAAAAAGCACTTGACAAAATTCAACACTCTTTCATGATAAAAACACTCCACAAACTAGGAATAGAAGGAAACTTCCTTAACCTGATAAAGGAGGTCTATGAAAAAAACCCACAGCTAACATCGCACTTAATGTGAAAGATTATGAAACAAAGATATCCATTCTTGCTGCTTCTATTTAGCATTGTACAATAAGTTTCAGCCAGTGCAATTAGACAAGATGACATTATCTTGTATATAAAAAAAAACCTATGGACTTCACTAAAATACTATTAGAACTAATAAAGGAGATCATCGAGGTTGCAGAATACAATATTAATAAACAAAAATAAATTTTATTCCTGTACTCTTGCAATGAACAATAACACGAAAAAGAATAGACTACTTATGAATAAATTTAACAAAAGAAGTACAAAACGTATACTCTGAAAACTACAAAACATTAATAAAAGAAATTAAAGATTTAAATATAAGAAAAATATCCCATGTTCATGGAAATGAAAACTTAGCATTATAAAAACTGCAAATTGATTTATAGATTCGATGCAATTCCTATCAAAAATCCCAGTTGACATCTTTGTAGAAATTTATAAACTCAATCTAAAACTCATATGGAGTTGCAAGGGATCCAAAATAGCCTAAACAATCTTGAAAATGAAGAAAGTAGGAGGACCTGCACTTCCCAATTTCAAAAATTACTATAAAGTAACAGTAATCAAGACAGTGTTATACTGTCACAGGATAGACATAAAACAATGAAATTGAGAATACAAAAATAAACCTACACATCTATGGTCAACTAATTTTCAAGGGTGTCAAGATCATTCAATGTTGAAAAAAAAAGTCTCTTCAACAACAGGTGCTGGGAAAACTGGATCGCTGTCACACTCCAATGGGCCAATGGCAGGAGTGGCTCTTAGGGGATCAGGTGGGATTCTGAAAAAAGAGGAACCAACAGCCAGATTGATCAGATGTAGCTTTATAAGGAAACTTACATAGATCAGTGCCAGAAATCTCAGAACAGTCACTAAAGTGCCAAGAGTCACCCAGGTACAAGTCCGTGCACAATAGTGAGGATTGGGTGTTTTCATACCATATCAGTTAATGCTAATGTGTAGGGAGAACAACATACCTACATTCAAAGATATTTGCAGGGGATTCAGGAAAAAACATGTCTAATCTATGATTGATCGTTTGTTTTTGGACTAGTTAATGGGTTTCAATTAATGTTACCATAAAGTCAGGTGTTTGATGTGCTTTTTCTTGGCCCAGGTTATCTGCTTGGTAGGCACTATGGTTCTCTCCCACAGCACTATGCCGGCAGGACCAACCTTGTATTGTTCATGGCCTTCACGATGCCATATGCAAACGGATGGATTTGGACCCCTACATTTCACCATACACAAAAATTAACTCAGAATGGACCAGAGACTTAAATGTAAGAGGTAAAACTGTAAAACTCTGTAAATAAAACATAATTTTAAATCTCCATAATCTTAGATTTGGCAAAAGATTCTTAGGCATGACACCAAAGTAGGACAACAAAAGAAAAAATAGATAAATTGAACTTCACCAAAATTTAAAAATTTTCTGCTTCAAACACTACCAAGAAAGTGAAAACACAACCTACAGAACAGCAGAAACTGTTTGCAAATCATACCTTTGGTAAGGCACTTGTATCTAGACTATATAAAGAACTCATACAAACCAATAATAAAAAGACAAATAGCTCAATTTAAAAATGGGCAAAATACCTGAATAGACATTTCTCCAAGGAAGATATAAAAATGGCCAATAAGCACATTAAAAGATGCTCAACGCCATTAGTCATCAGGGAAATGCAAATCAAAACCATAACGTTGTACCACTTTACAACCACTAGGATGGCTAAAATAAAAAACTCAGCAATAAGTGTTGCGCAGGGATGTTGAGAAATTGCAGCCCTCATGCATTGCTGGTGGGAATGTAAATTGGTGAATCCACTTTGGATAATAGTCTGGCAGCTCCTCAAATGATTAAAAACACAGAGTTACCATATGATCCAGCAATCCAAGATAAGTGAAAGCATGTGTCCACACAAAAATCTGTACACAAGTTTTCATAGCAGAATTATTCATAATACCCAAAAGGTGGAAACAACCCAGGTGTCCATCAAACTAAATGTGCTATAGGCATAAAATGGATTAGTATTTATCCATAAAAATGAATGAAGTTCTGACACAAGTTACAACATGGATGAACCCTGAAAACACTATGTTAATTGAAAGTAGCCAGTCACAAAAGACCACATATTATACGATTTCATTCATATGAAAGTCCAGAAAAGGGAAATCTATATAGACAGGAAGTAGATTAATGGTTGTTTATGGCTTGGTGGAGAGGGTGAGAGAGGATTAAGGGGTAGGAAGGCGACAGCCAAAGAGTACAGGGGTTTCCTCTTGAGGTGATGATAATGTTCTAAAATTGACTGTGGCAATGGTTGCACAACTCTGTGAATATACTAAAATCTATTTACCGTGTTTTTCTTTCCCACCAAAATAGCATGTGGCATAGCTTGCTTACGAAAATAGGGAGAGGGATTGCTCAGTTGGCAAAAATGTGTAATGTGCATGTTATTTGCATAAAAATATGGTAATTGTACTCTTTAGAAGAGTGCTGTGTATGCTATATGAATTATATCTCAATAAAGCTGTATAAAAGAAAAAAGTAATGAAAAGCTGGAAAGTGATAGCACACAATTCATGATAGTGGTTCTTACACAGGAAAGGAGGAAAGGAGGGAGGCAGTCAGCAGTGGGGCACACAAGGCACTGGCGGTGCTGTGTTTTTTAAGCTGGATGGGGTACATGGGTGCTCATTATTGTTCTTAAGCTGTATTGTATGCATTGCCTTATGATGTCTTTACAGTTTAAAACAAACGCCAAATATTCAGTATGTGCCAGGCACTCTGCTTGTTTTGAGGACATAACCCCTGAACTGAAACACCTGCTGTCTACATTTCTATGAATGCAAATGTAATGAAGTTGTTCCAACCACAAACTTCATGGTCAGACAGTATGACTGGAAATTCTTCCACGCCTTCCCTAGCAAGTTATTGAATATCCCTGAGCCTCGCTTTCCTCATCTTTATAGTGGGGGTAATGTTGACAGAACAGACATCTTATTTCATGCACTTTATGCGTTCCCTCAATATTAGGCGTTCAGGAAACAGGGTGAGTATATATGTGTACGTGTGTGTGTTTGGCAGTAGTGTAATGTTGTGATAACTTCCCTGTTGAGATTTGATATGTGATTACCCCCATGATGAGATAAGCTGTGAGTGGTACTGGTGGAGGCGGGGTCTGTGGCAGCTCACCACTGCCTCAGCCTTCATCTCTCTGCCCCCTGCTACCTAGTCCTTCCTGCTCTCTTTGCTGAGGTTTTTGCTTGTTCTGGATCTTGCAGCTGCCTTCTGTTCATCTGACCTCTGGTTCTTGAGACTTGAGTTAGCAGCTCACCTGTGGTCTTGCCTGCTGATCTTGAGGTTTGTTGGTCTTCACAGCCTGTGAGCAACAGCTCTGCTTTCTTGCCTGCTGATCTTGGGTTCGCCAGCCCTTACAGCTCTGTGAATCACCAGAAGTCTCTTTCCTGTCCTGTGGACTTGGGACATTACAGCTTCTAAAAACTCTGTGAGCCATTTCCTTGACATAAATCTCTCTCTCTCCCCCTCTGTCTCTCTCTCTCTATATATATTTATACGCTTTACCAGTTTTGCTTCTCTAGAGAACCCAGCCTAGGCCAGACACTATCTGTTTAATTTACAAGTAGGGAAAATGAGACTCAGAGATGCCAAATGTCAGCAGACAAGACAGTTCCTCTATTACAAAGCAACAATGCTGAAACATGAAAGCAATATTTATATATAAGATTTTCTCTCTGCATCTGAATACGTAACCATAAATTTTGAAAAGACATGGGTTCAAAGCATTCAGCACAGCTAATGTCAGGGGCAAGTGTTATGACTGATTGTATCATGCAATGGGGAGGTGTGAAAAGGAGCCAGACAGAAGTTGTTGGAATCTGGGTCTTGACAGCAGCTCAGCTTGAGCCCCATGTGTGGGCTTCATCAAACAGCCTGACCTCTCTACCTGGGCCTTCTCAACCTCAAGAGGGAATTGGTCATGAGGATGAGAGAGGGGATGAGAAATGACATTACCACTCACTCACATGGATGTTGATGAGATAACAAAGAAAGCCAAACAGTTCTGTAAAGCAATTTCATTTCTTGATAATAAGACTTCTCCAAATGCAAGTCAGTTTTGTTGAGTCAACTATAACAGTATTTGGTGGCGCTCTGCCCACATGCTCTCAACTCAAGTCTCCAAAAAGGCCATGGAGCCCCACCTGAATGCTCTGCTTAAGGGTTTCTCTTTGCCTCTGGAAGTGAAGGTCACGTGACCAGCATCTAATGCCCTGGAAGCATCCTCTTGCCAGTGAAAATGGAAATTAGTGAACCACATCCAGCTTCTTCACTGCTCAGTGTATAACTCCAAGGTGTGCTCTACAGGAATTTCCTAGTGTCTCCAGTAAAACTGAGCTTCAGTTGTCCATAGCTGGTACCTGCTCTTTAATGTACCACATATTAGCTCCTTCTGCCACACCCCTTAAGTGCTTCCTGGGATCACCTCCCCAGGAAACAATTGGCACTCAAGTCTTTCCCTAGGGATCTGCCTGAGGGAGGAGCAGACAGAGCAACAACTTTCCTTCCCTCTATTCTTCCACATGAAGCTCTTCTGAACATGCCCCAGGACCATCTTTGTTCATGCTTCTGCCCCTCAGCTTAGTGAAATCTGACCTTCAAAACTTTACTCAAGTGTGTAGGATCACCCTAAAACTGAGGCACCTGGCATAACTGAAATGGCTGACCCAGGTTGGAATCAAACTCCGGTTTCAGTTTTCCCTAAGTCCCCACTTCTGCTTTCAAAATACGCAACTATTTTCAGTAAATAAGAATGTAGCTGTCTTGGGAAGGGTTTGGTGATGTTAAGAAAGATTATGGTACTGGTGGTCTCTGGCTACCCTTCCCCATTTTGCTGATAATCACACACTATCATGCACTTGCCTTCTCCATTTTACTATATAAAAAACTCACTTCCCCCTCAGAATGTTGGAACACTTGGTATATTAGTTTGTGCCCTGTGTTTGCTGGTTTGAACTGTATCTCTTGCCCTCAAAAGAACTCCTTGCTTTTACTTTTACAGAACAGCCTGTTTTATTATTTGACAATTCTGGTGTTAGATATGTGGGATTCAAAGATGCTTTATCTCTGTTGACACCCCCAGGCACTGAGGATTCAGGTTTGTGGCACCAGGAGGAGCCACTTGAACTCTCTTTCTCCATGGAACTCTTGGGAGTCTACTAAGGTAAATAATTACTAAGACTCAAGCTCCACTTCCTTTCATTGAAGTTCTCTGGGTTTTGCTGAGGGTTTGTTTCTTTGGTGTTTCTCTCCATTTTAAGTCAACCTAGGTCTTTTGTGCAGAAATTACACTGGTGGGGGTTGTTGTCTTCAGGAATCTCAAAGCCTTAAAAGCCAAAAGTCATTTTGGACACAGGTTGGGTGTTAGATGCCATTAGGGTGTCCACCTCCAACTGAAAGGTTGGTAAAGATTCCCCTGAAAAGAGAAGCTGGGTTATAAGAAGGCCCAGGAGCATCAGGCTATCCACCAGCTACAATAAACTCTCATGCAGTCTTAGGTACACTTTGGCCCAAGCAAAACACTATTGCAAACCCCATAGCTGTTCCCCAATTAGTAAATTTATTCTGGCTCTGAGAAAGCAAAGTTCTCCATTTTCAAGACTCAGGTTCAGAGTCTTTTGTGTGCACCTACTGGTGGAAATCATCAACTTGCTCTTGCGAGAAAATAGGGAATTTCAAGTCTAAAGGGGGAGATTTCCCTTGAGGGACTGCCGCTCACTACTTGAGCAAGCACTTTGGTTCCAAAACATGCTTGTTTTTACTGAACAGCATAACCTCACCAGGGACAGTTTAGAAAGTCAGTGGCCCCTGTGAGAACATTTTGACCTCTCTAAACTAATTTTTTTGCACAGTATATTGGAAAAACTAGGCTCCAGAATTAAGCCACCTCAATGGGGTGTCTATTTTGATTGGTATTTAGCAGCTTCCAAAAGCCAGTTGGAAAGTAAAAAGCCTTTTGTGAGACAGTTTCTAAGTTAACAAAAAAAATAAAGAATTGCAATGCCAAATTCCTGCTACTAAAACTTCTGCTGTACCACCGATGCTAATGCCCCTTTATCCTTTTCTTCCCTATTACATTCCTGAAAACTCCCTAGCTGAACTCTACTTTTATCCTAAAGAGACTCAGGGAGAAAATAAGCCTCAGCCTGAAACGGTTTTTAAACTAAAATGCTCGGAGGAAGCTAACAAATCTCCACAGGTTACTTTCACTCCTTCGTATAAAGTGGAACTTCACACATTTGTAAAAGAATTTCCTAACCTTTGTGAAAAAAAAACCCAAACCAAACCCATTGCCATTGAGTTGATTCTGAGTAATAGTGACCTTATAGGACAGTGTAGAACTATCCCATAGGGTTTCCCAGGAGTGGCTGAATGATTCAAACTGCTGACCTTTTGGTTAACTGCCAAGCTCTTATCCACTGCACCACTGCCACCAGGGCTCCAAACCCTCATGAAGACTCCTAAAAATTTACTGAGGAATTAAAAATTTTAACTGACACTAATGAACCTTGACTATATGATTTATTTCGATTAATAAATATGTTACTTGGGCCAGGAAAAGCTCAGATATGGTTAAGAGAAACTAATTGGAGAAACCCAGAATGGTCTTTAACTATTAAAGTCAAGGCACCTGGCACTGAATTATTAGAAGAGTCAAGAAACAGAGCCATGGATCTCTTAAAAGACATTCCAAGAGGATTCAACAGAAAAATAGACTGGGCTAAGTTCCAAAGTTGTAAACAAACAAATAAAAAAAAGATGAAAGTGTTTATAATTACAGGGATTGGTTAGCTAAATCTTTGCTGAACATTCTGGCCTGACCCTTGAGGAGGAGGATGCTGTAATTGGTTTTAACTCAATGTTCTTAAATGGCTTATACCCAGACCCAGAATTTTCTGAGTTTTACTAAACTTTTATAAAACTGTTTTAGTGTTTTACTAAACAGTGCTCTAGGTTAGACTGGGAAACTGTACCCATAACTGAATTAACCATTATCAGTTATAAGTTGACCCAAACTCTAGAGCAAAAAAGCAAGCCAAGCAAGATAGGATGATGGCTTTACAGCTTCAACAGCTGCAGCACCTTGGTAAAAAGGGACCACTTATGCCCCCTGAAGGATCTAAAATCTGCTACTACTGTAAGAAATCAGGTAACTGGAAGTATTATTTTAATTTAAAAAATAAACAGAGGACTCCCAGGAGGAAGACTTCACCAAATAACTTAGAATGAAGGGTCTCTGGGGACAAAACAAGGGTTTTTCCAATGGTAGTATTGAATTCTCAAGAAGAAAATATTCTGATGGTCAGTGGGGAAACACACAAATTTTAAATTGATATGGCAACCACCTTATCTGCAATCAACCCACAAATTTACAAAAAACCCTTGCGCTGGAGTACAAATACAACCAATATAGTGAGGGTTACAAATAAAACACAGACTTTAGATCAATCCCAACAAGTAGCCATATCTCTTGGTCTAATTGATAATTTCCATCCTTTCCTTCCTTGTTCAGATACCCCAGTTAACCCTTTTAGGAAGAGATCCCTTATCTAAATGGAATTTCCATTTGCAGTTCAATAAAACAGTAGATCTTATTGACCCTCATAAGACCTATGAGTAAACAGGTTCTGAATTAGATAACATTAAAGAAAAAGAATTTATTTGCTATATGCAGGCACTTATCTTTCCTCTTCAAGACTCAGCCTTGCCTAATCTTCTCCCCCAGAGGGCCTTTCTTCAGTTCTAGAAACTTTGTGAGCCACTGTATCTACTGATGTAGGGTGAATCTTATCTGCAGAACCTATTAAAATCCATGTAGGTACATCTAAACCCTTGACAAAAATCCCCCCAATATCCTCTTAAATGAGAATCTAAAGTGGGACTAACTCCCACTATTCAAGGTTTTCTTTCTAAGGGCTTAATTGTCCACTGCACCAGCCCTTGTAACACTCCTGTACTCCTTGTCAAGAAACCAAACAACAGAGATTGGAGGTTTAGTCAGGATTTAAGAGCCATGAATCACACCATGATTCCTAGGTTTTCAGCTGTCCCTAAACCTTGTTTATTATTTCCTGCAGCTGGCAGAGTGATGGGGACAATTAGCAGGGTATGGAGTGAAGTGAAGACAGTGCTTGTCTCCTGGTTGGGGGAAGCAGCCTGGATTTTCCTTAGCAGAGATGCTTAAATGCACTATTAAACTTCCATAGATGGAGTATAAAAGAATGGACTGGCTTTATAATGCGCACAGAAAGATGCCTAAAACACATTGCTGAGTGAAAAGAAAAAGCAAGCTACAGAATGACATGTACATAATAATACGATTTTTGTTAAAAAAAAAAAAAAGAAAGAACACAAAATTATGTCTTTCCATATATATAATACATAATACATGCAGTACTTAGGAAAAGTCATGCCACTCTTCTCAAAAGGCACCCAGGTTCCACATGTGTAGAGTGAACAATCTAGTGTGCCTTCTTCAGTGCATTGGGGAATCAAGGGTTATTTTTACTTTATTTGCATACTTTAAATATTATACAATAACATATGTATGTTTTACTTCCACATGTAAAAGCATAACGAGTTTATTCGATACCTGGCATTTGACTGATTCTACCAGTAATTCTGTGATGTCATCTTTAAAAGACTTCCTCATACACCTGCATCTTATGAAAATGCAGACTCTGACCTGGTGGGCCTGAGTTCCCCATTTCCAATGGGGTTGCCAACAGTGCTGGTCTGTGGACCACTGTTTGAGAAGCAGGGAAATAGTCATGATTAGCCCAAACTTCCAGTTGGGCTTAGAGTCTGAACCTCCCTGGAGTACAAATGTGGGACTGGGACATGAGCTGGATGCCAGCTCCTCTTCTCTTAGCTCACAGGCCAGACTTGTGTTCCTGCAGCATCCTGCTTTGCTTCTGAGAATTAACCCTTGATTAGTGCCCTCTGTGGCCACCTCACATTTGTTGTTCACCACCAGATACTGCTTCTTCTACCTACGAGGCCAGGCAGTGTTGGGCAGAGGATGCACTTCCCATACGGGCTCAACCTCAGGGTCAGTGGTCCTGCTGCCATTGTTGCAAAAAGGGAACATGACCACAGCCAGAGCCCTGCTTCAGGGCCCTTACTCACAGAAGTCCCTCAGCCTTACCTCACTCTGTGCAGCCCCCTGAGCCCCAGACCAAAGGAGGCTCCAGGAGGGGCAGGAAGCTGTGTTGTGTTTGTACTGCCTAGTGCAGGGGATGCCAACTACATCCAACTACTGAGCACTTGAGATATGGCAATGATGCTAGTGTTTAAAGTAGGGGACAGTGCATGCCTAGATGTGAGGGCAGGGGAGGCATCTGGGACACAGCTCTGCTTACACAGCAGGGAAGAAGCCACCTGTATCTTCCACAGCAGCACAAGGGCAGAGATAATGGATGAGCTGGTGGAAGGCTTATTTTAGGGTTTTAGCGGGTAGCCTCTTGGAACGGAAGGGGAAAAACAAGGGGAGAAGAGCCACAAGTTGTGGGAGAGGACTGGAGATGGATGGAGGTAGACGGAGCCCAACTTGGGATGAGGAAGGTGAGTGGGGGAAGCAGCTCCTTGAAGTAACTGTGCTGATCCAACACAAATAGAACCTGGTCAAGAGCCCGTCCTGGGGTAAGAACTTGGCTTAGGAAGGAACCAAAGTTATATTGCATTATGGGACAAAATGGGGCCAGAGTGATTTTCTCATGTAACCTTCTTTGTGGATAATTTCCGAGGCCTGAATACGAATTCAGATCATAAAGCTCCAGCTTGGAACTACAAGGAAAGATGGAGAAGGAGAAAGACAGCATTTCTAAGAGTCGGTAACCCTCCATGTTATTTTGTCATTGCAACTACGGCCCAGAAGCCTGACCAGACCCATCTCCAGCACCAGTGGTATGTTGAAATTCTGCCCCAAGATGATCCTCAGTCCAACAGAAACGTTACCAAGTAAAACTGTCACTGGTTGCTGCATCTTCAGTTCCTTCTCACCATGTGTGGAGCTAGGAGCCAAGATGAAGGAGGTTCTAGAGCATGGAGCCATGACAGGAGCTCCAGGTTGAATTAAAGATGTGTGATGGGAAGAAGAAGACCGAAGTCCCCCTCCAGTGCTGCCTCCAGCAGATGGCCTGGGTAACCCTTGGCCCTCCCTGGGCTCCTGTTTCATCAGTAAATTGTAGTCCATAAACAGATCAGGCTTTCAAGTTCTGGTGGGCCTAAGATGGCAAGAAGTGCTTGTTTGAAATCTAGTTCCTGGTATCTTGGAACAGAAAAAGTACATTCATGGAAAAACAGGTGAAATTCTAATAAAGTCTTGTAATGTAGCAATGTTTTTTTCTTAGTTCTGACAAATGTACCATGATAACATAAAACCCATTGCCGTCAAGTGGATTCTGAATAAAGTGACACTATAAGAGAGAATAGAACTACCCCACAGAGTTTTCAAGGCTGAAATCTTTACAGAAGCAGACTGTCACATCTTTCTCCTGTAAAGCAGCTAATGGGTTCAAATTGCCAACCTTTCAGTTAGCAGCCAAGCATTTAACCACTTCACCATCAGGGCTCCTTATGATAACTTAAGGTGATAACACAAGGAGATACTGAAAGAGAGGTGTATGGAAACTCTGTATACTTATTATTTTTGCATCTTTCCTGTAGATCCAAAATTATTCCAAAATAAGATGTCTATTAAAAAAAAATCCACAACTCAACAACAAAAAAGCAGTGGCTGAAATTGAAAAACCAAAACAAAGAAAAAAACACACACACACACAATATCCATCATCAGGTAACTAGTTAAATAAATTCTGATGCCCTCAGATAATGGGAGAAAAAAGATCCTGAGCCCCATCCCAGATACCCTGACTAGGTTTGGGTACAAGTTTAAGGAATCAGGATTTTATCAAGGTCTCCAGGGGTTTTGATGGAATGGGTTGCAAACTTTTGTTGAGATGACTGTTGCTGAAGTTTTCTGAGACAGGTTTCCACCCCAGTGAGCAGGGTACACCACAAGGAAGCAGGACACAGAGGACCAGTGGGGTCTGAAAACTACAGTCAGAGATGCCTGAGGTACAGAAGGGCCAGAGGGAGAGGTGAGGAAGCCAGATGGTCCAATCTGGAAGCAGGGCAGGTGGGGCAGAGCTCAGGTTTCCTGCAAAGAGGCACAACTCCTTGGATCAGCATGGAGCCCAGTGTCTGAGAAGGGCATTGAGGCCGGACGCCATGCACCCGGAAGGCATATCTGGGTGAGGCTGAGCTACCCAGAGTACCCACCCACCCACCCGAGTCCACAGGTGAGGCCACCTTTGTCTCACTCCTGAGAAGGCATGTAAGGCACTTGTGGCTGAGGCTTTGGGCTTGAAGCCAGAGCTGAAGATTGGGCAGAAAATCCAATGCCTGGGTGGAAACAGCAAGAATGTCAGTAGTTCAAAGGTCCAGCCTGCTGTCTCCAGAGCTCTTTTGTGTTGAGAAAGTTCTCACTGAATAAAGGGGTTTGACATTGTGACCAGAAAGGACCAATAGATTTGTACTCAGAGGGTTGAGTGGGGGACATTCCAGCCACAGCAGTCAGCACTTGCAATGTGATATGTGTGTGTGGGGACCAGTGGGGAACAGCTGTGACTGACACCAAGGGTGAGGAGGCACATGGCTGCCTAGGCCCAGGAATGGGGGAATCACTTGTCCCGTGAGGATGGGGCCTCTTTCTTGAGACCAGTGAGGAGTCTGGGAGGCAGGACAACAGAATTGTACTCCTGGAAGGCAGCTGTGCTAGCATGCTTAGGATAGGGGGCCACAAGAGCCTGGAGGAGACCCAGTCTAGTAGACAGTCATAAAGCCCCAGGGGGGAGGCTGTGAAGGTGGAGCAGAGTCCTGGCAGAGGGAATGGCACAGAGACTCTGACTGGCAGCAGATCATGGGGCCTTGGGGGATAAGCGGGGTGAGGCAGTCTGAGGTTGAACTTTGACTCTGTCTGTGACCACATCTCCGAGCCTCAGTTTCTGGGGAGAGGGGTAAATGAGATTCCCAATCCCAAGCATTGATGTAATTTACACAAAAACCAAAACCAAAAATCCCTGTTGCTGTCGAGCTGATTCCAACTCAGAAGGACCCTACAGGACAGAGCAGAACTGCCCCATAAGGTTTCCAAGGAGTGGTTGGTGGATTCGAACTGCCAAACTTTGGGCTAGCAGCCATAGCTCACCATAGCTCTTAACCACTGTGCCACCAGGGCTCCAATTTACACAAAAGTCGCTCAAAAACATTTCAACAAGAGCAGGTAAAAACTCCTCTGAAGTTTGGGACCCTGCGAGCTGTTTTCTTGTGGGGGCTACAGAGGCAGGTGAGGTGATCACTATGCCCTGTTCCACAAAGCAGCTCAGAACCTGGATGAGGGGGCTCAGTTTGTGCTGCACGGCAGCGTACCTGGAGGGCCATCATCACTGCCTATGCTGTCTGAAGGGAGCACAGCTCCTCCCCTCTGTTCAGCACTCCCTCTGTGGCCAGAAGGCCTGAGCTCCCCTGTGCTGCTGACCCCAGAGCCCAGAGCCATAAGACCCACTGTTGCATGAGTGGACTCTGATAGCAGAGTGCATGCTTCCTGAGCCAGGGTACAGCTGGCTCCCAGCACTCCAAACCATGTTGCTTAGATAATAAATATCTGCTTAGTGAATTGAGACCAAAGCTAAGCTCCCCACATTATACAAGAAGTAGAGTGTTTTAGAACTCAAGTTCTGGCTGTTCCTTTCCCTAAAGACATAGAAGCTGCTGAAGACATTTCTCCATCCTTGGAGGCCTAAGACTCATCCCTGCTTGTCACCCAGTCCATTCTGATGCCTTATCCCTTTGCAGTAGGAAGGCATATTACATTTCTAGGGGATCGAGGCAGGGAAGTATCAGGGTAGTCAGGGGTGTGCAGAGGGACTCATGTGGAGGACGACTCACAGGCAGCCAGTAGTAAGACAGGTAAGGTGGCAGGTGCAATCAGAGGGCTGTGAAGAAGAAGGCCTGGCAGGCATTGGGACCCACCCAGGTAGACAGGGAAGAGAAGGGCACAGTTGAAACAGCTCATTCTGAAGAACAGAATATCTAACTTAGAGAGGAAACCACGGGGTAGCTGTGGTACAGCATTCAAAGGGCTCTCAGGGCATAGTGAGAGGACACTGAGAGTCATCAAGAGAAGATGCAGTACCCCAAGGTCACTTGGATTGTCCGTGCCCTTCCTCATGTGACTTTGCCACACCTCCGCCATGGGCAGTGTGAGATTCTCCATAGGATCCGTGGTCCCAGGGATCAGGGCTGTATTGCCAGGTCTGCTCAACTTGCTACTAAATACAGGTCCTACCTTGGACTTGCTAAGTTGGCATCTCCAGGGTTGAGGCACAGGGATCTGCATTTTTTAAAGCCACAAGACGATTCTGATGTTAACCAGGTTTAGAAACCTCCGGACCAGATAACTGCCAAGTCCCATCCAAAGCCTAGATTCCAGATTCTTACTGAAGATCAAATGAGAGACATAAACCAAATGCTTAGGCCCTGGCTATGCTGAGAGAAGGACTATCCCACTCCCATCGCAGGTGCTTGGAAGTCTTCTTCATGCTCATCTTCACCTGCTGAGTCCACCAGGGCCACGGCAGTTATTGCTGCCCTGAGGGGACTCAAGGAGTTATTGCTGCCATAAATTTAAAGAAATGAAGCATTTGAGGAGATAATTTCCTTTTTGATGCCCAGCCAGGCTTCCTGTGGAGAGATGACTATAAATCCACACTATCGCCGGCAGTCTCCCTTCCCTCTCTACCCTGCACAACCAGCAGCATCACCTTGCTGGCTCTTGGGTGGGTTCGAGGCTTCCTGGATCCCAGGTGGCTCTTTCTGAGCCTCTGGCCTCCCCTCCTTGGCAGCGCCGTGGCACAACACAAACTTCATTCATTCTCTTTCTCTACCTTACTTCCTTGACCTTCCTTCTGTTTCTGCTCTTTTAGCTTCCATGAATGCTCCATGAACTTTAATCTCGACAACCTTCAGAGCTGGTAGTTGATGCAAGCAGAAACTGAGGTCTGCTTGTTGTGAATAATTTAATTCAGGTGCCAACTCAATAGCCAAATTTTACTTTTGCCCTTGATTCTGTGCACAGCCACAGTTGTGCATAGGAGAGCTCACATCACACTGAGCAGAAGGATAAGTTACACAAGTCTGGTAGGACTGAGTTGCAGGTGGATATCAAAACAGAGTTAAAAACACATGACATCCTGGAAGTGTATTCAATCACTCATTCATTCACTTACTCATATTATTGAGCAGCTGTTGTGTGCAAGAAACTGTGCTAGGTGGCCTCTACCAAAGGGAAAAGAGGAAAGATCGACAGTTTTGTGTGTGTATGTATGTATGACATGATTATATATGAACTGTATATACATATATGATAAAACAAACATGAATGCTCATGGTATGTAATTGCCCTAAGAGTGTGCAATGGGATGTTACATGGGAAAGAAAAGCATTTCAGAAGGGCTCCTAGCTGTCAACAAAGCAAAGACGGGTTCGTCAACTAAAGGAAGTCTCTACACTTGCAGGGAGTAATTTGGTCACTAAGCACCACCTGCCCTTTGAGTTCATCCTTCAGCATTAGCCCTTTGTCCTCTTCTGAATATCTGTGGCTGGAACCAGGGCACTCTGGATGTGAGGGAATGAACCTCGTTAAATTGTTTCTGCACATCTGGGGCTTGTGACTTATGTATTTGCCAACTCATGTTGCCAGTCATCCATGTGCACCGTGCACTGCAGGAGCCATGGCACACACATAACACATAGTCCTGTGTGGCATGGGTGGAGGGGGTCCACAAACCACTCACAGATGGTGGAAAGTGACAGGGGCCACAATAGAGGGGTAGGGAAAGTGCTACAAACATCGGGAGGGATCAGGGAACTCTTCCAGGAGTGAAGTGTGGGCAGACTTCATGGAGAAGGGTAAGTGGGATTTAGACATGGCAGTGGTGAGGGGAGGAGTGAGTGACTTGCCAAGAAGAGGGAACCATAGAATAGACCCAGGAGTGAAACTGGTGGTATAATTAAGGGGAACATTAGAGCCAGACTTGAAGACCTTGAGTGACAACAAGGGCTCTGAGCTGTACCCTAAAAAGCTGGGGGTTTGTTTGGTGGAGCAGAGTGTCAGATCAGCAATGTTCCAGGCTCTGCAGTCTTATGACCTTGTGGAGGCAGGTGGAGGAGAGGACATGGTATGAGGTGGGTGTAAGGCTCCCTGTGGGCTGAGACTGGGTACAGAATCTGCACAAAGAAGGCTCAGATTTGGGGAGGCTTTGCATTTGTCAAGCCCATCCTCTAAGCTTAAACAGAACATCTGAAGAAGAGCCTAGAATATGAAAAGAAGAAACTATGTCCACGCAGCTTCCAGCATCTTGAGTAACCCATCCTTGGCTCATACCTGACAGGCTGCTCCAGGTTCCTGAGGGGTCACCTAGGGGTCCTGGTTTCTTGTGTTGTTTAGACACTAAAAGTAACAAGCTGGATTTCTCTCTCTCTCTCTTTTTTTTTGTAAAGAAAAAGAAAGGTTTTATTCAGCATATGTTGAAAGAGGAAAAATTGGGAAATGGACAAACATGCTGCCAGAGCCATGTCTGCCCAAGTCCAAGGAATATTACAGACTAAACACAAGTGGGAAAACAGAAAAGCATACTGCCAGAGCCATGTCTGCTTGAATCCAAGGAACTTTACAGAATGATCAGAATATTTAACATTAAAAATGGGTAAAATCATTGAACCCTTCACCTTTTCACAGCGTGGCTAAAAAAGTCAAATCACCATTATTCTACATTTTTACCCGCCTTTTTTAATAATCATCGGTACAGGTTTCAATAATGACAGTCAAGAGGGTCTGCACTGGGTCAACAAATCTTAATATTCACTGAATGCTAAAAAAAAAGATACAAGTGAAAAATAGTGGGTGTTTTGCGCTCTGTTTATGATTTGTTTATCTGAAAGGTTCCCTAAAAGATGCTTTCCAAGATTGTCCTAGCTATCGTCTTTCTACCTTGGGGGCCAGATGATGTGTCCTTGCAAGTCCTTGTGAGTCCAGCTCCAGCTGGGTCACATTCTTTATACTCAAGGACATGGAATAATGGTTCCAATATTATCTCCTAAGTCATTCCCTCCTTTTGATCAGATATTGGACATAATACATCAACGATCAATACCAGGACTTAGTCAGGCTCCTAGATGGTGGCTATGGCAGGCTCTTTAAACTTACAGTGCTGGTTTTCCACCAGATACCATCTGGCTCTTCACCAGAATCTTAAGTAAGAGTGACATTCTCATCAATCACATTGACAAAAAGAGCTGATTCATTGTACATCAGCATTCTAGCCCAAGGCCTTCTTTTGCCTTTTAAGTGTGTAACACAATAGAAGATAAGTTTTATTATCCCTAATACTATTAGGGTGCAGACTAAGAATATTACTATTACTTGCAATACTGATCTCACCTATGTACTTATTCCTGATGGTAACCAACTACATAAATCTTGTGTTTGTAAGGATGTTTAAAGCCAAAAGGACACTCAAAAGACAATGGCCTGTGTGGGTTACCCCAACCTCCATGATAAATTTCTTAAGGATTTCTCCAGCTCTACTATACCATAAATAGGAATTGAAGCTACCACCCTACCTTGAGTGTTGGACCAGTGGGTTTTCTTCTGACTCTTGTTTTACAATGTGTAACAATTTAACATTATATTTTCAATATTTACTAGCACCATTACTATAAATATCTAAAGGTAATCCTAAAGTTCCCAAAGGCATTTCCCATGCATTTCCCAGGAATCTAAACAAGAGATTGCCCATGTAAATTCACTGTCAGTTGAAAAGGAAACACCTAAACTAGTATACTTGAATCCACCACACAAAAACATATATCCATAAGGAGCACACAAAGTTTGTCTAGAGGAAAAAGAAGGTATAGAAAAATTTGCATGTGACAACAAAGTTTCCATTAGCGAATACATGATTACCAAGATAATAAAGGATGGACCTCTCCTGTTGGAGGTCTTCAGTTAATCTCTTTAAAACATACTAAGTAGGGAGGCAGGGCCAAGATGGCTAAATAGACAGACACTACTGCTGAGCCCTCTTACAACAAAGCCCTGAAAAAACAAAGTGAAACGGTTATATTTATGACAATCCAGGAGCCCTGAACATCAAAGGCAAAGTCAAAAAACAGACTGAGCAGCAGGGGGAGGAAGAGAAGGTTCAGAAGCAGAGAGGTGTTACTGGACCTGAATCACCAGGAGCCCTCAGGCACCATTCCAGTGTGTGGCTGGGCGGGGGGGTGGTACTAGCATTCCCCTGCACTTTCCTCAGGGAGAAGCAGCCAGCCGCACAGCTTAATGACACCTACGGAAACAGAATAACAGTGCTCTTGGCAAAAGCTAAGCACTTGCATATATTTTATCATGCCACCCCCCCCAAGATGGCTTCAGTGGCTATTGATTTCCCTGGGCCTGAGATAGACCCTGTGAGCACCTAGAGCCATCCTCCTACCTTGGAGAAGGAATAAATTCGCAACTGGGGGAAAAGAGAATTTGCCAGCTCTACTAACCGGAGGAGCTCAGGAAAGAAGTGGCTCCTGTTCAAGCATAAATGGTCCATGGACTTTAAGCAAATTTCCCCCCTGCATAGAACTGTGTGGGCCTATTTCAGGAGAATAGGCCCTTTTTGGCAGACTACAACTGTTTCAGCTGTGCGGTGGAGAGGTGGGTGGTTGATGTTTGACGCTGCTTTGCCTATAAAACAGGGGCCTCACCTACCCACATCAGGGGCCTAAGGACTGGTGGCTCCAATCAGGTCACCCAGGCACTTGTGACAGGAGTCCAAGGATAACTGATACCTCCCAGTCCTTACAACCAAAACTTTGGGTACCCATGGTCTGTCTGCAGAACTCACCCACCTGTACACTCTAGGGAATGGGGATGCACTTTCCTCAAAGACACTTGGGGGTCGATTCTCAGCCCCCTGCCTTATTCCATGCTGCAACCCCCTGGCCCTCTGCTGCAACCAGATACTAGTACCTACACCAATCACACCGCCTCTCTAAGACTGTAGGACAAATCCTGTACCACACACTTGATGACCAGCTACCTGGGCTGAGTTCATACAAGAAAAGTGAATGGACTCCTAGACTGATATACCTAATAACAGCTCTAGCCATTTGGTGACAGGACGTCAGAGCCTCAAAGGTGAAAATAATCAAGCAAGCTCACTCAAGCAACCCATTTGGGCACATCAAAACAAAACAAAGCAAGAAGCTATGGGACAGTAAGCAAGCATAAAATAAGCTAATACAATAACTTATAGATGGCTCGGAGACAACAGTCAATATCAAATCACATAAAGAAACAGACCATGATTGCTTCAATAAGCTCTCAAAATGAAAAATCACGGGATCTTCTAGATGAAAGTGTCTTCCTGGAATTACCAGATGCTGAATACAGAAGATTAATATATAGAACCCTTCAATATATCAGGAAGGAAATCAGGCAATATGCAGAACAAGCCAAGGAACACACAGATAAACCAGTTGAAGAGATTTAAAAGGTAATTCAAGAACATAATGAAAAATTTAATAAGCTGGAAAAATCCAAAGACAGACAGCAATGAGAAATTCAGAAGATTAACAATGAAATTACAGAATTAGACAACTCCATAGAAAGTCAGAGGAGCAGAATTGAGCAAGTGGAAGGTAGAATTGGTGAACTTGAAGATAAACCACTTGGCATCAACACTTTGAAAAAAAAAATCAGATAAAAGAAATTTTAAAAAATGAAGAAACCTTAAGAATCATGTGGGACTCTATCAAGAGAAATAACTTATGAGTGATTGGAGTACCAGAACAGGGAGGGATAACAGAAAATACGGAGAGAATTGTTGAAGATTTGTTGGCAGAAAACTTCCCTGATATCGTGAAAGATGAGAAGATATCTATCCAAGATGCTCACCGAACTCCACATAGGGTATATTTTAAAAGAAAGTCATGAAGACGTATTATAATCAAACTTGCCAAAACCAAAGATAAAGAGAGAATTTTAAGAGAAGCTATGGATAAACAAAAAGCCACCTACAAAGGAGAGTCAATAAGAACCTCAGACTACTCGGCAGAAACCATGCAGGCAAGAAGGCAATGGGATGACATATATAAAGCATTGAAGGAAAAATATTGCCAGCCAAGAACCATATATCCAGTGAAACTGTCTCTCAAATATGAAGGTGAAATTAGGACATTTCCAGATAAACAGAAGTTTAGGGAATTCATAAAAACCAAACCCAAACTACAAGAAATCCTAAAGGGAATACTTTAGTAGGAAATCAATAATATCAGGTATCAACCCAAGACTAGAACACTGGGCAGAGCAATCAGAGGTCAACCCAGACAGGGAAATCATTAAAAAAAAAAAAAAAATCAAGATAAAAATGCTCAAAATAGGGAAACAGCAATGCTATTATGTAAAAGAAGGCAACAATAAAACAAGAAAGAGAGGCTAAGAAATGTAGTCATAGATCTTTCAAACTGAGAGGAAGACAAGTTGATATAAAGAAATAAAAGTTAGGTTTAAACTTAGAAAAACAGGTAACTATAAAGGTAATGACAAAGGAGAAAAACTGCCCTCCTTACCAAAATAAAATACAAGAAAAAAATAGAGACTCAGAAGAAACAAAATCGACAACAACGAATAAGACCAAAAGACAGTATATAAAGACAAACTACTTAGCACAAAAGATTAAGTGAGGAAAGAAACAGTCAATGACACACCTAAGAAGACATCAAAATGACAGCACTAAACTCATACCTAGCCATAATTATGCTGAATGTAAATGGACTAAATGAACCAATAAAGAGACAGAGAGCAGCAGAATGGATAAAAAACACAAGCCATCTACATGCTGTCTACAAGAGACACAAATAAACTAAAACTCAAAGGATGGAAAAAAAATATGTCAAGGAAACAACAATCAAAAAAGAGCAGGAGTGGCAAAACTAATTTCTCACAAAATAGACTTTAAAGTTAAGTACACCATAAAGGATAAGGAAGGGCACTGTATAATGATTAAAGGGACAATATACCAGAAGGATATAACCATATTAAATATTTATGCACCCAATGACAGGTCTGCAACATACATGAAACAAACTCTATCAGCACTGAAAAGTGAGATAGATAGCTCCACAATAAGAGTAGGAGACTTAAACACACCACTTTCGGTGAAGGACAGGACATCCAGAAAGAAGCTCAATAAAGACACCGAAGATCTAAATGTCACAATAAACCAATGTGACCTCATAGCTCGTATACAGAACACTCCACCCAACAGCAGCTAGGTATACTTTCTTTTGTAGTGCACATGGAACATTCTCTAGAAGAGACCCCATATTAGGTCATAAAGCAAGCCTTAGCAGAATCCAAAACTTCAAAATATTACAAAGCATCTTCTCTGACCATAAAGCAATAAAAGTAGAAATCAACAACAGAAAAAGCAGGGAAAAGAAATCAAACACTTGGAAACTGAACAATACCCTGCTCAAAAAAGACTGGGGTAAAGAGAACGTTAAGGATGGAATAGAGAAATTCATACAACTCAATGAGAATGAAGACACTTCTTATCAGAACCTTTGGGAAACAGAAAAAGCAGTAATCAGAGGTCAATTTATATCAATAAGTGCACACATCCAAAAAGAAAGGTCCAAAATCAAAGAATCATCCCGACCTTTTGAATAAACAGAGAGAGCAACAAAAGAAATCCTCGGAGCAATAGAACGTAAAAAAAAAAAAAAAGGAAATCCTCAGGCACCAGAAGAAAAAAAAAAAAAAAACGATAAAAATTAGAGCAGAAATAAATAAAATAGAAAACAGAAAAATAGTTGAAAGAATTAACAGGACAAAAGGCTGGCTCTGTGAAAAAATCAACAAAATTGATAAACCATTGGCCAAACTGACAAAAAGAAAAACAGGAGAGGAAGCAAATAACCCGAATAAGAAATGAGATGGTCAATATTACAACAGACCCAACTCAAATTAAAAGAATCATGAGATTACTTCGAAAGATTATACTCTAACAAATTTGAAAACCAAGAAGAAATGGATGAATTCCTAGAAACACACTACCTACCTAAACTAACACAGAGGTAGAACAACTAAATAGACCCATAACAAAAAAAGAGATTGAAAAGGTAAACAAAAAAATTCCTCTCCCCCCACCCCCCACCCCCGAAAAAAACACTCCCTTGCCTGGACAGCTTCACTGCAGGGTTCTACCAAACTTTCGGAGAAGAGTTAACACCACTACTACTAAAGGTATTTCAGAGCATAGAAAAGGACAGAATACTCCCAAACTCATTCTATGAAGCCAGCATATCCCTGATACCAAAACCAGGTAAAAGGTAAAGACACCACAAAAAAAAAAAAAAGAAAATTACAGACCTATATCCCTCATGAACCTAGATGCAAAAATCCTCAACAAAATTCTAGCCAACAGAATTCAACAACATATCAAAAAAATAATTCACCATGACCAAGTGGGAGTCATCCCAGGTATGGACGGATGATTCAACATTAGAAAAACAATTAATGTAATCCATTGTATAAACAAAACAAAAGACAAGAATAACATGATTTTATCGATTAATACAGAAATGGCATTTGACAAAGTTCAACACCTATTCAGGATAAAAACTCTCAGCAAAATAGGAATAGAAGGAAAATTCCTCAACATAATAAAGGGCATTTATACAAAGCCAATGGCCAACATCATCCTAAATGAAGAGAGTCTGAAAGCATTGCCATTGAGATCGGGAACCAGACAAGGATGCCCTTTATCACTACTCTTATTCAACATTGCGCTGGAGGTCTTAGCCAGAGTAATTAGGCTAGATAAAGAAATAAAGGGCATCCAGATTGGCAAGGAAGACGTCAAAGTATCTCTATTTGCAGATTACTTGATTTTATACTCAGAAAACCCTAAGGAATCCTCCAGAAAACTACTGAAACTAATAGAAGAGTTCAGCAGAGTATCGGGATACAGGATAAACATACAAAAATCAGTTGGATTGGTCTACACCAAAAAAAAGAATATTGGAGAGGAAATCACCAAATCAATACCATTTACAGTAGCCCCCAAGAAGATAAAATACTTAGGAATAAACCTTACCAGAGATGTAAAAGACTTATACAAAGGAAACTAAAAGAAACTACTGCAAGAAACCAAAAGAGACCTACATAAGTGGAAAAACATACCTTGCTTATGGATAGAAAGACTTAACACCGTAAAAATGTCTATTCCACCAAAAGCGATCTAAAGATACAGTGCAATTCCAATCCAAATTCCAATGGCTTTTTTTAATGAGGTGGAAAAACAAATCACCAACTTCATAAGGAAGGGAAAGAGGCCCCAGATAAGTAAAGCATTACTGAAAAAGAAGAACAAAGTGGGAGCCCTCGCTCCACCTGATTTTAGAACCTATTTTACTGCCAGAGTAGTCAAAACAGCCTTGTATAGCTACAACAACAGATACATAGACCAATGGAACAGAATTGAGAATCCAGACATAAATCCATCCACATATGAGCAGCTGATATTTCACAAAGACCCAAAGTCAGTTTAATGGGGAAAAGACAGTCTTTTTAACAAATGGTGCTGGCATAACTGGATATCCATTTGCAAAAAAAGGAAACAAGACTCATACCTCACACCATGCACAAAAACGAACTCAAAATGCATCAAAGACCTAAACATAAAATTTAAAATGTTAAAGATCATGGAGGAAAAAGTAGGAACAACACTAGGAGCCCTAATACATGGCGTAAACAGTGTACAAAACATTACTAACAATGCAGAAGAGAAACCAGATAACTGGGAGCTCCTAAAAATCAAACACCTATGCTCATCCAAAGACTTCACCAAAAAAGTAAAAAGATTACCTACAGACTGGGAAAAGGTTTTTAGCTATGACATTTCTGATCAGCACCTGATCTCTAAAATCTACATGATACTGCAAAAACTCAACTACAAAAAGACAAATAACCCAATTAAAAAATGGGAAAAAGATATGAACAGGTATGTCCCTAAAGAAGACAGTCAGGTAGCTAACAGATACATGAGGAAATGCTCACGATCATTAGCTATTAGAAAAATGCAGATCAAAACTACAATGAGATTCCATCTCACTCCAACAAGGCTGGCATTAATCCAAAAAACACAAAGTAATAAATGTTGGAGAGGTTGTAAAGAGACTGGAACACTTATACGCTGCTAGTGGGAATATAAAATGGTACAATCATTTTGGAAACTGACTTGGCGTTTCCTTTAAAAACTAGATAAAAATCTACCATACAATCCAGCAATCCCACTCCTTGGAATATATCCTAGAGAAATAAGAGCCTTTACAAGAACAGATATATGCATACCCATGTTCATTGCAGCACTGTTTACAATAGCAAAAAGATGGAAGCAACTGAGGTGCCCATCAACGGATGAATGGATGAATGAATTCTGGTATATTCACACAATAGAATACTACACATCGATAAAGAACAGTGATGAATCTGTGAAACATTTCATAATATAGAGGAATCTGGAAGGCATTATGCTAAGTGAAATTAGTTAGTAGCAAAAGGACAAATATTGTATGAGACCACTATTGCAAGAACTCAATAAATAGTTTAAATGGAGAAGAAAATATTCTTTGATGGTTATGAGAGGGGGGAGGGAAGGAGAGACAGAAAGGGGAAGATCTATTTTAGTAGATAAGATCCATTTTAGGTGAAGACAACACACAGTACAGGAGAGGTCAGCACAACTGGACTAAACCAAAAGCAAAGAAGTTTCCTGAATAAACTGAACGTTTCGAAGGCCAGTGTAGCAGGGGTGGGGTTTGAGAACCATAGTTTCGGGGGTCCTCTAAGTCAATAGGCATAATAAAAACAATTAAGAAAAAATTCTGCATATAACTTTGGAGAGTGTCATGTGGGGTCTTAAACGCTTGCAAGTGGCCATCTAAAATGCATCAATTGATCTCAACCCACCTGGAGCAAAGAAGAATGAAGAACACCAAAGACACAAGGTAATTATAAGCCCAAGAGACAGAAAGGGCCGTATAAAAAAGAGACTACATCAGCCTGAGACCAGAAGAACTAGAAGGTGCCCGGCTACAGCCGATGACTGCCCTGACATGGAACGCAACAGAGAACTCCTGAGGGAGCAGGAGAGCAGTGGGATGCAGACCCCAAATTCACGTAAAAACACCAGTTTTAATGATCTGACTGAGAGTAGAAGGACCCCAGTGGTCATGGTCCCCAGAGCATGTGTTAGCCCCCGACAGGAATCACTCCCAAAGCCAACTCTTCAGACAGGGATTGGACTGGACAATGGGGTAGAAAATGATACTGGTGAAGAATGAGCTAATATGGATCAAGTAGACACATGAAACTATGTTGGCATCTCCTATCTGAAGGGGAGATAAGAGGGCAGAGGGTGGCAGAAGCTGGCTGAATGGACATGAAAAGAGAGAGTGGAGGGAATGGGTGTGCTGCCTCATTAGGTGGAGAGCAATTAGGAGTACATCACAAGGTGTATATAAGTTTTTGTATGAGAGACTGACTTGATTTGTAAACTTTCACTTAAAGCACAATAAAAAAAAAATCAATAAAATAAAACAGCATACTAAGTACTCTTTCCAAGGGCAAGCTGCCCCTTCCCGGTTTACCTGTTAACAGTCATGGGTCACTTTCTCAGAAGCAAAAGTGGAACCTAAGACAAAATGAAGTCTGAGCCATGAGGTCAATCTCCTCTGAGAACCTGGTTTCTTTAAGACACATAAATTTCTGCATAAGGGGGTGACAGTTTGATTACAAACATTAGATAGGTATTTCCTACAACATTGTCTTGAAGACTAATTAAAATAATTACTGATTTACCCTAAACATTTTTTAGCTCCCAGTCTGAGGTTTGGAGTCAGTTTCCCAAAACAGACTGAATTCCTTAAATAAACACAATTCCCAGAGCAAAAGTGTCTTACCAGTGTATCTGGATCATTGTTTGACTCAAAAGTGACTTCACGAACCAGTTTTTTTCCCTCAAAGTTCAAGATTCAAAATGACACCCAAAGTCAATGGCCTGTGTGGGTTACCCCAACCTCCATGAAAGCCAGAAATCTGGGTTCCAGGAGAGTTATGACTCTTTCATGGTTTCCTCCTTTGTATCATGATCCTACTATAGAGTCTTTGATCCAAAACATTCAATGATGGTAGTTGGGCACCATCTGGCTTTTAAGGTACCAGTCACCGTACAGCAAATTTGAAAGTAGGACAGAAATGCTAACAATAATATTAGGCCAATTGTGTGAAATACCCAATGAAACCATGACCCTAAGGTCTTTGAACTAAGGAAACAAATCTTATGAGGTGTTTGTTCATACATATGCAGCAACAGTAATTGCTTTTCATGTGCCCCAGCAGCAACTACATTCTGCAATACCTCAGATCTCATATTCATGTAAACATAGCAACATATATCTATTAAAGCACAAAATGTTCCTTGAGAGACTAACAGGAGATCTAATGCTGTTCTATTTTGTAAAATCATAGCTCACACTTCAGACACTTATCTGGTTATGATAGTTACAACTTCACTAAGTTTACCAACAGAAACTTTTAATTCAAGAGTTATAATATCTAAATCCATTAGTTAGATAATTTAGGAGAAAGGAGGAAATGTTTTCTTATATCCAGAAAGTAAGACCTTAAAACATCAGCAATATTCCCACATAAAACCCGCAGTAATCTTTTCATTTACTCAGTCTCATGTAGTTAATTTCTGTTCCACATGAATCAAGATCAACCACAATCTGTGCACCCACCAGCTTATCCATACGAGTTCCAGAAATCTTGCAAATACATTATAGTCCATCTTTTTGTTGAGATATTTTGGTCAAACTTTTTCAGCAAATCAGCAAAATAAAAACTTATCTGCAGGTTGCAAAACTTAATATGGCCATGATTAATTTATAAAAATAATACTCTTAAAAGAGAAAGACCTGATAGAAACTAATTGCAAGTGTAATGCAAAGCCAAATACATTGTCAGTTAAAAAAAAAAAAAAACTTTGGATAAAAATACTTCTAACTACAATGATTAACCTTATTTTCATAGAGCTTCAGATATAATACATAATAATCTTGAGGCACAACACCATATAGTCAGAATATACCAAGAAGAACCAAGATTGTCAATTTCCTAAATAGGTGAATAGTAAAAAAAAAAAACAAACTTAATAGGTAAATGATGTGAATTTCCCAATCAAACCATTGGCTTTGATGATGCAAGATTAAAAAATAAAGTTGCGACCAAGCTAGCAATGAAGAAACAATAATAAAATTATGACACACTATTATGTGTTTATTGTCTAATATTAGGCAAAAGCATAAGAGGAAATACATATAAATTTTAACCCAAAGAGAATCAGGTGCTTCTCTTAATTTTGGTAACATGTTTCATGTTATTTATAACATATTAAGTAAATCTTTTTAGCACTTTTATAAAAAAAAATTGTGACTTTCCATGAAATTTCGAGTTGTCAGGAGCTTATTATAGGTCACTAAGGAACAATTCTTATTTAACCAAAAACCTTAAAGGTAAAAAACTTAGCTTTTTTTTTTAAACCATGTGGCTTGGTTTTCAAGTCAGGAATCGTATTCTAATGAGATCAGACCTTTGCCTTTGAAACGGATTACACAAAGGATAAATTAACTCTTCAACTCAGTAATCAAAGAAAATTTTGTTGTTTTAACAGCAAGAAACCAATTCTTTGTTTTATATGCTATTTAACATTAAAAACCTGTTGCCATCGGGTCTTGTCTCCACAGGACAAAGTAGAAGAGCCCAACAGGGTTTTCCGGGAGTGGCAGATTCAAACATCCAGCCCTTTTGGTTAGCAGCCAAATGCTTAACCATTGCACCACGAGGGCTCCTATTTAACATTGAAGCTCCTAAAAATCTCATAAATTAAACCATTAAACTTTATCGTATAGTGGTTAAGAACTTGGCTGTTAACCAAAAGGTCAGCAACTCGAATCTACCAGCCACTCCCCAGAAACCCATAGGGCAGTTTCATTCTATCCCACAGGGTTGCCATGGGTCAGATTCAACTCCACAGCAACTTTTTTTTTTTTGACAGATAAAACTTTTGACCACATCAAATAAATTTCTTTTAATAAACCATTTAAACATTATCTTTGTTGCATATCTTTTATAGTACATCCCTTAAATGGCAAAAAAATGAACACACTCACTGGCAGATTTAAATATATATATGTGTATATGCGTGTATATACATCCTTTCTCTGGGGCATAAAAATCAAAAGTATATGAACTTAAATTATGACAAATATCTATTAACTCAATTTAATACCGGTAAGTTATCTAAAAGTTCCTGGAAATTATTTTAAACCTGTGCACAGTGAAACATAACTGCAGTTGAAACAAAGTTTGTTTAAACATTTCAAGTTTTCATTCAACTTTTACTATTTCCTGTATTTTTCCCAATCTAATTTTAGCTCTTTAAGATTTAATCAATAGGCTTTGGAAATCACAAAGTCTTTGCTCAGCTGACCAATTCATTGATATGGCTATAATCTTAAGTCTCTCGCTACGGTTGGAAACATTTTTCCAGGTCATTTCAGATGTGTCTCATCTTAATTTCTATTTTTTTTTTTTACGGCTTTTTATATTTTATAGTTCCCTTACAATAGAGAGAACTTGTTTACAATTCCTTTATGATTGGAATCCACCAAAATTCTGATAACTATATAAAAAAAAAAAGTAGAACAGTAATTTTTTTTCTTTTTTCTTTTTTTGGTCTAGAAAGGTCTCCACTCCACCCCTTTGGAAGGGGTCATTCAAAAGCTTCCCTGGAGCTATATGACCTCAGAGACTGAGGGCCCAGGGAGGCCTGATCTTGCCCAGCCCTCTTTCTCTTTTTAACTCATGGTAGAAGGCAAGATTAGGCCATTCCACTTCATTTACACATGCTTAAATTGAACTAGGCATTTTGAAAGGCAAAAGATAACTAATTTCTTTCCCTTTTACTATTCTCTTGGTAAGCAGTTTTGCTTTCTCTTTATCACAATCTTTTATCTACCCAGTAAATACCAAAGCACTTCAGCAATTTTTTTCTAGCCTTGTCCTATGCCTCCTTTTTCCCACCCTGGAACTATTAGTTTTACTTAAAGACAAAATTATCCTTTTTCCTTAAATAAAACATGTTTCATATATCTAGCTTAAGTTACTTGGAAAGCTTTTCCTTTTAAGGTTGACATAAACATTCCTTTTCAAAGCCTTGTTATGTCAATCAAAATAAACAACCTATCCTTCTTTTACCGCATCTTTTCAAAAGGCCAATTTATATCAAATCTTCTCCAAGTAGCTACTAAAAGTCTAAATTGTAAGACAGACACAATATACAGTTTTTCTTTGGATGAGGAAAAAGCTGCGGTTCTAAAACCAGCAACTGTCAGCCATAGCCTCCTACCTGATACAAGACAGAAATTTAGACACAGTGCTCTAGACCAGAAGCAAGCTCTCAGGACAAAATGAGACAAAAAGACCACATAAACTCACCATCCAATACCACACAAACCAAGGATATGGGGATCCTAGCTTCTTAAAGTGTGTACAGCAATTTTTGGTAATATCAACTCAAAAGAAAAAACAGGTTCTAGATAAAACTTATTAACTTGCCAGATTCTCAGATGGAGGAATATTAGGCCTTTTGACAAAGCCCGAGAAATAAGCAAAAGTTCCCCAAAAAGGAAAAGACAACACAAATTGAAACTCATTTTCCCAAAGTGGTCACTGAAATTACATATTACTTCTAGTGTATTCAGTTTATAGTGTTTTAAAAATATGAACCCGAAACCAGTGTCTCGGGGTGGGGGTGGGGGCTGGGAGTCGAGGCTCTTTTATTAAAGATGTTAAACTCTAAAGATCAAGCTTTTGGTATCCTTCTTTTTTTTTTTAATTTTTATTGTGCTTTAAGTGAAAGTTTACAAATCAAGTAAGTCTCACACAAAAACTTATATACACCTTGCTACATGTTCTCATTCACTCTCCCCTTAAAGAGACAGCCAGCTCCCTACATAGACTCTCTCTATTCGTGTCCATATCGCCAGCTTCTAACCCCATCTACCCTCTCATCTCCCCCCCAGGCAGGAGATGCCAACAGAGTCTCAAGTGTCCACCTAAACCAAGAAACTCACTCTTCACCAGCATACCTCTCCATCCCATTGTCCAGTCCAATCCCTGTCTGAAGGGTTGGCTTTGGGGATAGTTCCTGTCCTGGGCCAACTGAAGGTCTGGGGAACATGATCACCGGGGTGCCTCTAGTCTCAGTCAGACCATTCAGTCTGGTCTTTCCACGAGAAGTTGGGGTCTGCATCCCACTGTTCTCCTGCTCCCTCAGGGGTTCTCTGTTGTGTTCCCTGTCAGGGCAGTCATCAGTTGTAGCCAGGCACCATCTAGCTCTTCTGGTCTCAGGCTGCTGTAGTCTCTGGTTTATGTGTCCCTTTCTGTCTCTTGAGCTCGTAATTACCTTGTGTCCTTTGTGTTCTTCATTCTCCTTTGGTGCAGGTGGGTTGAAGCCAATTGACGCATCTTAGATGGCTGCTTGCTAGCATTTAAGACCCCAGATGCCAGTCTCCAAAGTGGGATGCAGAATGTCTTCTTAATAGATTTTATTATGCTAAATGACTTAGATGACCCCTGAAACCATGGTCCCCAAAACCCTGCCCTTGCTACTCTGGCCTTTGAAACATTCAGTTTATTCAGGAAACTTCTTTTCTTTTGGTTTAGTCCAGTTGTGTTGACCTCTCCTGTATTGTGTGTTGTCTTTCCCGTCACCTAAAGTAGTTCTTATCTACCATCTAATTAGTGAATACCCTTCTTCCACCCTCCCTCCCAAACCCCTCTCGAAACCATCAAAGAATATTTTCTTCTGTTTAAACTATTTCTTGAGTTCTTATAATAGTGGACTCATGAAATATTTCTCCTTTTGCAACTGACTAATTTCACTCAGCATAATGCCTTCCAGATTCCTTCATGTTATGAAATGCTTCACAGATTCATCACTGTTCTTTATCAATGTATAGTATTCTGTTGTATGAGTATTCCATAATTTCTTTAACCATTCATCCATTGATGGACATCTTGGTTGTGTCCATCTTTTTGCTATTGTAAATAGTGTTGAAATGAACATGGGTGTGCATACATCTGTTTGTGTAAAGGCTTTTATGTCTCTACGATATATTCCAAGGTATGGGATTACTGGATCATACGGTAGTTCTATTTCTAGCTTTTTAAGGAAGTGCCAAATTTATTTCAGTTCTGACCCATTGGTCCATGTATCTGTTGTTGTACCTGTACCAGGCTGTTTTGACTACTGTGGCAGTATAATAGTTTCTAAAATCAGGTAGAGTAGGCCTCCCGCTTTGTTGTTCTTTTTCAGTAACGCTTTACTTATCTGGGGCCACTTTCCCTTCCATACGAAGTTGGTGATTTTTTTCTCCATTTTATTAAAAAATGTCATTGGAATTTGGATCAGAATTGCACTAAATCTCTAGATCGCTTTTGGTAGAATAGACATTTTTATAATGTTAAGTCTTCCTATCCATGAGCAAGGTATGTTTTTCCACTTATGTGGGTCCTTTTGGTTTCTTACAGAAGTGTTTTGTAGTTTTCTTTGTATAAGTCTGTTACATCTCTGGTTAGATTTATTCCTAAGTATTTTATCTTCTTGGGGGCTACTGTAAATGCTATTGATTTGGTGATTACCTCTCCGATGTTCTTTTTGTTGGTGTAGAGGAATCCAACTGGTTTTTGTATGTTTATGGTGTATCCTGATACTCTGCTGAACTCTTCTATTAGTTTCAGTAGTTTTCTTGAAGATTCCTTAGGATTTTCTGTGTATAAGATCATGTCGTGGGCAAATAGAGATACTTTGACTTCTTCCTTGCCAATCTGGATGCGCTTTATTTCTTTATCTATCCTAATTGCTCTGGATAGCACCTCCAGCACAATGTTGAATGAGAGTGGTGATAAGAGCATCCTTGTCTGGTTCCTGATCTCAAGGGCAATGCTTTCAGATTCTCTCCATTTAGGGTGATGTTGGCTATTGGTTTTTTATAAATGCCCTTTATTATCTTGAGGGATTTCCCTTCTATTCCTATTTTGATGAGAGTTTTTATCATGAATGGGTGTTGTACTTTGTCAAATGCCTTCCCTGCATTATTTCATAAAATCGTGTGATTCCTGTCTTTTGTTTTCTTTATATGATGGATTAGCTTGTTTTTCTAATGTTGAACCATCCCTGCGTACCTGGTGTGAATCCCACTTGGTCATGGTGAATTATTTTTTTGATATGTTGTTGAATTCTGTTGACTAAAATTTTGTTGAGGATTTTTGCATCTAAGTTCATGAGGTGTCTTTACCTGGTTTTTGTACCAGGAATATGCTGGCTTCATAGAATGAGTTTGACAGTATTCCGTCCTTTTCTATGCTCTGAAATACCTTTAATAGTAGTGGTGTTAACTCTTCTCTGAAAGTTTGGTAGAACCCTGCAGTGAAGGCGTCTGGGTCAGGGTGTTTTTTTGTTGTTGTTGGGAGTTTTTTGTTTACCTTTTCAGTCTCTTCTTATGGGTCTATTTAGTTGTTCTACCTCTGTTTGTGTTAGTTTAGGTAGGTAGTGTGTTTCTAGGAATTCATCCATTTCTTCTAGGTTTTCAAATTTGTTAGAGTACAATCTTTTGAAGTAATCTGATATGATTCTTTTAATTTGAGTTGGGTCTGTTGTAATATTGACCATCTCATTTCTTATTCAGGTTATTTGCTTCCTCTTCTGTTTTTCTTTTGTCAGTTTGGCCAATGGTTTATCAATTTTGTTAATTTTTTCAAAGAACCAGCTTATGGTCTTGTTAATTTTTCAATTGTTTTTCTGTTTTCTATTTCATTTAGTTCTGCTCTAATTTTTATTATTTGTTTTCTTCTGGTGCCTAAGAGTTTCTTTTGTTGCCCTCTATTTGTTCAAGTGGTAGGGATAATTCTTTGATTTTGGCTATTTCTTCTGTCTGTATGTGTGCATTTATTGATATAAATTGACCTTTGAGCACTGCTTTCGCTGTTTTCCAAGGTTCTGATATGAAGTGTTTTTATTTTCATTTTTTCTGTGAAGTTCTTTATTCCATCCTTAATGTCTACTATAATCCAGTCTTTTTTCAGCAGGGTATTGTTCAGTTTCCATGTGCTTGATTTCTTTTCCCTGCTTTTTCGGTTACTGATTTTTACTTTTATGGCCTTATGGGCAGAGAAAATGCTTTATAATACTTCAGTGTTTGGGATTCTGTTAAGGCTTGCTTTATGACGTAATATGTGGTATATTGTAAAGAATGTTCCATGTGCACTAGAAAAGAAAATATACTTGGCTGCTGTTCGGTGGAGCATTCTGTATATGTCCATGAGGTCAAGTTGGTTTATTGTGGCATTAAATCTTCCTTGTTTTTATTGAGCTTCTTTCTGGGTGTCCTGTCCTTCACCGAAAGTGGTGTGTTGAAGTCTCCTACTCTTATTGTGGAGCTGTCTATCTCATTTTTCAATGCTGATAGAGTTTGTTTTATGTATCTTGCAGCCCTGTCGTTGGGTGCATAAATATTTAATATGGTCATAGCTTCTTGGTATATTGTCCCTTTAATCATTTTATAGTGTCCTTCCTTATCCTTTCTGATAGATTTAACTTTAAAGTCTGTTTTGTCAGAAATTAATGTTGCCACTTCTGCTCTTTTTTGATTGTTGTTTGTTTGATATATTTTTTTCTATCCTTAGAGTTTTAGTTTGTTTGTATCTCAAAGTCTAAGTTGTGTCTCTTGTAGGCAGCATATAGACGGATCACGTTTTTTAATCCATTCTGCCACTCTCTGTCTCTTTATTGGTGCATTTAGTCCATTTACATTCAGCATAATTATGGATAAGTATGAGTTTAGTACTACCATTTTGATGTCTCTTTTTGTGTGTTGTTGACAGTTTCTTTTTCCCACTTAATTTTATGTGCTGAATAGATTATCTTTATATATTGCCCTTTACTCATATTCATTATTGTTGATTTTGTTTCTGCTGAGTCTCTATTTTTTTCTTGTATTTTATTTTGATGTGTAGGATAGTTTGTCTCCTTTGTGGTTATGTTATTATTTACTTCTGTTTTTCTGAATTGAAACCTAACTTTTATTTCTTTGTATCTCCTTGACTTCCTCTCCATGTGCAAGATCTATGTCTATATTTCTTGGGCCCTCTTTATTTTTTGTAATGTTGTTTTCTTTTACATAACATTGCTGTTTCCCCATTTTGAACATTTTTTTATCTTGATTTATTTCTGTGATTTCCCTGTCTAGGTTGACCTTTGATTGCTCTACCCAGTGTTCTTAGTCCTGGGTAGATACCTGATATTATTGATTTTCTAACCAAAGAACTCCCTTTAGTATTTCTTATAGTTTTGGTTTTTCAAATTCCCTAAACTTCTGTTTAACTGGAAATGTCCTATTTTTGCCTTCATATTTGAGAGACAGTTTTGCTGGATATAAGATTCTTGGCTAGCAATTTTTTTCCTTCAATTTTTTGTATAAGTTATCCCATTACCTTCTTGCCTGTGTGATTTCTGCTGAGTAGTCCGATCTTATTCTTATTGACTCTCTTTTGTAGGTGACTTTTTGTTTATCCCTAGCTGCTCTTAAAATCCTCTCTTTATCATTGGTTTTGGCAAGTTTGATTATAATATGTCTTGGTGACTTTCTTTTAATATCTACCTTATATGGGGTTTGATGAGCATCTTGGATAGATGCCTTCGCATCTTACACAATAGCGGGGAAGTTTTCTGCCAAAAAATCTTCAACAATTCTCTCTGTATTTTCTTTTATCCCTCCATGTTCTGGTACTCCAATCACTCGTAGGTTATTTCTCTTGGTAGAATCCCACACGATTCTTAAGGTTTCTTCATTTTTTTGAATTCTTTTATCTGATTTTCTTCAAATATATTAGTGCCAAGTGCTTTATCTTCGAGTTCAGAAATTCTGCCTTCCACTTGCTCAATTCTGCTCCTCTCACTTTCCTTTGAGCTGTCTACTTCCAGCTTATTAAATTTTTCCTTAATTTCCTGAATAACCTTTTTAATTTATTCAATTGCTTTGTCTGTGTGTTCCTTGGCTTGTTCTGTGTATTGTCTGATTTCCTTCCTGATGTCTTGAAGGGTTCTATTTATTAATCTTTTGTATTCTGCTTCTGGTAATTCCAGAAAGGCACTTTCATCTAGACGTTCCTTTGATTCTTCGTTTTGAGAACTTGTTGAGGCAATCATCGTCTGTTTCTTTATGTGACTTGATATTGACTGTTGTCTCTGAGCCATCTATAAGTTATTGTATTAGTTTATTTTATGTTTGCTCACTGTGTTACAGCTTCTTGCTTCATTTTTTTTTTTTAATTTTTATTAAGCTTCAAGTGAACATTTACCATTCCAATCAGTCTGTCACATGTAGGTTTACATACATCTTACTCCCTTCTCCCACTTGCTCTCCCCCTATTGAGTCAGCCCTTACAGTCTCTCGTTTTGTGCCAATTTTGCCATCTTCCCTCTCTCTCTATCTTCCCATCCCCCCACCAGTCAAGAGTTGCCTACCCACTCTCCCGTGTCCACCTGATTTAATTAGCTCACTCTTCATCAGCATATCTCTCCCCCCCACTGACCGGTCCTTTTCATGCCTGATGATTTGTCTTCGGGAATGGTTCCTGTCCTGTGCCATCAGAAGTTCTGGGGAGCATTGTCTCTGGGATTCCTCTAGTCGCAATCATACCATTAGGTGTGGTCTTTTAGTGAGAATTTGGGGTCTGTATCCCATTGGCCTCCTGCTCCCTCAGGAGTTGTCTGTTGTGCTCCCTGACAGGATAGACATCGATTGTGGCCGGGCACCAACTAGTTCTTCTTGTCTCAGGATAATGTAGGTCCCTGGTTCATGTGGCCCTTTCTGTCTCTTGGGTTCTTAGTTGTCGTGTGACCTTGGTGTTCTTCCTTTGCCTTTGCTCCAGGTGGGTTGAGACCAATTAATGTATTTTAGACGGCCGCTTGTTGGCATTTAGGACCCCAGGCGCCACAATTCAAAGTGGGATGCAGAGTGTTTTCATAATAGAATTGTTTTGCCCATTGACTTAGAAGTCCCCTCAAACCAAGTTCCCCAGACCCCAGCCCCTGCTTCACTGACCTTTGAAGCTTTCATTTTATCCCGGAAACCTCTTTACTTTTAATCCAGTCCAATTAAGCTGACCTTCCTTGTATTGAGTGTTGTCTTTTCCTTCACCCAAAGCAGTTCTTATCTACAGATTGATCAATAAAAAGCCCTCTCCCTCCCTCCCTCCCTCCCCCCTTTGTAACCACAAAAGTATGTGTTCTTCTCCGTTTTTTCTATTTCTCAAGATCTTATAATAGTGGTCTTATACAATATTTGTCCCTTTGCTACTGACTCATTTCACTCAGCATAATGCCTTCCAGATTCCTCCATGTTATGAAATGTTTCAGAGATTCGTCATTGTTCTTTATCGATGCGTAGTATTCCATTGTGTGAATATACCACAATTTATTCACCCATTCGTCCGTTGATGGACATCTTGGTTGCTTCCAGCTTTTTGCTATTGTAAACAGAGCTGCAATAAATATGGGTGTGCATATATCTGTTTGTGTGAAGGCTCTTGTATCTCTAGGGTATATTCCGAGGAGTGGGATTTCTGGGTTGTATGGTAGTTCTATTTCTAACTGTTTAAGATAATGCCAGATGGATTTCCAAAGTGGTTGTACCATCTTACAATCCCAGCAGCAGTGTATGAGAGTTCCAATCTCTCCGCAGCCTCTCCAACATTTATTATTTTGTGTTTTTTGGATTAATGCCAGTCTAGTTGGTGTGAGGTGGAATTTCATCGTAGTTTTAATTTGCATTTCTCTAATGGCTAATGATCGGGAGCATTTTCTCATGTATCTATTGGCTGCCTGAATATCTTCTTTAGTGAAATGTGTGTTCATATCCTTTGCCCACTTCTTGATTGGGTTGTTTGTCTTTTTGTGGTTGAGTTTTGACAGAATCATGTAGATTTTAGAGATCAGGCGCTGGTCTGAGATGTCATAGCTGAATATTCTTTCCCAGTCTGTAGGTGGTCTTTTTACTCTTTTGGTGAAGTCTTTAGATGGGCATAGGTGTTTGATTTTTAGGAGCTCCCAGTTATCTGGTTTCTCTTCATCATTTTTGGTAATGTTTTGTATTCTGTTTATGCCCTGTATTAGGGCTCCTAGGGTAGATCCTATTTTTTCTTCCATGATTTTTATCGTTTTAGTCTTTATGTTTAGGTCTTTGATCCACTTGGAGTTAGTTTTTGTGCATGGTGTGAGGTATGGGTCCTGTTTCATTTTTTTGCAAATGGATATCCAGTTATGTCAGCACCATTTGTTAAAAAGACTATCATTTCCCCAATTGACTGACACTGGTCCTTTGTCAAATATCAGCTGGTCATACGTGGATGGATTTATATCTGGATTCTCAATTCTGTTCCATTGGTCTATGTGCCTGTTGTTGTACCAGTACCAGGCTGTTTTGACTACTGTAGCTATATAATAGGTTCTGAAATCAGGTAGGGTGAGGCCTCCCACTTTCGTCTTCTTTTTCAGTAATGTTTTGCTTATCCGGGAGTTCTTTCCCTTCCATATGAAATTAGTGATTTGTTTCTCTATCCCCTTAAAATATGACATTGGTATTTGGATCGGAAGTGCGTTATATCTATAAATGGCTTTTGGTAGAATAGACATTTTTACTATGTTAAGTCTTCCTATCCATGATCAGGGTATGTTTTTCCACTTAAGTATGTCCTTTTGAATTTCTTGTAGCAGAGTTTTATAGTTTTCTTTGTATAGGTCTTTTACATCCTTGGTAAGATTTATTCCCAAGTATTTTATCTTCTTGGGGGCTACTGTGAATGGTATTGATTTGGTTATTTCCTCTTCGGTGTTCTTTTTGTTGATGTAGAGGAATCCAAGTGATTTTTGTATGTTTATTTTATAACCTGAGACTCTGCCAAACTCTTCTATTAGTTTCCGTAGTTTTCTGGAGGATTCCTTAGGGTTTTCCATGTATACGGTCATGTCATCTGCAAATAGTGATAGCTTTACTTCCTCCTTGCCAATCTGGATACCCTTTATTTCTTTGTCTAGCCTAATTGCCCTGGCTAGGACTTCAAGTACGATGTTGAATAAGAGCGGTGATAAAGGGCATCCTTGTCTGCTTCCCGTTCTCAGGGGAAATGCTTTCAGGTTCTCTCCATTTAGAGTGATATTGGCTGTTGGCTTTGCATAGATGCCCTTTATTATGTTGAGGAATTTTCCTTCAATTCCTATTTTGGCTAGAGTTTTTATCATAAACGGGTGTTGAACTTTGTCAAATGCCTTTTCTGCATCTATTGATAAGATCATGTGGTTTTTATCTTTTGTTTTATTTATGTGATGGATTACATTAATGGTTTTTCTGATATTAAACCAGCCTTGCATACCTGGTATAAATCCCACTTGATCAGGGTGAATTATTTTTTGGATGTGTTGTTGGATTCTATTGGCTAGAATTTTGTTGAGGATTTTTGCATCTATGTTCATGAGGGATATAGGTCTAAAATTTTCTTCTTTTGTAATGCCTTTACCTGGTTTTGGTATCAGGGAGATGGTAGCTTCATAGAATGAGTTGGGTAGTATTCCGTCTTTTTCTATACTTTGAAATACCTTCAATAGTAATGGTGTTAAGTCTTCTCTGAAGGTTTGGTAGAACTCTGCTGTGAAGCCGTCTGGGCCAGGACTTTTTTTTGTTGGAAGTTTTTTGATTACCGTTTCAATCTCTTTTTTTGTTATGGGTCTATTTAGTTGTTCTACTTCTGAATGTGTTAGTTTAGGTAGGTAGTATTGTTCCAAGAATTTATCCATTTCTTCTAGGTTTTCAAATTTGTTAGAGTACAATTTTATGTAGTAATCTGATATGATTCTTTTGATTTCATTTGGTTCTGTTGTGATGTGGTCCTTCTCGTTTCTTATTCGGGTTATTTGTTTCCTTTCCTGTTTTTCTTTAGTCAGTCTAGCCAGTGGTTTATCAATTTTGTTAATTTTTTCAAAGAACCAGCTTTTGGCTTTGTTAATTCTTTCAATTGTTTTTCTGTTCTCTAATTCATTTAGTTCAGCTCTAATTTTTATTATTTGTTTTCTTCTGGTGCCTGATGGATTCTTTTTTTGCTCACTTTCTATTTGTTCAAGTTGTCGGGACAGTTCTGATTTTGGCTCTTTCTTCTTTTTGTATGTGTGCATTTATCGATATAAATTGGCCTCTGAGCACTGCTTTTGCTGTGTCCCAGAGGTTTTGATAGGAAGTATTTTCATTCTCGTTGCTTTCTAAGAATTTCCTTATTCCCTCCTTGATGTCCTCTATAACCCAGTCTTTTTTCAGGAGGGTATTGTTCATTTTCCAAGTATTTGATTTCTTTTCCCTAGTTTTTCTGTTATTGATTTCTAGCTTCATTGCCTTGTGGTCTGAGAAGATGCTTTGTAATATTTCGATGTTTTGGATTCTGCAAAGGTTTGTTTTATGACCTAATACGTGATCTATTCTAGAGAATGTTCCATGTGCACTAGAAAAAAAAGTATACTTTGCAGCAGTTGGGTGGAGAGTTCTGTATAAGTCAATGAGGTCAAGTTGGTTGATTGTTGTAAGTAGGTCTTCCGTGTCTCTATTGAGCTTCTTACTGGATGTCCTGTCCTTCTCCGAAAGTGGTGTGTTGAAGTCTCCTACTATATATGTGGAGGTGTCTATCTCACTTTTCAATTCTGTTAAAATTTATGTATCTTGCAGCCCTGTCATTAGGTATGTAAATATTTAATATGGTTATGTCTTCCTGATCAATTGTCCCTTTTATCATTATATAGTGTCCTTCTTTATCCTTTGTGGCAGATTTAAGTCTAAAGTCTATTTTGTCAGAAATTAATATTGCTACTCCTCTTCTTTTTTGCTTATTGTTTGCTTGATATATTTTTTTCCATCCTTTGAGTTTTAGTTTGTTTGTGTCTCTAAGTCTAAGGTGTGTCTCTTGTAGGCAGCATATAGATGGATCGTGTTTTTTTATCCAGTCCGTGACTCTCTGTCTCTTTATTGGTGCATTTAGTCCATTTACATTCAGCGTAATTATAGATAAGTAAGTTTTTAGTGCTGTCGTTTTGATGGCTTTTCATGTGTGTTGTTGGCCATTTCATTTTTCCACATGCTTTTTTGTGCTGAGACGTTTTTCTTAGTAGCTTGTGAGATCCTCATTTTCATAATGTTTAACTTTGTGTTCATGGAGTCGTTACGTTTTTCTTGGCTTTTTTCTTTAGTTACGGAATTGATATTCCTTTTTGTGGTTACCTTTTTATTTACCCCTATTTTTCTAAGTAAAAACCTAACTTGTATCCTTCTATATCGCCTTGTATCACTCTCCATCTGGCAGTTCAATGCCTCCTATATTTAGTCCCTCTTTTTGATTATTGTGATCGTTTATCTATTGATTTCCATGATTTCCTGTTATGTGTATTATTTTGTTTATTTATTTATTTTTTGGAATTAGTCTTAATTTGTTTGTTTTTGTGCTTTCCCTGTTTGAGTTGCGTTGATATCAGGACGTTCTGTTTTGTGACCTTGTATTGTGCTGGTACCTGACATTATTGGTCATCCGGCCAAACAATCTCCTTTAGCATTTCTTGCAGTCTTGGTTTAGTTTTTGCAAATTCTCTAAACTTGTGTTTATCTGTAAATATCTTAATTTCTCCTTCATATTTCAGAGAGAGTTTTGCTGGATATATGATCCTTGGTTGGCAGTTTTTCTCCTTCAGTGCTCTGTATACGTCGTCCCATTCCCTTCTTGCCTGCGTGGTTTCTGCTGAGTAGTCTGAACTTATTCTTATTGATTCTCCCTTGAAGGAAACCTTTCTTTTCTCCCTGGCTGCTTTTAAAATTTTCTGTTTGTCTTTGGTTTTGGCAAGTTTGATGATAATATGTCTTGGTGTTTTTCTTTTTGGATCAATCTTAAATGGGGTTCAATGAGCATCTTGGATAGATATCCTTTCATCTTTCATGATGTCAGGGAAGTTTTGTGTCAGGAGTTCTTCAGCTATTTTCTCTGTGTTTTCTGTCCCCCCTCCCTGTTCTGGGCCTCCAACCACTCTCAAGTTATCCTTCTTGATAGAGTCCCACATGATTCTTAGGGTTTCTTCTTTTTTTTTAATTCTTTTATCTGATTTTTTTTCAGCTATGTTGGTGTTGATTCCCTGGTCCTCCAGATGTCCCAGTCTACATTCTAATTGCTCGAGTCTGCTCCTCTGACTTTCTATTGCGTTGGCTAATTCTGTAATTTTATTGTTAATCTTTTGGATTTCTACATGCTGTCTCTCTATGGATTCTTGCAACTTGTTAATTTTTCCACTATGTTCTTGAATAATCTTTTTGAGTTCTTCAACAGTTTTATCAGTGTGTTCCTTGGCTTTTTCTGCATTTATCCTAATTTCATTTGTGATATCTTTAAGCATTCTGTAAATTAGTTTTGTATATTCTGTATCTGATAATTCCAGGATTGTATCTTCATTTGGGAAAGATTTTGATTCTTTTGTTTGGGGGGTTGGAGAAGGTGTCATGGTCTGTTTCTTTATGTGGTTTGATATGGACTGCTGTCTCCGAGCCATCACTGGGAAACTAGATTTTCCAAGTAGTCGGCTAAAAAAAAATGCAGTCAGATCCCTATCTGAATTCTCCCTCTGGCTCCGGGTATTCGGATGTTAATGGGGCTGCCTGGGGAGGGTGGGGGAGGGGTCTGAGAGCTAGGAGTGTAGCACCACAGAATATAGAGCTGAACACCGAGTTCACGCTCCGACCCCGTTCGCCAAAATCCGGGCGGGACGGATCCCCGGCTAGGACGCTGCTTCCCTTGCTCGGATACCAGTCACTTCCTCCCGGGGACTTCTCCCTCCGGTGCGCGGCACCGCTCGTGGGCACTGGGTGGGCGTTTCCCGCAAGAACGGGTGGGCCTGCCCCCAGGGTCTATTCAGGCGATTATAATTGGGCCCCGCGGTCACGCCCCGCCCATGCGCGTGCCCAAATCCCAGCGGGACGACTTCCGGGTTGGGACACTGCTTTCCCCGTTCCGGAACCAGTCACTTCCTCCCGGGGACTTCTCCTTCTGGTGCGCCACACCTCTTGCGCGAACTGGGTGGGCGTCACCTGCACGGCCAGGTGGGCCCGCCCCCTGGGTCAATTCAGGGTAATAAAAAAATGAACCCCGCGCTCACTCCCTGCCTGCGCGCGCGCCCAGATCCCAGCGGAATGGCTCCCCGTCTGGGATGCTGCTTTCCCCGCTTTGAGAACAGTCACTTCCGGGGATTTCTCCCTCTGGTGTGCCGTGCCACATGGGCGGACTGGGTGTGCGTCCTCTCCCACGAACGTGTGGGCCGCACCCCGGGGTCACTTTAGGGAAATATAGTTGACCCCCCCGCTCGCGCCCCGTCGACTTCTCGCCTAACTCCTGGCGGGATGGCACCCCAGCTGGGACGCTGTTCTCCCCACTCCCAGATCAGTCACTGCCTCCCGGGTGCTTCTCCCTCCGGCTGCGCCTCTACGCTGCCTGCGCCAACCAGCTAGACTTCCTCCCGGGATGGGTTCGGGGGGGAAGGGGTGGGCCCCCTTTCTGTGCCGTCTGCCCCCCTGGGCTCTGCCCCAGATTGGGCTCCGAAGGTCACCTGCCTGGTACGCTGGCTCCTGGTTCTGAAAACGGTCGCTGTCTGCCTGTATTTGTTCGTTTTCCATCTCTAAGTCTGTGCTTGTTGTTCAGAGTTCGTAGATTGTTATGTATGTGATCGATTCCCTTGTTTTTCCGAGTCTTTGTTGCAAGAGGGATCCGCGGTAGCCTCCACCTAGTCCGCCATCTTGGCCCCGCCTCCTCATTTTGTTTTGATATCCCCAAATGGGTTGCTTGAACTAGCTTGATTATTTTTGCCTTTGGGTATCTGACATCCTGTCCCCAGATGGCTAGAGCTGTTATCAGGTATTTCGGTCTAGGAGTCCATTCACTTTCCTTGTATGAATTCAGCTCAGGTGTCTAGGTATCTGATAACCAAGTGTGTAGTACAGGCTCTGTCCCACAGACTTAGAGGGGCAGGGGTGATTGGTGTAGGTACTGGTACGGGGTTGCAGCAGGGGATAACACTCTGAACAAGGCAAGGGGCTGAGAATCATCCCTGACATGTCTCTGAGGAAAGCATGTCTTTTTTCCCTAGATTGTACAGGTGGGTGTGTTCTGCAGACTGCACATGGGCACCCAATGTTTTTGGTTGTAAGGACTGGGAGGTACCAGTTATCCTTGGACCCCTGTTGCAGATGGCTGAGTGACATGAGTGGAGCCACCAGTCCTTAGGCCCCTGACGTGGGTAGGTGAGGACCCTGTTTAATAGCAAAGTAATGTCAAACATCAAACACCCACCCCTGTGCCCCACAGCTGACATAGTTGCAGTCTGCCAGCAAGGGCCTATTCTCCTGAAAGAGGCCCATACAGGTCCATGCTGAGGGGAAAGGTACTCAAAGTCCATGGACCATTTATGTCTGGACAGGAGCCACTTCTGTCATGAGCTCCCCTGATCAGTGGAGCTGGCAAATTCTCTTTTCCCCCAATTGCAAATTTATTCCTTCTCCAATGCCTGGAGGATGGCTCTAAGCACTCAACAGGACATACCTCAGGCTCAGGGAAATCAGCCACTGAAGCCGACTTCGGGGGGGAGGGGGTGTAAAATATATGCAAGTACTTAGCTTTTGCCGAGAGCGCTGTTCTTCTCTGGTTCCGGAGGTGTGAGTAGGCTGTGTGGCTGGCTGCGTCTCCATCAGGAAACTGCCACTGAATGCTAGTACCAGCTCACCGTCTCCATTCCCAGAAATGGTGCCTGAGGGTTCCTGGTGGTTCAGGTCCAGTAACTCCTCTCAGCTTCTGAACCATCTCTTCCTCCCCTGCCCCTCGGCTTATTTTGTAAGCTGGCCTTTGATGTTCAGGGCTCCTAGCTTTTCATAAATATACTCATTTCACTTGTTTTTTCAGGTCTTTGTTGCAAGACAGCTCACCAGAAGCATCTGTCTATTCCACCATCTTGGCTCTACCTCCCCTTGGTATCCTTCTTTTTGAACTGAATTCATATTGCTGGCTAGAGACCTAGTCTCTTATTTTAGACCTTTAATACACTAGTTCCTCCAACTGTAAAGTACTTTAAAATAGTTACTAATGATTTTAATTTTAATATGATAAGTTTTTTTATTGAGAAACTATATCATAAAACAGATTAGGAGTTACCATCTCCTCCTGTGAATTTCATAGCTGCCACCTCCCCCCATGAATTTGGCAAAACAGAGCACTATTTTTCAGATTTAGTCTGAACCACAAAAAGAACCCAAACAAGAAATGCCAAGTGGTTTGGACAGTGTTTTGCTTGGACCAGTGTGTGCTGTCATTGCATGACAGTTTTCTTGCAGGTGGCAGGCAGCCTAGTTCTCTAGCCTGTCTCTCAACTACCTTATCTTGTCATGGGAGTCTTTAACTCTGGTGATGAGCACTGGTGACCACCCTAATGGCTTTTACTGGTTGACCTATGCTCAAATGTTGCAGCTTATAGTGACCCAGAGCTCTTTCAAAATAGAATTACCCCTTTAATGTTTCAAATGCCTGAATCTGGACACTAAACTGCAGTTCACAGAAACAGTCACTAAATGTCACTCTTAGCCAAATGATCAAGCAAAAATCTTAATAAATATTCTCCTTAATCAAACAACTGCTTTCAAACAACTTGCTGAACACGAAGGTCACAGAGACTGGAAGGGGGCTTGTGGCGGTCAGCCCTTGGTGAGCTCCCTCAACCCAGCCCTCCTTTTTGCTTCAACCTGTGCAATGAGAAGCTCCCATGACTCTGCTCAACTCAGTCCAGGTTGCCTCTCACAGTCCCCAACTTCTAAGCCTCTACATGTCTGCCTTCCCTGCAGGAAGGGGAAGCCACATGGGGAGTAGTAGGTGTAGAATGTGAGGGAGTGAGCCACCCCTGTCCTACTCCAGGCTTCCTCAGTTGCCTCTGCTTCCTCCTTGCTTGCTTTCCCCTTCTTCAGACAGGATGCAAATGTGGAGGAGAACCAGGTGATTGAGCAGCAACGCAGTGCACCATGGAAGAGACCCTAAAAGGGGGACAAAGCAACCATGAGATGGAGGGATCTGGGGTGGGTGGGTGGAAGAGCCACATAGTGGAGGGAGCCTGGGGTAGTGGAAGAGCCACAAGTTCAAGGTAATCTGTGGTAGGGGATGGAGGAGCCATAAGTGAAGGGAGCCTAGCAAGGATGGAGGAGACACAAGATGCAGGGAGTCTGGGGAGGTGGAGGAGCCATGCAATGGAAGGAGCCTGAGGGTGTAGAGGAGCCACATGGTGGAGGGCGTCTGGAAGAGGTGTAGTGGTGACAAGTCTGGGGGAGTGGAGTAGTCACAGGATGGAGGGAGGTTGAGGGGGTAAAGGAGCCAAATGATGGAGGGAAGCTGGGCAAGATGGAGGAGTCATGAGGTGGAGGGAGCCTGAGGGGGGACGGAAAGGACACAAGGTGGAAGGACTTGGGTAGTGAGGGGGGAGGGGACATCTGCCTTCCAGGAAATAACACTGGCCTTTTCAGTGAAAAAGAAATAAACCTGTCCTAGTCTGGGTACCGTAAAAAAGCAAAACCAGTGACACTTGTATAGGTATATATGCATAGAGAGAGAGAGAGAGAGTCAGAGAGAGAGAGAGAGAGTCAGAGAGAGATTTATATCAAGAAAAATGGCTCACATGGTAGTAGAGGCTGGAAAGTCCCAACTCCATGGGTCAGGCAGGAGGCTTCTCCTGGCTCATGCAGCTGCAGGGGCTGACAGACCCAAGATTGGCAGGTCAGATGCATACCTCTGACTCACAGTCTGGGAGGCCGAAGAATTGCAGAATCGTCAGGTAAACTCCTACCTCAGGTCCCAAGAACTGGAGGTCAGATGAGCAGGAGCCAGAGGCAGGACCCAGAGTGAGGAAAAGTCAGCAAGCTTTGCCAGAAAGTCCATATATTTTGAATACAGGACACACCCCTAAGGAAACTCCCTTTTAACTGATTGGCTGCTCCATAGCAGATATCATCATGGAGGTGATTACATCAGATTTCATTATGGAGGTGATTATATGATCACATAGCTGTCAGTTCAGAGCCAGTATCCAGCAGACTCCAAAAAATCTTATTATTTCCTTTTTCCCAATGAATAATCACTCTCATCCAAAACAATCCCATAAAAGGTCATATATCCCTTGGGGAAGGCTGGGAGAAAGGTTAACAGTATAAATTTTTGGCAGTGTAATGAAGTCCATTCCTCAAGAGGACCTGGCCTCCCCTTCATTCCAGGGATTGTGGGTCTGGAAACTGGCTTAAGTATGGGAATTGATTGAGGTGCTATGACTCTCTATTCTGGCAATTCAGGTTAGACTGCCATTCACTTGACCCAGATTTCTTCCACTTGTCCAGATCAAGAAAATATTTTGTAGATTTCTCATCTATTTCACTCCCAGGGACACCATGACTAAGTAGTCAACGCCATGAGTCCATACAAGTCAGATTATTCTGATTTGTTCTTTGACTCCACTGTCCATTACAGTAACCATGTCCACCTTGCCTTTGTGATTGAGTGCTGTCACTTGGCCCCTACCACCAGGGGGTCTAATCTGCCCCAACGTAGTTAGGCGTCTCAATTCAGTTAGGGCCATTACCACTGTCAAATCTGACTTACATAAAATAGCAATCACAGCAGTCTTCAAGGATGCTGGTGTTCCCGTCACAAATTTGTTTCTCACTGTTGTGGTAAGAGGTGTGTCCTCTGGGCACTCCATGTGTGTGTCTGTGAATCTAATCTGATATATTCACTCTAAAATGCCAATTTTCCTAAGCCTTTTGAATATCTTCAAGTGCTCCAAGGCATGTGTGGCTCTTCAACCTAATTTAGTGTAGGCCGCTGTGTAATTCATTCTTCAGTGAACCAACCAAATGAACTATTAGATTCTTGCCTAACCTCTTGAGCTGAAACATTGAATAAAGAACCTGTGCTTAGTGGGCCTATATCAACAAACTCAGACTGATCCAATTCTATGTTCCTTGCACCATTATCCCACACCCTTAAAGCCATTTCCACACATATTCCCCAGGTTTCTCTTTGTACATATTAAAAAAGTCAAGCAGTTCTTTTGGAGTGTAATGTACCTCTTCCTGGGTCACACTTTGTATTTCACCTTTTGGGGCTTGCTGGGACCTTAGTCTAATTATAGGACTAGAAGCAAAAATGTGTGGTGGGGGTGTGTTCTGAGAACATTCAAGAACATCTTGTAAGGCATCTGCCTTAGGCGATGCCCCAGGCAATGACTCAGACAAAGGCTCTTCAGACACAGCTGGATTAATTTCATCAGATGGTGGTGGAGTGGCTAATGGTTTTACTGGGGAGGGTGGCTTAGCAGACAAAGGTAATCTATTCAGATGGGACTGAGAGGGTTGATTCTGTTGGCCAGAGTGATTCAATGGATTTTAGGGGCTCAGTGACCCCAGCATCTAATTATCTGCCCATATGTTCCCATCACAAAGTTTAGGATTCCACTTCTTCCCAATCAATGCCTTCTCTTTAACTTCAGACCCAATTTAGGTTGAGAATTCATTTGGTGTTATAATTCACCCACTCTAATGATACGACTCTGGGTTTGGTTTTAGACAATATCAGCTCTGTTATTTCAAGAAAAAAGGCTTTCTTTCAAGACACAAATGACCACTTTGAGTCACTTATATAGCACTTGAGCTGAGACTCTGTGTCCCTGAGGCCACCTCTTTCTTTCACCACTTTGTCTGTTGAAAGTAAAACCAATCAACCAGCTTCCTTACATTTCTCATTGTGACAAAATTGTAGAAAAGTATCAAACATGGGATCACTCAGAGCCTCATTTCTCACCAATATTTGATCTATTGGTGGTGATAGTTTGCATAATTCTATTGCCATCTCACACCATGGATTAGCAGTACCCTGTTTACTACTGGAAGCAGAATCATCTAATCTTTAAGACTAACCAGATTTGAGAACCAATTAAGAAAACTCACCCTTAAAATTTGTTTCTCTTGAACCATTTCAGCTTCAAGATATTTTAGACTGGGTTCTCTCGAGAAGTAAAACCAGCGAAATATATATATACTTACTTTACATACATACATACATATATATATATAGAGAGAGAGAGGCCTGGTGGTCCAGTGGTTAAGAGATTGGCTGCTAACTAGAGAAAGGGCAGTTCAAAACCACCTGCTGCTCCATGGAAACCCTATGGGGCAGTTCTATACATACATACACACGCATACACACACATTTCTTTGATATAAATGTCTCTTGAGAAAGAAGAGAGACATTTATATCAAGGAAATGGCTTAAGTGGTTATCAAGGCTGGAAAGTTCCAAGTCTTCAAGTCAGCCTGGAGGCTTCTTCTGACTCATGTAGCTGCAGGGGCTGATGAGCCCAAGATCATCAGGTCAGACAGTAGGCCTCTGGTTCACAGGATATGGAGGCTGATGAATCCCAAGATCTCCAGGTAAGGTGTTACCTCAAGTCCCAGGAACTGGAGGTCAGATGAAAGGGATCCAGATGCAGAACCCAGAGTGGGCAAAAGCCAGTGAGCTTTGCCAGAAAGTCCACATATATTGGATACAGGCCGCACCCCCAAGGAAACTTTCTTTCAACTGATCAGTTGCTCATAGCAGATCTCATCATGGAGGTGATTATAGTATATCAGATCTCATTATGGATTACATCATTACATCACTGCCAAACTATATCATAATTGCCAAACCACTGAAATCATGGCCCAGCCAAGTTGACACACAACCTTAACCACCATGCCTGTTTATTTGAGACTTTGGGTATTTGAGGGTTCTTGTGCTGAAGATGTCAGCATTCCCCTAATTGATACAGACCCAAGTCATTGTCATCTGCAAGACTTCTTACAAGAACAGTGTCATCAGGGGAATCTGCCTATCCTTAGAAACCAAGGGAATTCAGAAGGGAAGGAGAGCTGTTTCCCTGAACCCCAGTGAAATCCAGCTAAGTGTGCAGGATTCAGGCCAGAAGTGCAGTCTTGCAGCCTGGAACACAGCCATTATAAGGGAACACCATTTCCCCGCTCTGAGAATCTAACTTCCTGGACACACACCTGAAGATGTGTAGCCTATAATCATCTAATATGAGTAGATCTAAGGGCCCTACTTAGCCTGGTAAAGACATCTGAAAAATCTGCAGGAGATCTGATGATCGCATCTTTCTCTCCTTAGGAGAAAGGGAACAGCAGGGCCAGCACAGTCATTATGGAGGCCTGGCCCAGCTTCCACCTGCCACTCCCAACAGTACAGCCTCCTCAGGATCTCCCTGGCATGCTCTATGATCACCCACAGCTAATGTGGGGCTCCTCACACACCTGGGCCAACCCCTGTTCAGTCTTGTTCAGTGACACAGATCAGAAAGTCTCAAATTCCTTCGGAAGAAAACACCACAGGCAGAAACTTGAGCCTTTGGGCAGGGATTCACTTCAGAACAGATCTTTCCCTGGTGATGTGGGACACTTGCAATACAGACAGACATTTTAACTGGCTCAACCATAATCAGGGCATACATTTAAACTCTGATTGTATCCACAGGGGAGCATTGTGTGGTCTTCCCTGGATGTGGCAGCTGTGCACTCTCTCTCTGTGGACTTCAGAATACACCTTACTGAAGTCTCTGTTGTGCCATCCCACCTCCTCAGCATCTTTGTTCTGGAAGCTTCCTAATACAGCAAGGGGCTCAGGATGCAGAGGTAAGACACGGTCCCCACTTTTGTGCCAAGTGTGGGCTTTGGTGGCCTTAGAATCACTGCTCGACCTCTCACTTGCTCTGTGACCTGAGCCTTTCTCCTCATCTGAAATGCAGGGATGACATCTGCACTCCTTCCCGAATTTGCTGGTAGAGGCCAGGCACACCCTGCCCAGTACCTGGCACCCAACACTGTCAGTGTCCCCACAGGCACCAGGCTTGCATGAGTCATACTTGAGCTGGTGTGGGCCACTGGTTCTCTGTGAGCCTCCATTTTTGCTTCTTTTCCATGCCTACCCTGATGGGGCTATTTTGAGATTACAGGGTAAACACTGATGTGGCTACAAAACCCACCAGACCACTGTGTGGGCCTGCCTTCACCAATTCTTAACCACAAAGAGTGCGTAGTGATTCTTGGGTGCTGCAGAGGAAGACCTTCCAGGACATCTGCCCAGTGCCTGGAGAATAAGCTGTCTGAATTAGAATGTAGGTGTGAGAGACTGCTGTAAAAGTTCAAGGGCTTTCAGTTCACCAAAGCCTTGTGGCCATGGCAACCCTCATCAGGAGCTCTGTTTAGGGGTGATTAAGGAACACTTAAATTAATTAACAGTCCAAACAACTACTTTGGCCACCCAGGAACATTGCCTGCTCACACCTCTTCCCACCCTCATGGGCAGACTCCACTTGGCACTGGACAAGGCTGCTGGGTGCTGGACGACAGGCCCTGTGGGCAAAGCATGCTCGCTTGGCCCCCCAAGCTAGAAGTGTAGAGTCTGGGGGCAAGGTGGGCACTTGTATTAGCTTACCTCCCTTCCCTCTGTCCTGCCTTCTAGGTGAGCCACCAGCACCCTTCCACCCACTGCACCATCTAGGCTTTTTAACAAAACTGATTTTTTGTCCTGGTAGGCTCAAACACTGCCCTCTCCCTCTTTTACCTTATTGTTAACAATAGTCATGGGATTATAGGAAGATGATAAACAGACCATCACTCTGACCCTCCCCCCACAGATACAACAAGAAATACAAGGAAATGGTGTTTGGCCTTGAGGGAATCTGAATGGGGGGTAGAGGACAGCAGCAGGGAACTGCAGACAGAAAAAAATGAATGAATTAACAATGAGTAATGTACTATAGGAAAATCATTTCTCCTGCCATTCCTGCCCCTCTCCCTAGTCATACAGGCTGCTGGCTACTGTGAACTGGGCAAGCAACCCCAGCAAAAGAGTCTGCTTCCCTAACTACCACACTCCCTGCCCACGTGAAGAGACAGGACCCCAAGCTTCTGCTCTAAAATCAACAAGGCAGACCTCCTTGGGGGTCATTTTGGAACATGAAAGTCCTTCCCCCACCCAGCTGCCAGGCTCCTGCAAATTGCTACAGAAATCCACTGCACTGGAGTCTGCTCCCATGGTCAGCATTCTACCCATCTCCCTGGACATCCCATAGCTCAGGTCTTCAAAACCAACAGGATAGACCTCCCTGGGTGTCAGTTCGGGCCAGTCTGCACCCCTTTCCTGTTGGGATGGTACAGTCCCCCCCCAACCTGATAACTGTCAGTCACTAAACTGATATGAACTACTACAGAAGGCTCCCTGAAGTGGAGCCAGAAGGTTGGCTACCAAATAGAGACTGCTCCCCCAACTACCACAGGGCCAATGGTATTCTGAAACCAACAAGACTGATCTCTCAGAAGTCCTACTGTGGAGTGCCAGCTCCTCCTCCTCCAGAAATGGAGGAAAGTCTGCCTGTGTTTCCCTGTATGCCAGCTCAGCCCCCACAGAGCAGGGAAGGAAGCCTCAAGCAAAACTGGAGGCCAACATCCCACTGGGTGTGGGATTTCCAACTGAAAAGGTGGTTGCAGAAACAGAGAAGAGAAGGGACAGTTTGGTTAGTGCACAATATCACTCCTGAGTAGAGGTGCCTGCTGGAGGACAGATTGACCACAGCATGTTCTCTGGTGTGTTTGGGAGACATTGAAAGTTGAAAATTATGGTCTAGAAATTTTGAATCCTAATTAAAGGAGGGAAGAAGGGACTCACAGAGAGGAAGAGGAAGTGGTAAGCAAAGGCTGAAGTCTCTGCCAGCCTGTCTTAGTTATCTAAAAAAAAAACTAGTGCTACTATAACAGAAATACTACAAGTGGATTGCATTAACAAACAGAAATTTGTTCTCTCACACTCTAAGGGGCTAGAAGTCCAAATTCAGGGTGCCAGCTCCAGGGGAAAACTTCCTCTCTCTGTCAACTCTGGAGGAAGGTCCTTGCAATCAATCTTCCCCTGGTCTAGGAGCTTTTCAGCCCAGGCACCTAGGGTTCAAAGGATGTGTACTCTTGGCTCTGCTTTCTTCCTGGTACGAGATTCCCATGTCTCTCTGCTCACTTCTTTCTTTTATAACTCAAAAGAGACTGACTTAAGACACAACCTAATCTTGTAGATTGAGTCCTGCCTCATTAACATAACTGCCTCTGATCCCGCCTCATTAACATCATAAAGGTAGGATCCTCGACACAGGAAATGAGAAAATGGTGGGCAATCACAGAGTACCAGGAATCATAGCAAAATTGACAGATGTTTTTGGGGGACACAATTCAATCCATGACACTGTCTAAGATTTTTTTTTTTTTTTGCAGAAGAAAGTAGTCCAGGCAAAAACACAAATACTGGGGAGAATTGAGAAAGTTAATACCCTCAAAAATTCCAATGCCCCAATAAAAAATCACAAGACACACAAAGAAAAGAAATGACAGCCAATCCACATGAATATTATGAAGGGATTGATATCTCATTTATGGAAGACTGAATAGTGAAAAGAATGGAAGAATATTATACAACAGCACAAAACATAATTAAAAAGCTAAGGGGAGAGGCGGGGCCAAGATGGCGGACTAGGTGGAGGCTACCGCGGATCCCTCTTGCAACAAAGACTCGGGAAAACAAGTGAATCGATCACATATATAACAATCTACGAACTCTGAACAACAAACACAGACTTAGAGACGGAGAATGAACAAATATGGGCAGACAGCAATCGTTTTCAGAACTAAGAGACAGCGTACAGGCAGGTGACCTTTGGAGCCCGATCTGGGGCAGAGCCCAGGGGGGCAGACGGCACAGACAAGGGGCCCAGCCCTACCCCCCCGAACCCAACCCGGGAGGAAGTCTAGCTGGTTGGCACGGGCAGCGTAGCGGCGCAGCCGGTGGGAGAAACACCCGGGAGGCAGTGACAGATTTTGGAGCGGGGAGAGCAGCGTCCCAGCCAGGGAGCGGTCCCACCGGGAGTTTGGCGGGAGGTGGGCGAGGTGCGAGCGTGGGGATCACCTGTATTTCCCTAAAGCGACCCCGGGGGGGGGGCGCCCAGACGATCGTGAGGGCCACGTCCACCCAGTTCGCGTGAGCGGTGCGGCGTGCCAGAGGGAGAAATCCCCGGGAGGAAATGACTGATCTCGGAGCGGGGAGAGTAGCGTCCCAGCCAGGGAGCCGTCCCGCCGGGATTTTGGCCGATGGGGGCGGAGCGTGAGCGCCGGGATCAGCTCTATATTCTGTGGTGCTACCATCCTAGCTCTCTGATCCCTCCCCTAACCTCCCAGGCGGCTCCATTAACATCCGAATACCCTGCGCCAGAAGAAGAATTCAGATAGGGATCTGACTGCATTTTTTTATAGCTGATTACCTGGAAAATCTAGTTTCCCAGTGATGGCTCGGAGACAGCAGTCCATATCAAACCACATAAAGAAACAGACCATGACAGCTTCTACAACCCCCCAAACAAAAGAATCAAAATCTTTCCCAAATGAAGATACAATCCTGGAATTATCAGATACAGAATATAAAAAACTAATTTACAGAATGCTTAAAGATATCACACATGAAATTAGGATAACTGCAGAAAAAGCCAAGGAACACACTGATAAAACTGTTGAAGAACTCAAAAAGGTTATTCAAGAACATAGTGGAAAAATTAATAAGTTGCAAGAATCCATAGAGAGACAGCATGTAGAAATCCAAAAGATTAACAATAAAATTACAGAATTAGACAACGCAATAGAAAGTCAGAGGAGCAGACTTGAGCAATTAGAATGTAGACTGGGACATCTGGAGGACCAGGGAATCAACTCCAACATAGCTGGAAAAAAATCAGATAAAAGAATTAAAAAAAAAGAAGAAACCCTAAGAATCATGTGGGACTCTATCAAGAAGGATAACTTGAGAGTGATTGGAGGCCCAGAACAGGGAGGGGGGACAGAAAACACAGAGAAAATAGTTGAAGAACTCCTGACACAAAACTTCCCTGACATCATGAAAGACGAAAGGATATCTATCCAAGATGCTCATCGAACCCCATTTAAGATTGATCCAAAAAGAAAAACACCAAGACATATTATCATCAAACTTGCCAAAACCAAAGACAAACAGAAAACTTTAAAAGCAGCCAGGGAGAAAAGAAAGGTTTCCTTCAAGGGAGAATCAATAAGAATGAGTTCAGACTACTCAGCAGCAACCATGCAAGCAAGAAGGGAATGGGATGACGTATACAGAGCACTGAAGGAGAAAAACTGCCAACCAAGGATCATATATCCAGCAAAACTCTCTCTGAAATAAGAAAGAGAAATTAAGATATTTACAGATAAACACAAGTTTAGAGAATTTGCAAAAACTAAACCAAGACTGCAAGAAATGCTTAAGGAGATTGTTTGGCCTGATGACCAATAATGTCAGGTACCAGCACAATACAAGGTCACAAAACAGAACGTCCTGATATCAACGCAACTCAAATAGGGAAAGCACAAAAACAAACAAAGATTAATTCTAAAAAGTAAATGAATAAAAAAAATAATACACATAACAGGGAATCATGGAAATCAATAGATAAACGATCACAATAATCAAAAAGAGGGACTAAATATAGGAGGCATTGAACTGCCAGATGGAGAGTGATACAAGGCGAGATAGAACGATACAAGTTAGGTTTTTACTTAGAAAAATAAGGGTAAATAATAAGGTAACCACAAAAAGGAATATCAATTCCATAACTCAAGAAAAACATAACGACTCAACAAACATAAAGTTAAACATTACGAAAATCAGGATCTCACAATCTACTAAGAAAAATGTCTCAGCACAAAAAAGCATGTGGAAAAATGAAAAGGCCAACAACACACATGAAAAGGCATCAAAATGACAGCACTAAAAACTTATTTATCTATAATTACGCTGAATGTAAATGGACTAAATGCACCAATAAAGAGACAGAGAGTCACGGACTGCATAAAGAAACACGATCCATCTATATGCTGCCTACAAGAGACACACCTTAGACTTAGAGACACAAACAAACTAAAACTCAAAGGATGGAAAAAAATACATCAAGCAAATAATAAGCAAAAAAGAAGAGGAGTAGCAATATTAATTTCTGACAAAATAGACTTTAGACTTAAATCCACCACAAAGGATAAAGAAGGACACTATATAATGAAAAAAGGGACAATTGATCAGGAAGACATAACCATATTAAATATTTATGCACCCAATAACAGGGCTGCAAGATACATAAATCAAATTTTAACAGAATTGAAAAGTGAGATAGACACCTCCACATTTATAGTAGGAGACTTCAACACACCACTTTCGGAGAAGGACAGGACATCCAGTAAGAAGCTCAATAGAGACATGGAAGACCTACTTACAACAATCAACCAACTTGACCTCATAGACTTATACAGAACTCTCCACCCAACTGCGGCAAAATATACTTTTTCTTCTAGTGCACATGGAACATTCTCTAGAATAGACCACATATTAGGTCACAAAACAAATCTTGGTAGAATCCAAAACATCGAAATATTACAAAGAATCTTCTCAGACCACAGGGCAATAAAACTAGAGATCAATAACAGAAAAACTAGGGAAAAGAAATCAAATACTTGGAAAATGAACAATACCCTCCTGAAAAAAGACTGGGTTATAGAAGACATCAAGGAGGGAATAAGGAAATTCTTAGAAAGCAACGAGAATGAAAATACTTCCTATCAAAACCTCTGGGACACAGCAAAAGCAGTGCTCAGAGGCCAATTTATATCGATAAATGCACACATACAAAAAGAAGAAAGAGCCAAAATCAGAGAACTCTCCCGACAACTTGAACAAATAGAAAGTGAGCAACAAAAGAACCCATCAGGCACCAGAAGAAAACAAATAATAAAAATTCGAGCTGAACTAAATGAATTAGAGAACAGAAAAACAATTGAAAGAATTAACAAAGCCAAAAGCTGGTTCTTTGAAAAAATTAACAAAATTGATAAACCATTAGCTAGACTGACAAAAGAAAAACAGGAAAGCAAACAAATAACCTGAATAAGAAACGAGAAGGACCACATCACAACAGAGCCAAATGAAATTAAAAGAATCATTTCAGATTACTATGAAATATTGTACTCTAACAAATTTGAAAACCTAGAAGAAATGGATAAATTCTTAGAAAAACACTACCTACCTAAACTAACACATTCAGAAGTAGAACAACTAAATAGACCCATAACAAAAAAAGAGATTGAAACGGTAATCAAAAAACTTCCAACAAAAAAAAGTCCTGGCCCAGACGGCTTCAGTGCAGAGTTCTACCAAACTTTCAGAAGACTTAACACCACTCCTATTGAAGGTATTTCAAAGCATAGAAAAAGACGGAATACTACCCAACTCATTCTATGAAGCTACCATCTCCCTGATACCAAAACCAGGTAAAGACACCAAAAAAAGAAAATTTTAGACCTATATCCCTCAGGAACATAGATGCAAAAATCCTCAACAAAATTCTAGCCAATAGAATCCAACAACACATCCAAAAAATAATTCACCCTGATCAAGTGGGATTTATACCAGGTATGCAAGGCTGGTTTAATATCAGAAAAACCATTAATGTAATCCATCACATAAATAAAACAAAAGATAAAAACCACATGATCTTATCAATAGATGCAGAAAAGGCATTTGACAAAGTTCAACGCCCGTTTATGATAAAAACTCTAGCCAAAATAGGAATTGAAGGAAAATTCCTCAACATAATAAAGGGTATCTATGCAAAGCCAACAGCCAATATCACTCTAAATGGAGAGAACCTGAAAGCATTTCCCCTGAGAACAGGAACCAGACAAGGATGCCCTTTATCACCGCTCTTATTCAACATCGTACTTGAAGTCCTAGCCAGGGCAATTAGGCTAGACAAAGAAATAAAGGGTATCCAGATTGGCAAGGAGGAAGTAAAGCTATCACTATTTGCAGATGACATGATCGTATACATGGAAAACCCTAAGGAATCCTCCAGAAAACTACGGAAACTAATAGAAGAGTTTGGCAGAGTCTCAGGTTATAAAATAAACATACAAAAATCACTTGGATTCCTCTACATCAACAAAAAGAACACCGAAGAGGAAATAACCAAATCAATACCATTCACAGTAGCCCCCAAGAAGATAAAATACTTAGGAATAAATCTTACCAAGGATGTAAAAACCTATACAAAGAAAACTATAAAACTCTGCTACAAGGAATTCAAAAGGACATACTTAAGTGGAAAAACATACCCTGATCATGGATAGGAAGACTTAACATAGTAAAAATGTCTATTCTACCAAAAGCCATCTATACATATAACGCACTTCTGATCCAAATACCAATGTCATATTTTAAGGGGATAGAGAAACAAATCACTAATTTCATATGGAAGGGAAAGAACCCCCAGATAAGCAAAGCATTACTGAAAAAGAAGAAGAAAGTGGGAGGCCTCACTCTACCTGATTTCAGAACCTATTATATAGCTACAGTAGTCAAAACAGCCTGGTACTGGTACAACAACAGGCACATAGACCAATGGAACAGAATTGAGAACCCAGATATAAATCCATCCATGTATGAGCAGCTGATATTTGACAAAGACCCAGTGTCAGTCAATTGGGGAAATGATAGTCTTTTTAACAAATGGTGCTGGCATAACTGGATATCCATTTGCAAAAAAATGAAACAGGACCCATACCTCACACCATGCACAAAAACTAACTCCAAGTGGATCAAAGACCTAAACATAAAGACTAAAACGATAAAGATCATGGAAGAAAAAATAGGGACAACCTTAAGAGCTCTAATACAAGGCGTAAACAGAATACAAAACATTACCAAAAATGATGAAGAGAAACCAGATAACTGGGAGCTCCTAAACATCAAACACCTATGCCCATCTAAAGACTTCACCAAAAGAGTAAAAAGACCACCTACAGACTGGGAAAGAATATTCAGCTATGACATCTCAGACCAGCACCTGATCTCTAAAATCTACATGATTCTGTCAAAACTCAACCACAAAAAGACAAACAACCCAATCAAGAAGTGGGCAAAGGATATGAACACACATTTCACTGAAGGAGATATTCAGGCAGCCAACAGATAGATACATGAGAAAATGCTCTCGATCATTAGCCATTAGAGAAATGCAAATTAAAACTACGATGAGATTCCATCTCACACCAACTAGACTGGCATTAATCCAAAAAACACAAAATAATAAATGTTGGAGAGGCTGCGGAGAGATTGGAACTCTCATATACTGCTGGTGGGATTGTAAAATGGTACAACCACTTTGGAAATCCATCTGGCGTTATCTTAAACAGTTAGAAATAGAACTACCATACAACCCAGAAATCCCACTCCTCGGAATATACCCTAGAGATACAAGAGCCTTCACACAAACAGATATATGCGCACCCATATTTATTGCAGCTCTGTTGACAATAGCAAAAAGCTGGAAGCAACCAAGATGTCCGTCAACGGATGAATGGGTAAATAAATTGTGGTATATTCACGCAATGGAATACTACACATCGATAAAGAACAATGACGAATCTCTGAAACATTTCATAACATGGAGGAATCTGGAAGGCGTTATGCTGAGCAAAATGAGTCAGAGGCAAAAGGACAAATATTGTATAAGACCACTATTATAAGATCTTGAGAAATAGAAAAAACGGAGAAGAACACATACTTTTGTGGTTACAAAGGGGGGAGGTAGGGAGGTAGGGAGGTAGGGAGGGAGAGGGCTTTTTATTGAACAATCAGTAGATAAGAACTGCTTTGGGTGAAGGGAAAGACAACACTCAATACAAGGAAGGTCAGCCTAATTGGACTGGACTAAAAGCAAAGAGGTTTCAGGGATAAAATGAAAGCCTCAAAGGTCAGCGGAGCAGGGGCTGGGGTCTGGGGAACACGGTTTGAGGAGACTTCTAAGTCAACGGGCAAAATAATTCTATTATGAAAACATTCTGCATCCCACTTTGAATTGTGGCCCATGGGGTCCTAAATGCCAACAAGCGGCCATCTAAGACACATCAATTGGTCTCAACCCACCTGGAGCAAAGGCAAAGGAAGAACACCAAGGTCACACGACAACTAAGAACCCAAGAGACAGAAAGGGCCACATGAACCAGAGACCTACATTATCCTGAGACCAGAAGAACTAGTTGGTGCCCAGCCACAGTCGATGTCTGCCCTGTCAGGGAGCACAACAGACAACTCCTGAGGGAGCAGGAGGCCAATGGGATACAGACCCCAAATTCTCATAAAAAGACCATACCTAATGATATGACTGTGACTAGAGGAATCCCAGAGACAATGCTCCCCAGAACTTCTGATGGCACAGGACAGGAACCATCCCCGAAGACAACTCATCAGGCATGAAAAGGAATGGTCAGCGGGGGGGAGAGAGATGCTGATGAAGAGTGAGCCAATTAAATTAGGTGGACACTGGAGAGTGTGTTGGCAACTCTTGACTGGAGGGGGGATGGGAAGATAGAGAGAGAGGGAAGATGGCAAAATTGGCACGAAATGAGAGCCTGAAAGGGCTGACTCAATAGGGGGAGAGCAAGTGGAAGAAGGGAGTATGATGTATGTAAACCTACATGTGACAGACTGATTGGAATGGTAAATGTTCACTTGAAGCTTAATAAAAATTAATTAAAAAAAAAAAGCTAAGGGGAAGCATAGACAAAGATCTAAAAGAAATAAGGAAAACAATGCATGAGCAAAATGAGGATCTAAAAAAAAAAAAAGACTACAAGAAACCAAACAGAAATATTGCAATCAGGAAAGACAATAACTGAAATGAGAAACACAATGGATGTATTTAACAACAGATTTAATCAAGCAGAAGAAAGAATCAGGGAATCAAGGGACAAGAGTCAAAATTACAGAGGCTGACAAGCAACAAGAATGGAGGCTCAAAAAGGCTCTGGACTGTTTAATGGCATCAAGGGACAATATCAAGAAATCTAACGTATGCATAATGGAAATTTCAGAAGGAGATGAAAGAGAGAAAGACACAAGAAGAATATTTGAAAAATAATGACAGAAAATCTCTCCAATCTGATGAAAACAATGAATCTACAAATCAGAAAAGCTCAAAAAACTTCAAATAGGATAAACTCAAATAGATCTACACAGAGACATGTAATAATCAGGCTCTCAAAAATTAAAGATAAAATCCTGAATGCAGCAAGAGAGAAGCAAACAGTTATATACACAGTATTCCCAATAAGATTAAGTGCTGATTTCTCCTAAGAAACACTGGAGGCCAGAGGCAAAGGATTTATATACACAAAGTGCTGAAAGAAAAAAAAAAAAAAACTGTCAACCAAGAATATGATACCTAGTGAAACTGCTCTTCAAGAATGAGTGTGAAATAAAAAATATGCTCAGACAAACAGAAGCTGAGAGAACTCATATTTACCAGACTGGCCCTGCAAAAATATAAATGGAAGTTCTGCAGATGGAATGAAAAAGACACTAGGAAGTAATTCAAAGACATGCATAAAAAGAAAGATTTCTAGCAGAGGGAGTTGTGTGAACAAGTATAAGGGCTAGTAATAAGATAAACCATGCTTGATAATTTTAATTGTGCTTTTCTACTTGCTTCTTAATGACAAATGTGTCAAAAGCAAGGATAAAATTGTTACAGGGCACATGAAATATAAAGACATCATTAGTGCTAATGAAGTGGGGACAGAAATGGTATAGGTATAGAATTTCTTGTATGATACTGAAGTTAAGTTGGTACCAATTTATTCTGGGATTTTTTTTTTTTCATAAATGCAAGTTGTTAAATGTAATATTCATGGTAACTACTAAGAAAATATCTATGAAACATTCACAAAGGGAAAGGAGAAGGGAATCAAAATGGCACACTATAATAAATGAACAAAACACAAAAGCAAGCAATAGTAAAGGAAAAGACAAGGAAGGCTGAAGACACACAAAAACCAAATAACAAAATGGCATTAGTGAGCCACTTATCATCAAAAATTACAGTGAATGTAAATGAACTAAACATTTCATTTGGAAGGCAGAGTGGCAGAATGGGTTAAAAAAAAAAAAAGGTGATCCAGTTTGTTTACAGGAGACACACTTTAAACCCAAGGATAGAAACATGTTTAAAGTGAATTGATGGAAAAAAAAAATTCCATACAAATGATTACCAAAAGAGAGCTGAGGTATCATCTTAATGTCAGATAAAGTATACTTTAGGACAAAATTTGTAAAAAGAGATAAAGATGAGCATTACATAGTGATAAAAGGGTCAGTTCATCAAGAAGATTTGACAGTCTTAAAAAGTGTATATGCCCCCACGTGTCTGTCAGTTTGCCATACTGTGGGCGCTTGCTTGTCACTGTGATGCTGGAAGCTATGACACTGGTATTCAAATACCAGCAGGGTCACCATGGGGGACAGGTTTCAGCTGAGCTTTCAAACTAAGACAGGCTGGGAAGGACCCGGCAGTCTACTTCTGAAAAGAATCAGCCAGTGAAAATGTTGTGAATTGCAGTGGAACATTGTCTGATATAGTCCCATTGGTACTGAAGGAAGAAGTCCAAGCTGAACTGAAAACTTTTGTGAAAAACAAGGCTCCAGGGATTGATGGAATACCAATTGAGGTGTTGCAACAAATGGATGCAGCACTAGAAGTGCTCACTTGTCTATGCCAAGAAATGTGGAAGACAGCTACCTGGACAACCGACAGGAAGAGATCCATATTAATGGCTATTCTCAAGACAGGTGATCCAACCAAATGTGGAAATTATCAAACAATATCACTAATATCACACTCAAGTAAAATTTTGCTGATGATCATTCAAAAACGGCTGCAGCAGTATATCAACAAGGAACTGCCAGAGATTCAGGCAGGATTCAGAAGAGGATGTGGAACCAGGGATATCATTGCCGATGTCAGATGGATCCTGGCTGAAAGCAGAGAATACCAGAAAGTTGTTCACCTGTGTTTTATTGACTATCCTAAGGCATCCAACTGTGTGAATCATAACAGATTATGAATAACATTGCAAAGAATGGGAATTCCAGAATACTTAATTGTGCTCATGAAGAACCTGGACACAGATCAAGAGGCCATTGTTCAGACAGAACAAGCATATCCTGCATGTTTAAAGTCAGGAAAGGTGTGTGTCAGGGTTGTATCCTTTCACCATACCTATTCAATCTGTATCGTGAGCAAATAATCCAAGAAGCTGGGCTATATGAAGAAGAACAGGGTATCAGAGTTGGAGGAAGACTCATTAACAGCCTGTGTTATGCAGATGACACAATCTTGCTTGCTGGAAGTGAAGAGGATTTGAAGCACTTACTGATGAAGATCAAAGACTATAGCTTTCAGTATGAATTACACCTCAGCATAAAGAAAACAAAAATTCTCACAACTGGACCAATAAGCAACATTATGATAAACGAGGAAAAGATTGAAGTTGTCAAGTATTTCATTTTACTTGGAGCCACAACTAATACCCATGGAAACAGCAGTCAGAAAATCAAAAGATGCATTGCATTTGGCAAATCTGCTGCAAAAGACCTCTTTAAAGTGTTGAAAAGTAAAGATGACACCTTGAAGACTAAGGTGCACCTGACCCATTCCATGGTGTTTTCAATCCCATCATATACATGCAAAAGCTGGACAATGAATAAGGAAGGGCAAAGAATTGATGCCTTTGAATTGTGGTGCTGGTGAAGAATATTGAACATACTTTGGAATCCCAAAAGGATGAACAAATCTGCCTTGGAAGAAGCACAAACAGAAAGCTCCTTAGAAGCAAGGATGGCAAGACTGTGTCTTACATACTTTGGACATGTTTTCACGAAGGGTCAGTCTCTGGAGAGCAACATCATGCTTGGTAAAGTAGAGGGTCATTGAAAAAGAGGAAGATCCTCAGTGAGATGGATTGACATGTGGCTGAAACAATGGGCTCAAGCATAACAGTGATTGGGAGCATGGTACAGGACTGGGCAATATTTTGTTCTGTGGTACATAGGGTCGCTATGGGTAGGAACCGATTCTACAGCACCTAACAACAACAACAAGTATATATGCACTCAACATCAGAGCATCTAAATATATAAAACTAACACTGATATAATTGAATGACAACTGCAATAATACCTGGAGACTTCGATACGCCCCATACTGGACAGAACATCTGCTAAGAAGATCAGCAAGGAAACAAAAGACCTGAATGACACTATGAACCAAGTAGACTTAACAGACATTACAGAACACTTTCCCAACAACAGCACAATATGCATTCTACTCTAGTGCACATGGATCATTCTCCAGGATAGACCACATGTTAAGTCACAGAGCAAGTCTTGATAAATTTATAGCAATAAATGCCTACATAAAAAGAAAGACTGAAAATCAACAGCCTAACTCTACGACTTGAGGAACTAGAAATAGAAGAGGAAACTAAGTTTACACCTACTGGAAGAAAGGAAATAACAAAGATCAGAGCAAAAATAAATAAAATTATAAACAGAAAAAAAATAGAGAGAATTAACAAAACAGGAAGTTGGTTCTTTGAATGGATCAATAAAATAGACAAATCTTTAGCTAGATTGACAAGAAAAAGAGAGAGAGAGAAAACATGCAAATAACCAAAATAAGAAATGAAAACGGAGGCATTACAACTGACCCAATAGAAATAAAGAGAATTATGACAGAATACTGTGAATAACTGTACAGCAACAAACTGGATAATGTAGATGAAATGAATGAATTCTTAGAAGCACACAGCCCACCCAAACTAACTCAAGAGGGAATAGAAAATCCCAACAGACCCATAACAAGGGAAAAGATCAAATCAAGGATAGAAAACTTCCGAGTGAGAAAAAGTCCTGGACCAGATGGCTTTATTGGGGAATTCTACCAAACATTTAGAGAAGAATTGACACCTGGTTAAACTCTTCCAAAAGACAAGGAAGGAAGGAATACTAGGAATACTCCCCAATTCATTCTATGATGCAAACATAACCCTGATACCAAAACACAAGAAAAGAAAATGGCAAGCCAATATCCATTATGAATATAGATGCAAGCATCCTCAACAAAATAGTAGTGAACAGAATCCAACAGCATTTTAAAAAAGTCATATGCTAGGATCAAGGGGGATTTATTCCAGGAATGCAAAAATGATGGTTCAGCATTAGAAAATCACTAACTACATCAGTAGAACAAAGGAAAGAACCACATAATCATCTCTATGAATGCAGAAAAGAACATTTGATAAATTCCAACACTCTTTCTTGATGAAAACACTCAAGAAGATTGAAATAGAAGGGAATTTCCTCAGTATGATTCAGGGCATATATGAAAAGCCAACATTATACTTAACGGAGAAAAATCAAGAGCGTTCCCCTTTGGTATCAGGAACAAGACAAGGGTGCCTACTCTCACCACGTCTATTCAATATTGTATTCGAATTCCTAGCCAGAGAATTAATACAAGAAAAATAAATAAAAATCGTCCAGATTGGAAAAGAAGTAAAATTATTCGCAGGTGACATGATCCTGTCTATAGAAAATCTCAAAGAATCTGCAAGAAATCTTCCACAAGTAATAGAGGAATTTGCCAAAGTTGTAGGGTACAAGGCCAAGAAACAAAAAATCAGTTGTGTTTTTATACACAGGCAATGAGAAATCTAAACAGGACATTAGGGAAATGATTCCATTTGCAATAACATCTAAGAGAATAAAATATCTAGGAATAAATGTAACCAGGGATATGAAAGACTTATACAATGAAAATTTTAAAACACTGCTGAAAGAGATTAAAGAAGACTTAAACAAATGGAAAGATGTTCCATGTTCGTGGACTGAAACACTGAGTATTGTTAAGATGTCAGTACTACCCAAAGTGGTCTACAGATTCAACACAATCCAGATCCAAATTCCAATAGCCTTCTTTACAGAAATGGAAAAACCAATCCTCAGCTTTATATGGAATGGCAAAAGGCCACGAATAACTAAAGAAAGGTTGAAAGAGAAGAACAAAGTAGGAGGGCACATGTTTCCTGATTTTAAAACATATTATATAACCACAGTAATCAAAACAGCCATGTGTTGGTATAACAATAGACAGATAGACAAATGGAATAGAATTGAAAGCCCAGAAATAAACCACATATCTATGGTCAACTGATTTTTGACAAGGATGCTGAGTCCAATTATTGGGGAAAGAAAAGTCTCTTCTATAAATGATCTTGGGAAAAATTGGATTTTCACATGTAGAAAAATGATGCATGATTTGTACCTCACCCAAGACACAAAAAACAAATTCAAAATGGATTAAAGTCCTAAAACAGTAAAATCATAAAATTTTTGGAAGAAAATACAGGAGGGGCAGGGCTGTCTGGCCTAGCCTTTAAAAAGTGGATTATAAACCCTGGAGGCATAGTGGTTAAGTGCTACAGCTGCTAACCAAAAGGTCGGCAGTTTGAATCCTCCAGGCCCTCCTTGGAAACTCAATGGGGCAGTTCTATTCCGTCCTATAGGGTCGCTATGAGTCAGAAGTGACTCGAGGGCACTGGGTTTAATACAATAACAGCACCACAAACTACAAAGGACAAAATAAATAAAATATTAAAAACTTTGTTCATCAGGAGACTTTTCCAAAAAAAGAAAAGACAAGCTATCAACTAGGAGAATGTCTTCAGAAAGCATATATCCAATAAGAATCTCATAACCAAAGGTAAGGCCAAGATGGTGGAATAGTCAGACACTTCCTGTGGTCCCTCTTTCAACAAAGATCTGAAAAAACAAGTGAATCAGTTATATATGACAATCTAGGAGCCCTGAACATCAAAGACAAAGTTGAGGAGTCAGACTGAGCAGCAGGGAGAGGGACAGACAGTACAGAAGCAGTAAAGATGTCCCACTGCTTCTGTACAGTGCCCTGCAGGCTGGATCATTTGGCACATGCGGGCTGAGGCAAGTAGGCACTTGGGGTGCATTTTAACACGTCAGTAGAAATCGAGCTGTGGAGAGTCTGCACAAACCTCTGGAACCAGGGGAAAGCAGTGCTGGATCTGCAAAAGTTAAGTACAAGTGTCTAGGATAGTATGTGGGATCAAAATAACCCTTTTACCTCTGGGACTTCCTTAACGGAGAAGTGCCTCTCTTCCCCTCACCTGCCTCCTCCCAGCACTTCTCCAGGGCCAGTTCAGCAGTGTTCAGTGGTTGCCACACCCCCTAGGGCTGAAGTGGGAGGAACAAACAAACAAAAAAAGGAAACCACCAGCTACCCCAAGCTGGGAGCTCAGGACTAACTGCTCGCAAACCAACTTTTCAGCTTTAAAATATTGCCACATCCCCTAGGCCAGGAACTCAGGGCATGCACTGCCCCTTTGAGTAGGCACAGGCATAAGGGGTCTGTGGACTTTGAATGCCTTTCACCCCAGCCTAGAGCAATGTGGGCCCTTTCAACAGCGTAGGCCCTCGTTAGAATAGTACAACAGGGTACATACCTAAAGCCTATTTTCAACTGCAACAGCTAAGGGAGAGCAACAGATTCATGACATTTGACACCATCCTGCCCAATAGGTAGGGTCATCACCCACTCACATCAGTAGCCTGAGGACTAGCAGCTTCACCCATTCTGCCTACCCACCCACAGCAGAGGTCTGAGAATCAGTGATGCCTACCAGTCCTTACAGTCAACAGCACTAGGTGCCCAAAGTTCAGCTGCAAAACCCACCCACCTATGCACCGTAGGGGGCAGGGACATGTCTTTCACATAGGTACTCAGGGGCAGCCATCAGCCCCTACCTTGATCAGCACGTAACCCTCTACTGCAGCCAAATACCTATGCCTGCTCCAATCACACCTATGGAGCCCTGCCCATCTAAGATGGTAGGTGAGAGCCTGCACCACACACTCGGTGACCAATGACCTGGACACCTGAGCTAACTCTACCCAAGGAAAGTAAAAAGACTCCTGGGATCACACATGTAGCAGCTGCTCTAACCACTTGTTGATGGGATGTGAGAGCTTCAAAAACACCAAAACCAAAGTAGCTCACACACCCAGCCTATTTGGACATACCAAAACAAAACAAGAAGCTAGGACACAGTAAGTAAACATACAATAAATAAATATATTAACTTATTGATGGCTCAGAGACAATAGTCAATATCAAATCACATAAAGAGGCAGGCCATGGTGGTTCCAACAAGCAACCAAAATAAAGAACCAGAAAACCTCCCAGAGGAAGAGAAGTTCTTGGAATTACCAGAGGTAGAATTCAAGAGCTGAATATACAGAACTCTTCAAGAGATCAGGAAGAAGATCAGGCAAAACTCAGAGCAAGACAAGGAAAGCACAGACAAAGCAATAGAGGAATTTAGGACAGATATACAGAGCAGAATGACAAATTTAACAGGCTGCTAGAATCCACAGAGAGACAGCAAATAGAAATCAAAAAGATTAAAAATAAAATTTCAGAATTAGGCAACTCAATACAAAGTCATAGGAGCACAATTAAGGCAATGGAAATCAGAATTAGTGAGACTGAAGGTAAAGCACTTGGTACCAATTTATTTGAGGAAAAATTAGATAAAAGAATTTAAAAAAAATGAAGAAACCCTAAGAATTATGTGCAACTCTATCAAGTGGAATAAAATGTGAGTGATTGGAGTGCCAGAACAGAGAGGGTAACAGAAAATACAGAGATAATTGTTGAAGATTTGCTTGCAGAAAACTTCCTTGATATCATGAAAGACGAGAGGATATCTATCCAAGAAGTTCATTAAACCCCACACAGGGTAGATCCCAAAAGAGAGTCACCAACACATATTATAATCAAACTTGCTAAAACCAAAGATAAAGAGAGAATTTTAAGAGTGGCTAGGGATAAACGAAAAGTCTTCTACAAAGCAGGGTCAGTAGGACTAAGCTCTGACTACGCAGCAGAAACCATGCAGGCAGGAAGGCAATGGGATTACATACACAAAGCCTTGAAGGAAAAAAAAATTGCCAGCTAAGAATTATATATCCAGCAAAACTGTCTCTCAAAAATGAAGTTGTAATTAGGGCATTTCCAGATAAACAGAGTTAAGGATATTTGTAAAAACCAAACCAAAATAACAAGAAATACAAAAGGGAGTCCTCTGGCTAGAGAATCAATAATATCAGATAACAACCCAACACTAGAACACAGGACAGAACAACCAAATACTAACCTAGTTATGGAAGCCACAAAAATAAGTCAAAGCTAAAACACTGAAAGTAGTGAAATAGAGACGTCAATATGTAAAGATGACAACATTAAAACAAAAAAGAACCAAACAGTGTAGTCATAGAACTCCCATATGGAGAGGAAGTTAAAAAGATATCAAGAAATAAAAGATTGGTTTAAACATAGAAAAATAAAGGTAAATTTTAAGGTAACCACAAATGAAACTAACAAATTTACACATCAAAATAAAAAAGAATATAAAGGCTCAACAAATACAAAATCAACAACAATGGAAAAGATGCAAAGAGCTCAGCACAGCAAATTAAGTGGAACAAAGAAACTGTCAACACCACACACACGTGCACAAAAGACATTAAAATGAGAGAACTAAACTCATATCAATAATTACACTGAATGTAAATGGACTAAATGCACCAATAAAAAGACCGAGAGTGGAAGAATGGATTAAAAAAAAAAAAACAACTCCATCTGTATGCTGCATAACAGGGACACACATTAGACTCAAAGATACAAACAAACTATAACTCAAAAGATGGAAAAAATATATCAAGCAAACAACAATCAAAAAGGAACAGGAGTAGCACTACTAATCTCTGACACAATAAAATTTAAAGTAAAATCCACCACAAGAGATAAGGAAGGACACTATATAATGATTAGAGGGTCAATATGCAAGGAGGATATAACCATAATAAATATATATACACCCAATGACAGGGATCCAAAATACATAAAACAAACTCTAACAGCACTGAAAAGAGAAATAGACAGCTCCACAATAGTAGTAGGAGAATTCAACACACCACTTTCGGTACAGGATAGAACATCAGAAAGCTCAGTAAAGATACAGAAGATCTAAATGCCACAATCAACCAAACTAATCTCATAGACATATACAGAACACTGCACCCAACAGCAGCCAAACATATTTTCTTTTCCAACACACATAAACATTCCCTAGAATAGATCACATATTAGGCCACAAAGCAAGCCTTAACAGAATCCAAAACATCAAAAATTACAAAGCATCTTTTCTGACCCTAAAGCATAAAACTAGAAATCAATAACAGAAAAAGCAAGGAAAAAAATCAAATACATGGAAACTGAACAACACCTTCCTCAAAAACTACTGGGTTATACAAGAAATCAAGCACAGAATAAAGAAACCCATAGAATCAAATGAAAATGAAAACACATTTTACCAGAATCTTTGGGACAGAACTAAAGCAGTGTTCAGAGGTAAATTTATAACAACAAATGCACACATGTAAGAAGAAGAAAGAGCCAAAATCAAAACATTAACTATACAACCTGAACAAACAGAGAGCAGCAAAAGAAGCCCTCGGGCACCAGAAGAAAGCAAATAATAAAAATAAGAGCAGAAATAAATGAAATAGAGAACAGAAAAGCAATTGAAAGAGTGAACAAGACCAAAATCTGGTTCTTTGAAAAGATTAAAAAAAAAAATAGATAAACCATTGACCAAACTGACAAATGAATAACAGAAGAGGGAATAAATAACCCAAATAATAAATGATATGAGATCCAACAGAAATTAAAAGAATCATAACAGAATGCTAGGAAAATTTGTACTCCACAAATTTGAAAACCTAGAGGAAATGGATAAAATCTGGAAACACACTATCTATCTAAACTAACACAAACCAAGGTAGAAAAACTAGATAAACCTGTAACAAAAGAAGAGATAGAAGAGGTTAAAAAAAAAAAAAAAAAAAAAAAAAACTCCTCACAAAAAAAGCCCTGATGGCTTCACTGGAGAATTCTACCAAACTTTCAGAGAAGAGTTAGCACTGGTACTACTAAAGATATTTCAGAGCATAGAAAACAATGGAATACTCCTGAATTCATTCTATGAAGCCAGCATAACCCTTATACCAAAACCAGGTAAAGACATCACACACACACACACACACACAAAATACAGACCAATATCCCTCGTGTACATAGATGTAAAAATCCTCAACAAAATTCCAGCAAATGGAATTCACCAATATATCAAAAAAATAATCCACCTTGACCAGGTCAGATTCTTAGCAGGTATGCAGGGATGATTCATTGTTAGAAAAACAATCAGTGTAATCAATCACATAAATAAACAAAAGATAAAAACCACATGATCTTGTTGATCAATGCAGAAAAAGCATTTGAGAAAGTTCGACACCCATTCATGATAAGAACTCTCAGCAAAATAAGAATAGAAGGGAAATTCCTCAACATAATAAAGGGCATTTACACAAAGCCAATGGCTAACATCATCCTAAAGGGAGAGAGTCTGAACACATTCCCCTTGAGAACAGGAACCAGACAAGGATCCCCTTTATCACCACTCTTATTCAACATTGTGCTGGAGGTCCTAGTCAGAGCAATAACAAAAGAGAAAGAAATAAAGGGCATTCAAATTGGTAAGGAAGACCTAAAAGTATCCCTATTCACAGATACGATCTTATACACAGGAAACCTCAAAGGATCCACAAGAAAACTATTGGAACTGACCAAGGATTTCGGCAAAGGATCAGGATACAAGGTAAACATACAAAAATCAGTTGGATGCCTCTACATCAACAAAGAGAACTTCAAAGAGGAAATCACCAAGTCAATACCATTTAGAGTAGCCCCCAAGAAGATAAAATACTTAGTAATAAACGTAACGAGAGACATAAAAGACCCATAAAAAGAAAACTACAAGATACTGCTGCAAGAGACCAAAAGAGACTTACATAAGTGGAAAAACATACCATGCTCATGGATAGGAAGACTCAACATTGTGAAAATGTCTTTTCTACCCAAAACAATCTGCAGATATAATGCAATCCTGATCCAAATTCCAAAGGCATTTTTTAATGAGATGGAGAAACAAATCACCAACTTCATACGGAAAGGGAAGGGGTCCTGGATAAGTAAAGTGTTACTGAAGAAAAAGAACAAAGTGGGAGGACTCACACTACCTTTTAGAGCCTATTATACCACCATGGTAGTCAAAACAGCCTGGTACTGGTACAACAACAGATGCATAGACCAATGGAACAGAATTGAGAATCCAGACAAAAATTCATCCATCTGTGAGAAGCTGATATTAACAAAGGCCCAAAGTCAGTTAAATGGGGAAAAAGACAGTCTCTTTAACAAATGGTGCTGGCATAACTGGACATCCATCTGCAAAAAAATGAAACAAGACCCATACCTCACACGATGCACAAAAATGAGCTCAAAATGGATCAAAGACCTAAATATAAAATCTAAAACGACAAAGAACATGGAAGAAAAAATAGGGACAATGCTAGGAGCCCTAATACATGGCATAAACAGTATACAAACCAATACTAACAATGCACAAACACCAGAAGAGAAGCTAGATAACTGGGAGCTCCTTAAAATCAAACACTTAACGCTCATCAAAAGACTTCACGAAAAGAGTAAAAAGAAGACCTACAGACTGGGAAAAACTTTTTGGCTATGACATATTCAATCACAGTCTAATCTCTAAAATCTGCAAAATACTGCAACACTTCAACAACAAAAAGACAACCTAGATTTAAAAAATGGGTGAAGGATATGAACAGACATTTCACTAAAAAAGACATTCAGGCGGCTAACAGATACATCAGAAAATGCTCATGATCGTTAGCCATTAGAGAAATGCAAACCAAAAATGCAATGAGACACCATCTTACCCTCCCCCCCAACAAGGCTGCCACCAATCCAAAAAACACGAAATAATAAATGTTGGAGAGTTTGTGGAAAGACTGGAACACTTATGCACAGTTGGTGGGAATGTAAAATGGCACAACCACTTTGGAAATTGATTTGGGGCTTCCGTAAAAAGCTAGAATTAGAACTACCATACAGTCCAGCAATCCCACTCCTTGGAATGTATCCTAGAGTAATAAGAATTGTCACAGAAATAGACACATGCACATCCATGTTCAGCGCAGCAGAATTCACAATAGCAAAAAGATGTACACAACCTAGGTACCCACCAACAGAAGAATGAATAAAGACTTTATGGTACGTACACACAATGGAATAGCATGCAACGATAAAGAGCAATGACGAATCTGTGAAACATCTCACAACATGGATGAATCTGGAGGGCATTATGCTGTGTGAAATTAGTCACAAAAGGACAGATACTATATGAGGCCACTATTATAAAAATTCAAGGAAAGGTTTAAACACAGAAGAAAAAATTCTATGATGGTTAGGAGGGTAGAAAGGGAGGGAAAGGGGAGCTCACTAACTAGATAGTAGACAAGAATCATCTTAGGTGAAGGGAAGGACAACACACAATACAGGGGAAGTCAACACAACTGGACTAAATCAAAAGCTTAGAAGTTTCCTGAATGCAACCAAACGTTTTGAGGGGCTGGGGCTGGGGTGTTGGGACCATGATTTAGGGGGATATCTAGGTCAACTGGCATAACAAAGTTTTTTAAGAAAATGCTTTGCATCCCACTTTGGTGAATGGCATCTGGGGACTTAAAAGCTTGTGAGCAGCCATCTAAGATGCATCATTGGTCCCAATCTACTTGGAACAAAGGAGAATGAAGAACACCAAAGATACAAGGAAAATGCTAGCCCAAGAGACACATGGGCCACATAAACCCAAGACTCCATCAGCCTGAGACCTGAAGAAATAGATGGTGCCCTGCTACCACCAACAACCACTCTGATGGGGAACACAACAGAGGATCCCTGAAGGAGCAGGACAAAAGTGTGAAGCAGAACTCAAATTCACATAAAAAGGCCAGACTTAATGACCTCTCTGAGACTGGAAGAACCCCTGATGCCATGACCCCTGGGCACTCTGTTAACCCAGAATGAAAACCGTTCCCAAACCCCACTCTTCAGACGAAGATTAGACTGGACTTTAAAAAGTACAGTAACACTTGTGAAGAGTGTGATTCTTTGTTCAAGCAGATACATGAGACCAAATGGGCAGCTCACAGCTAGAGGCAGGATGAGAAGACAGAAAGGACAGGAGCTGGTTGGACAGACACCGAAAACTTGGGAGGAAAAGGAGGAGTGTGTTGTCACATTATAGGGATTACAAATAGTGTCACATAACAATGTGTTTAAATTTTTGTATGAGAAATTAACCTGAGCTGTAAACTTTCACCTAAACACAATTTTAAAAAAGAATCTCATAACCAAAATTATATAAAATACCTACAACTTAACAACAAAATGACAAATATCCAATCAAAAAATGGGTAAAGGACTTGAACTGACATGTCAGCAAAGAAGACATTCAAATGGCCATCAAACACATGAAAAGATGCTCAGTGTCATCAGCCATCAGAGAGATGCAAATTAAAACCACAAAGAGATACCATTTCACTCCCACTAGGATGGCAAAAAAAAAAAAAAACAGAAAAACAAATGTTGGCAAGGATGTGGGAAAACTGGAACTCTTATACATTGCTGGTGGGAATGTACAATAATTCAGGCATTGTGGAAAACAGTGTGGGGGTTTCTTAAGTAACTAAAAATAGAATTACCAGAAAATCAATCCCATTGCTGTCAAGTTGATTCTGACTCATAGCGACCCTGTAGGACAAAGTAGAACTGCCTCATAGGGTTTCCTAAGCTGAAATCTTTACAAAGGGAAACTGCAACATCTTTTTGCCATGGAGAGGCTATTGGTTTCAAACTGTCAACCTTGTGGTTAGCATCTGAGTACTTTAACCACTGCACCACCAGGGCATCTCAGAATTATATAACCTAGCAATTCCACTCTTAGTTATCTACCCAGAAGGCTTGAAATTAGAGACTAAAATGGATACTTATAAAACGAGGTTTATTGCAGCACTAGTCACAATGGCCAAAGTGTGAAAGCAACAATAAAGTGGGATGGAGAAACAAAATGTGGTGCATACATACTGTTAAGGATTGAAATGTGTCCCCAAAATGTGTGTAAACTTGACTAGGTCATGATTCCCAGTATTGTGTGATAGTCTATCATTTTGTCGTCTGACGTGATTTTCCTACGTGTTGTGAATCTTACCTCTACGATGTTAATGAGGAGAGATTAGAGGCAGTTAGATTCATGAGGCAGGAGTCAATCTACAGGATTAGCTTGTATCTTAAGTCAAAGTCTTTTGAGACAGAAAAGAGAGAAGTAAGCAGAGAGACAGGGGGAACTCATTACCATCAAGCAAGAAGACCCAGAAGCACGCACATCATTTGGACCTGGGGTTCCTGCACTGAGAAGCTCCTAGACCAGAGGAAGATTGATGACAAAGACCTTCCCCCAGAGCTGATAGAGTCAGAAAGCTTTCCCCTGGAGCTTGCACCCTGACTTTGGACTTCTAGCTTCCTAAACTGTGAGAGGATAAATTTCTCTTCGTTAAAGCTATCCACTTGTGGTATTTCTGTTACAGCAGCACTAGATAACCAAGTCATATACAATGGAATATTACTCAGCCAATCAGAGAAATGAAGTCTTGATACATGCTACATTATGGATGGAACTTGAAGACGTTATACTGAGTGAAATAAGTCAGTCACATAAGGACAAATATTGTATGACCTCACTTTTGTAAAGAGATAAGAACAGGCAAATGTATAGAGGCCAAAGTTTATTAGTGGTCACCAGGTATGAGAGGGAGGGGAAAAGGGGTTATAGTTTATGGAGTACTGAGATTTGGTGTATGGTAATGATAAAATCTCATTAAGAGTAGGGGTTCACAGCTGATAAATGTAATTGCTGTCAATAAGCCATACACCTGTCAAAAATCTATTAGGCAAAAATCGTATGGTAGACATATTTACAAAACCAGCAACAACAAAGCATAGCTGCTGAGGGTGCTTAAGTACAAACAAACACCTCATGAGATTTGGTTCCTTCGTTTGGAGGTTTAGGGCCATAATTTCATGGGACATCCCAGTTAATTGGCCTAATGACATGTTGAGTACTTCTGTTCTACCTCCTAGTTTGTAGCGTAGTTCCTGGGGTCTTAAAAACTTATAAACAGCCTTCCAAGGTACAATAATTGGTCTCTATTGCCTGGAGCAACAGAAGAAGAAGGAAAGTCAGGGATAGGAGGATATGGAATGTGTGTCTAATTGCCTCCATGAACAACTGTCCCTTTGCCGTGGGACCAGAAGAACTGTATGGTGCCTGGCTACCATTACTGAACATTTTTATCAAAGATTTTGTAGAAGAACCCTGATCCAAAGGGGGATAATGCAGAACGTAATTTGAAATTCTCATGAAATCCATACATTCTGGAGCCACAGAGGCTGTACGAACCCCTGAAACTATTCCCCTGAGATAGACTTTAAACCTTAAACCAAAAATATCCATTACAGCCTTCTTAAAACCAAACAACAGTTCAGCTTAAACAGTAAAGAATATCTACCTTGAGCACTGTGCTTTTTTAAGATTTATACGGAATCAAATTGACAACAATAACAGTTAACAAAAATTAGATAGGAAACTTAAGGGGCAAGGAGTTTATGTTAATGGAGAGGAACAACTCAGAAAAGGAGGGTGAGAATGATTGCACAACTTGAAGGACATAATCAATGTCACTGCACTGTACATGTAGAAATTGTTGAATTGGTATGTATGCTCTACTGTGTATATTCTCAACAACAAAAATAAATTATTTTAAAAAATATTTGCTATTTTGTTTAAGCCAGAATTTTCAAATATTGTGCAAAGATAGTGTCCCTTTGAGTCGTAAGAAGACATGTGACACCCAGAAACTGGAAACAAAAGCCAAGCCCTCAAGGCATCGCCAGACATGCTGTGAGGCCTGGCTGTGTGGTGACCAGTGGAGACTGGGGACCAGGAGTTGGTGTCACAGAGTAGGTTGGGAGATGCTCCCAGAAAGCCAACCCCACTGCCTCAGCAGAGTGTTTCTGCCTTGGTGGAGATTAGTGCGTGGTTAGGAAGATTAGGTCAGGGAAAGATTCAGCAGAATACAGCACCCCACCTGCCTAATGAACTTGCGTCCACAAAAATAGAGGGCATGGTGCACTCCTCCTTTAAGTCTCCAAACTGTGGCTTCTCCCAAAAAATGTTCAGCTTGCTTTAGCCAGGGCATCAATGGTTCTTTAGCCAGGGCATCGATGGTTCAGTGGCAGAGTTCTTGTATTCCACGTGAGAGACCAGGTTTTGATTGCTGGCCAACACACCTGATGTGCAGCCACCACCGGTCTGCCAGTGGAGATTTGCGTGTTGTCATGATGCTGAACAGGTTTCAGCAGAGCTTCCAGACTAAGATTGACTGGGAAGAAAGGCCTAACAACTTAATTATGAAAATCGGCCAATGTAAACCCTTTGTATTACAATGGTTCGATTTGCAACTGATCATACGGATGGCACAGGACTGGGCAGTGTTCTGTTTCACTGCGCATGGAGTCGTCATGAGGTGGAGGCCGACTCGATGGAAGCTAACAACAACAAAGCCATATAACCCTGCCCCCTCACCGACCCTCCACTTCCCATTTCCGTGAATCAGGAGGACCCAGCAAACTAGAAGCAAGCATGGGTGAGTGCCAACATCCTTTCTGGCCCAGCTCCTGGATCAGCACCATACTGGCCTGAGTGGTCCTCCCAGGTAGGGACATGGGCTTGGTCAGCATTTTCCTGTGGAATTAACAGTAGGAATGCTTTATACCTAGAGAGTTATCCCAAGGTATGGCAGACAGTCCTGTTTCCCATTTGCGTGAACATCTTGGGAATGATGGGCCCTGTCTTCAAAGTCACAGAAGGTGTCCAGGAGGATGAAAGTAGAAGGATAATAGGAACGCCGTGAGTCAGAGAGCCCTTGTGCTGTGGGGAAGAGGGCTGCACTGCGCTTGTCTCACCAGGGAGCTTGGAGAACTCTGCTTCTTTACCCAGAACCTGAGCCCAGTGGTGTCCAACTCGCAGCTCTGAGCCCTTGCTCTCTGCTCGTTGCATTTTATCCACCAAGGCCAGCAGATGACCAGCTCTTCAGTGACGCTGAAGGGGCACATGGGTGTAGGCCTTATGTGCCCCACTAGCAAGGTCCCAGGAGTCCCTCGCCTGCCCCTATCTGGACATACACCCAGCAAGGCCCACATCCCTGTTAGTTGGACCTGGAGCAGAAATGCAGCTGATAAGCTGGGTCCCTGACCCCCATTTGTGGGCTCAGCTAGTGATGAAGCCTGATCCCCAGACCCTTGGCAAGGATGTGTGGCCTTCCTGGCCCTCCTGTGTTTCTTTATACCTGCCATCAGCTGTGCCTCTAGTCTGTTGGAGCTGCTGGGCCCAGCAGCATAGTCCTCTCCACTTCCCAACTATATTTCATCTCCCACATGGAACCCCTAGATACTGACAAGGTCTAGGTTGGTCTAAGACTCTTTGTGACAGCTGCAATGGTGGAATGACCAGCTTCTTGGGGAACTGTCCTCCCTAGGGCAGGCTGAAGTCCCAAGCTTGTTCAGTCCTAGCCCACTCTTCTGGCCTGGTGACATGTATCTTGTGGGTCTGGCTTGCACCACCTCTGAGGTCACCCGTGTTAAAAATGATGGCCTGTGTGCTGTGTGCACATGACCTTCTTATGGTGTGACACCAGCTTGCCTCCATTAAGGGTGGCATCTCTTTCTTCCCTCTGGGTCCATGTGGGCCTTTGTAACTACTTCAGGCAATAGAATCTGGCAGAAACACTGTCATCTGACTCCAAGGGTAAGTTTTTCCTCTCCCACCTCCCTTTTTCTCTCTCAGGTCATGTGCCTTTTGAAGCCTTAGGAATCTGGCTACCCCGATGCTGCCATGCTTGGGAGACCACATGGAGAGACTAGGAGCTCCAGGGGCCAAGGAGCCCAGCCATAAGTCTTCCCAGCTGAAGACAGTGTGGACCAAGAATAAACACCATGCTGGCTCTGTCCAAATTCAACCCACAGAGTCATGAGCACGATAAATATTGTCTTAAATACCTATAAAGTCCCAGCCTAGCAGGAGAATGAGAAGGAGAAGTGAGATGGGGAACATCACATCACTTTATGGTGACTCTACATTACATAATGACAGTGGGAGAGAATTGTGTACTAAACGTTAATAGTGGCTCTCTCCAGGCAAAATTACAAAGAACCTTCTCCTTTCAATAGGTATTTTTGAAACATTGGGGTTTTGAGTGTGAAAATTCACTGCTTAGTAATAAGAAAAACAAGATGCTAAAGGACTTCCTAGAAAGTGAAAGCTGCTTAGATTAGTTTTCCAACCCTGGATTTTCAGGAGTGAGCAGGACTATCATTTCCCACGTGTGAGGCCTGGTACATGCAGGTTGGGGAGGTGCCAGGTCCTTTGCAGACCCATGATGCAGTGGCCAGAGGAGGGACTGCATTACCTGATGATGCTTGATCCATCCTCACAGGTAGAGGGAAGGGTGACACCGCAGAACTCCTGCCCTCACTGGAGGCTGGTCTTAGCTCATTTCCTAGATGGCAGAGCCCAAGACAAAAGTGTTTGTGCTAACACTTTCCAAGAAATGCAACCTCAAGGAAGCAGGAGATAGGGGAAGAAAAACTAGCAGGGAAGGCAAGAGACCAAAACAAAGGGCTGCAGTACTGAGTGGGCCCCAGTCACAGGCCTCATGGAGCCTCTTCAGTGAGGCCACAGGATGTGCCATGTCTAGGAACAGTTCGTGGGAGTGGGGCAGACACGGAGAAAAGAAGAAATCATCTCCACCAATGGAGACACAGTTTTTCCATTGAGCAAAATGCACCCCATGACAAGCAGCTCTCTCACACTTCTAGACTGCATCATCTGGCTGGCCTGGCAGTTGCCTGGGAGACTGGACCCTCTGAGAGAGGAAAGCCAGTGCCCTTTCTGCCTGTTCTTCACAGTCTGCCAGTCATGGGCCCCACCAAGCAGGCAAGCCAATCACCAGGACATCATGGCCACATCGCCAGGTGGCAATGGAGAGAGAAGGAAGCTCAGGCACTCCAGCTGAGTTATACAAAAAATGATGCAGATCCCAGGTTATCTTCCTGGAGGGTCACCAGCATCATAGAGCAGAAAACCAATGCCCTGGGCTTCATCACTTAGCATGTGACTACTCTTGAGAGCATGAGTTGAGCCTCAACTTCCTTAAACCTACCTGTCCTCAATACTGTCAGGATTACATGAGGTATTGCCCATAAGTGGTCCAGCACACAGTACATACTCAACACATGTTTGCTCTGAGCATTGGTGTTAGCACTCACATCAGCATTGGTATTGGTATTGCAATATAAAAAACTGCTTCACACATGTCATATATATTTGGCTTACACATGTTCACTATAACTGACTTAAATTTGCAGAAATTTTAGGAGTAGTCTGATAGCATGAAATCAGCCATAATGGGAGTATCTACATCATGGAAGTTAGTAAGTGCTACAAAACAAGGTTTTTTGTCTTATTTTTCCTTCTGGAGGGCTGGCTTACCACCACACCGCTGCTTAGTACTGTCAAATGTATTTACTTGTCAAGTTAAATCAGAAAGAGTGGTCCTAGGAGAGTTCAGATTCTCAGGGCTCACTCTAGACCTCTTAGAGTAGAATCTCTAAGTGTGAGGACTGGGCATCTGCATTTTGACCAGCAATAGTGATTATTCATACTCACATTAGTCTTAAGGAACTGCTAGCCTAGCCTTTCAGTTACTTGGAGATGCTGTGCCAAAGGCGCTCCAGGGGTCAGCCATCTGGAGCTGGTGACCATTGTCCTCCCCACTCTTCCCTCCAAGTTACCTTTCATGTAGAGTTGATTTTCTCTTCACCTCCCTTTCTCAGTCAATAAAGTGCACCTGCTTTGACACTTAACAGAGTTCTGGTCACTGATTTTCTCTAAGGATGACTATATTGGCACTTTTAAGCTTGAAATACAAAAGACTAATTATATGGTTGTAGAGTGGCCATGGGACCTCTCTTTCAAAGATTCCAAACAAACTCACAGAGATATCTCAAAGTACAGTTGTATGTGCAGAGGTTCATGACCCTCCACACCCTTGCTACTCAAAGTGTGGTCCTTGGAGCATTGGCACCAGCAACCTGGAGGAATCTAACAAATGCAGAAGATCAAACCTTAGATGTATGCTCTTTTACATAGACCATAATCCTCAAATGTTAACCTACACATGGAACACCTGGCAATCTTGCTAAAAGCAAATTCTGATCCAATGGGTATGGCGTATGGGGCCTGAGATTCTGCATCTCTAACGAGTTCCCAGGGATACCAGTGCTGCTGGTCCACGGACCCTGTCTTAGTAGTGAGGGTTCTTATGAAAAAGGTAGTAAATGCTCTGATACCATTATCGATGAAAAGATCATCACTATTTGTGTATTTATTTCTGATGCCTGCTACCTTTTCTTCAAGCTATGTCTCAGCTAGGACTCCTAACCCTCTGATTCAGTTGTCTATCGCTGAATAACAAAACATTCCAAAACTTAGTGGCTTAAACAACAATAATGAGTATGAGCTGAGTCTCAACTGGGCAGTTCTTCTGTTCTAGGTAGTGCATGCTGGGGCAGTGACACCCAAGATACTTCTACACCCATGTATCTGGTGCTTCAGCTAGCAAAACTGGGACAACTTGGAGCGGATCAGACTTATCTCTCTCTACATGGGACCTTACTACTCAGCTAACTTGGGCTTCCTTCCAGCATGGTGGCCACAGACTAGTCAGACCTCTTACATGGCAGTTGGTTAAGAGGACATATCCCAAAGTGCAAGCATTTATCAAGCACCTGCTTGCATCACACTTGGTAAGTGGGTCCCATTGACCCAGCAAAGTCACACAGCCAAGCCCAGAGTCAGTGGAGAATGGACCTACGCAAGGGCAAAGACACTAGACGATGTTCATTGGGGAACAAAAGAAATATGGCAGCCTGCCACATTATTGCTTTCTCATTAGTCCTTATCTGAAGATCAGTTCCCTTGTAAATTATTTCATCAAATAGCTCATTTAGGGGAGTCGTGGACCTTACCAATTATTATCTCAGAACTGCTTTCTGAATTCAGCTTCATTAGAACACTTTAAAGGAAACAGTTCATTAGAAGTTCAGAAATTCTCATTGTCATGCAAGAATCGCTTGCTTATTACACTGAAAATTAATTCTTTTAGTCATTTTTTAATGGAGGAACTTAATTCTTTGTATAGTATGACAAATTTGTGCTTAAGCTGACAGCCGTGGATGTTAATCACTGTTTACATTTTGGAGACAATTCTTGTAATTTTATTATTTCATGGTGAAAGAATAGGTTAGGCTAACTCTTTTGCCACTGGCAAAAGAGAATTTGGGCCACAAAGTTAGGGTTATTATTATTACGAGTAGGGTGAAGAAGGGCCTGGGAGCTACATCCAAACTCCAGTGCTAACAGGAGACCAAGTAGCTGCAGGATCAGTTAGCAATTTTAGCATCATCAGCTCACATTTCAGAGATTCTCCTGCAGATTTTATCTGGGATTTTATCTCTTCCCAAATTGAATGGTTAATTTATGTATTTTTGTTCTTTCTTGTTAAGTGATACTTGTTTAAGGCTAAAAACTTTTATATGAGCACAGCTGTAGCTATATGACATAATTTTTACTACTTTCTAGAGATTCTTCAAAGTTGGTTTTATTATATTGAGGTCTGAGAATGTGGTATTTGATACTTTTCTACCTTTTTATATTTATGTTGCTTTTCCTAACAGCCTAAAAGAAAGAGAATTTTTGTAAATGCTCCATGAACAATTAAAAATAAGAGTCTTCTCTGTTTTCGGTATAAAAAGTTCGTAAAACTTGTAGTTAAATCCTTTTCCATTGCTAATACTGCCTCTTTTGGTTGTCTCTCCTGTTTTTAATCAGTCTCACCAGGGATTTATCAATTTTATTAGCCTTCCAAAGAAGCAAATTTCCATTTTGTTAACTATTTCTATTATATGTATGTTTTCTGTTTCATTAATTTCTAATACCTTATCTGATGCCTTCACTTATTTGGGGTTTATTTGCTATTCTTTTTATAATTCCTTGAAATGAATACATCACTGAATTTCAGCCTTTCTTCTTTCCTAATGTATGGCACTTAAGGCTTTGAATTCCTTTTTAAGCAGAACTTTAGCTTCAAACCACACATTTTAATGTTATGAATTTTAAATCATTTATTCCAAAATATTTTCTAATTTCCATTGTGATCTCTTCTCTTTCCCATAAGTCATTTATATGGGAAAATTATATGGCCGTCTTTTAATTGTCTTCCTATTTGTTATTGATTTCTACCTTAACTCCACTGTTGTCAGAGAACATACACTGAATGATCTCATTCTTTGAAATTTATGGAGACATTATTCAGCACACAAATTATTTTAATGTTCTGTGTACCCATAAAAATAGTGTACTCTGCAATGTTGGATTCAGTGTTCTAGTCAAATAAACCAGGTCAAATGTTGATCATGTTGCTTAAAATTTCTATTTCTCTTCTTTTTGTATACCTGTTCCATCAGTAATTGAGAAAAGCATGTTAAAATATCCCACCATAATTATGGGTTTAGCTATTTTTACTTTTAGTTCTATCAATTGCTGCCCTATGTTTTTGAAATTATATTATCAGGTGCATATAAATTTATGATTTTTACATATTTCTGGTGAATCAAATTTGTTATTATTAAATTTCTTCTTTGATAAAAGTTTTGTGTTTTAAAGTGTACATTGTCTGACATTAATATAGCTATATCAGGTTACTTCTTAGTGTTTTATTTATATATTTTTCTATCCTTTTACCTTAAAACTTTTTCTTTCTCTGTGTTTAAGATGGGTATTCTTATACAATTTAAAATTCTTTGCCTTTTCATTAGAGAATTTTGTCCACTTACTTTTAAGAAATAACATGTGTATAACTTTTTTTTTTTTAATCTATCTTATTTCTAGTTTTTTAAATTGCCATCTGTTCTATGTTCCTTTCTTGTCTTCATTGGATTATTTTTATTATTCCACTTTGCCCTTTTTATTAGCTTGGTAGTTACACATTATTTTGCTATATTTGTTTAATGAATACCATAAAAATTACAATATATACATTATCAAAATTTTGTGTTCTTAATATTTTTATTTCTTCCCAGAACATGCTAGAAACTTAGACATAATAATTATTTTAAGTTAATTATAAATAACAAATCAAATTAAATAAATTGTTTTGTTGTATTTTATTAATGTTATCTTTTCTTATTGACTGTTTTTTATGAAACCCCCCACTTTTAGTTGGAAGTCATTTTTTTTCAGAAAGGGTTGATGTATGGATGCTGTTTTTCAAGTTCTGGTATGTCTGAAAATGTCTGTCTTAGGCTTTTTTACATAAAGAATACTTTTCCAGGAATTTCATTCTTGGATTAATTTTTCTCTAATAAATTAAAATATGCTGCTTCACTTTCTGTTTGATCCAGTATTGCTGTAGAGAAGCCTGAAACCAAGCTGGTGTTTCCCCTTTTTTGTGTGACTTGGGCTTTTTGTGTTGGACCCTTTATCTCTGAAGTTTAAAATCATCACCAAATATTCCTTGGCAATATTCATGATATTCCTTTCTTTCATTCTGTTCACTGAGACTGCTTTATTCTAGGAGTGTTTTATTATATTTTTAAACATTTTTTCTTTATCACTTGCTAAATTTTCTTGCTCTTGACCTCATTAATATATATATATTATTTGACTGATACTTTTTCCTTAATCATTTTTACCTCTATTTTCAAGCCTGTTACCCATACCTCCATCTATCCTCCTCTTATATCTTACCTATTCTTTGATTTCTAGTATATTTTCTTTTGTTATTTTTCCCTATAGATTACTATATTAGTAGGTGTCCAGTATGAAAAACTAAACCACATCAGGCATTTTAACTTAACGTAAGTTATTGTCAATCAAGCACTGGATAAATGAAAAGGAAATTGAGGATTCATGAAGATAACAATTGCTGGAAGCAGCTGTCATCTCTAGCCCAGAAAAACAAAGGGAAGAGGTGGAATCTTTCAAATATAAAACTTCAGCAGTGGTGCTTCCTCAAACTGGAGCCAAATTTCTGTGTAGTGGCAGCTGCTTGGCTAGTGCTGGTGTCTCCAAGCTCTGAGGAGAGTCCGAAGGACCTATGACTTAGACACCTAAGGATGGGACTTCTTGGCCAGTGATGGTATGTCAGGAGCTGAGAGGAGGTCCTATGGAATTGGGATCAAGGACTCTGAGGAGGGGACAATGTTTGGCTGGTGCTATTGTTTCTGAACTCAGCGGAAGCGCCTGTGAAGCTGAGACTGAGACTCCGAGGAAAGGTCTGGGGGAACTGGGACCCAGACTGAGGAGTTGCCTTTGTCTTTCAGTGGCATGAGGTCACTGGTTCTGTGAGGGTTGAAAAACTGCGAGCAGGATTCCACTACTACTGTGGGAATGAGCACCCAGTGCTGGGTGAAGACACATTGCTGGGGCAATGCTCACAGAAACAGGAAGTGCTCAGGAGGGAAGAAGCAGGGCCCTTCTCCCTCCTGTAGCTTTGAAGCCTCCCCCTAACATCCCCTCTTGGCAGAACCCAACAGGGAGCAGCTGACAGGTCTAAAATAATGTTGCAGAGTCCCAGCTCTAGCATCACAAAGTAGAGATTAGAAGGGCGGGTTTGCAGCCGAGAGCTGACAGCTTAATAACTAACTAAAGTACTTCTGAAGAATGATTTGTTCAAAATTCCTGTCGACTTTATAGCTCAAGTCCTCTGAAGAGTACACTTCATCAGCTTTCGGTTTAAGTTATTTTCTCCTTTTAGGGGTAGTATTTTTTTTTTTTAATCTATGCATTCATTGCATGCTGGTTCCTTCTGAGTGTTTTCCACTGAAGTGTTGGAAAAAGTGTACATCAGGGGAAGGAAGGCATGGGTCTCATTCCACCTGTCATTGTGCCCCTGACATCTGTAAGTCAATGTTTCCTTTTTACTGCCTTGACTCTCAAGAAGCTCAAAGCAAAATATAAAGATAGATATTTTTATGTTATCTCTCCAATATGCTTCTTTTGATTTTTTTTACGGTGTTTATTTCTATTTGAAGTTCCTTGACATCCTGTCTGCAAGCACCTGAGATATAAATAATAGTTTTTAAAGGTTAATGGGGTTGATGATTACTTAAGATGTGGATGTCATGCTGCAGTCTAACTACAATGCGGCTCAGTAGTGATATTTTAGCTTCTTGGGAAAGATAGGGTGAGGTGCTAGGGAAAGTGATGTCAGTGCACTTTGGTTTGTGTCCCTTTCTCTCTCTGGCACTGTGAGTAGCCAGTGCCACTTGCCTCGCTAAACTACCCACGTATGCATGTCTGGGTGATCTGTGAAGGTCTATAAGTCACTCCAAGTCTCCCAGCCTTCACCTTCGGGGTGAGGACGGATAATGGTATCTGCCTCATAGGATGTTGTGGGGATACAATGTGATGTGTAATCATATACACTCCCTGTCCTTTCCCAAGATTAGCAAAGCCCATCATCCTCACTCCTGCCAATTTGCTTAAGAGTGAGTATGAGTATGAAACTTCACCTCCATTCACGGTAGACAAATGCATGGGAGTCGTATTAAAAAAAAAAAAAACTTGTACATAGGAGGTCTGATTCCTCAATAATCTATTGGTAACAATCAATTTGTCCACTCCAATTATGGAGGCCCAAAGATTCTTCTTAAACCACCGTTATGGATAGAATAGTGTCCTCCCAAAATTTATGTCTACCCAGAACCTGCGAATGTGACCTTATTTGAAAATAGGCCTTCGCAGGTGTAATAAAGTTAAGGTAAGGTCATACTGGGTTAGAGTGTCTGTACAAGAAGGCACACATAGAAGGAAGAAGGACATGTGATGACCAAGGCAGAGAATGGAGTGATGTGTCTATGAACCAAGGAGTGCCAAGGATTGTCAGCTATACCAGGAACTAAGAGAAAGTCATGGAACAGATTCTTGCCTGGAAACTTCAAAGACTGCAATATCTTGATTTTAGACTTCTGACGTTCAGAATGGTGAGAGAATAAATTTCTGTGTGTTAAGTCACACAGTTTGTGTTATTTTGTTGCAGTGGTCCTAGAAAATTGGCACAACCATCTTTGTGTTCATATTGGCTCCCGGCTTCCATGGAACTAGGTTCCATGGTCTTTATTATCCTTAGCTTTCATGTAAAATATCTTGGGTTTGTGTCTCTCTAGCCTTCTTTAGTTATGAGCCACTGGTGGGTATAGGCCTCATTCACCTGTCATTGTTGCCCCAACCTACCCACATGACATCTGGAAGTTACTTTAATAAATGTTAGCCGAACCGAATTAAAATGGCAATAGTTGGCAAGTAATGCTCTTTAAAGACGTGAATGAGTGGAGACGGGTGGAGTAAATGAGTGACGAGTAAATGAATGAATGCTGTGAAGACATCTGGTAAGTTACAAGTTACCTGAAATTAACAACCCACTCTGTGTCAAATTTTTACTTTTTTCTGTGTCAAATGCTGTGCCAGGTTCTGACAGAAGGAGAAAAAGATGTGGCCACAACCTCTTTTTTTCAAGTAAAGAACACTATCTGAGGTACAATACGAGGTGTTTTACTCAAGGAAGTTTAGAATTTTTTTTGAGGTATAATTGATATGAAATTTCACATAACATAAAATTCATTCTTTTAAAGTATATTCCTAAGATGGTACAATTATTACCACTACGCAATTCCAGAACATTTTCATCACCCTAAAAGAAACCTCTTGCCAATTACCAGTCATTCCAAATTCTTTCCTCCCTTCATCATTGAAAACCACTAACCTACTTTCTGTCTTTACAGATTTGCCTATTCTAGACCTTTCCTAGAAACAGAATCACATGATATACGGCCTTTTGGTCTGGCTTCCTTCATTGAGTATAATGTTTTCAAGATCCATTCGTTGTTGTAGCATGAACCAGTACCTCATTCCTTTATAGAGCTGAAAATGTTGTTGTATGAATGTATCACATTATATTTATCCATTCATCAGTTGATGATGAATTGCTCCCACCTTTTGGTTATTACCAGCAATGCTACTTTGAACATTTGTATACAAGTTTTTGTGAGAACATACATTTTCAATCCTTTTGCACTTGCAATTGAAATTCGCGAGCTATTTTTGGATCACATGGCAACTCTGTTTAAATTTTGAGTAACTGCCAAACTTCTTTCCATAGTGGCTGTACCATTTTGCATTCCCACCAGCAATGGAAAATGATTTCAATTTGTCTGTATCATTGCCAACAGATGCTATCGTTTATCTTTTCTCTTATAGCTATCCCAATGGGTATGAAGTGGTATCTCATTGTGGTTTTGATTTGCATTCCCCTAATGGCTAATGATATTTTCTTTGTTTGTTTGTTTTTTAATGACTAATGATATGAGCATATTTTCATATGCTTATTGGAGATGTATATATCTTCTTCAAAGAAGTATTTATTCAAATCCTGTTCCCATTTTTAAATTGGGCTACTTGTCTTTTTATTGTTGAGATACAAGAGTTCCTTATTTAGTCTGTATGCTAGACCCCATCAGATATATGGTTTGCAATTTTTTTTTTTCATTTTGTTAGTTATTTTTTTCTCTTTCTTGGTAGTGTCCTTGGAAGCACAAATATTTTAAATTGTGATGAAGTCCAAGTTATTCATGTTTTAAAAATTGTTTGTTTGTTTTCATGTTATTGGTATCATGTCTAAGAAACTGTTACCTAATTCAGGATCATGAAGATTTACACCTGTGACTCCTTCTTTTACATTTAAGTCCTTGATCCATTTTGACTTAATTTTTGTATATGGTGAGAGACGGGGATACAAATTCATTCTTTTGTGTGTAGCTATCCAGTTGTCCCAGCACTTTCCCCATTAAATGTTCCTGCCAACTTTGTTGAAAATAAAGACACCATAGGTGTTATTTATGTATCCTCAATTCTATTCTATAGATCTACATGTTTATCCTTATGTCAGTACCACAATGTCTTGGTTAAAGTTACTTTGTAGTAAGTTTTGAAATAGAAAAGTGTGAATCCTCCAGCTTTGTTTTTCTTTTTCAGGATTATTTTAACTATTCTTGAACCCTTGCATTTCCATAAAAACTTTAGGATCAGCTTGTCTATTTGTGCAGAAAGACTATTGATATTTTGATAGAAATTGTGTTAAATCTGTAGATCAAATAGGGGAGTACTGGATCTTAACAAAGTTAAGTCTTTCCATTTATTTAGACCTTCTGTAATTTCTTTCAACCATATTTTGCATGTTTCAGCATACAAGTCTTGTATTTCTTTGCTTAAATGTATTCCTTAGTATTTTATTATTTTTGATGTTATTGAAAATGGAATTGTTTTCTTAATTTCTTTTTCAGATTATTATTTGCACATGTATATAAATAAAACTGATTTTTGTATGTAGATTTTGTATCTTGCAACTTGGTTAAAATTGTTTATTAGCTTTATAATATTTTTGTGGCTACTTTTGGAGTTTCTAGACACAAGATCATGTCATCTGTGAATAGAGATAGTATTACTTCTTTCTTTTTAATCTGTATCACTTTTATTTCTTTTTCTTGACTAATTGTCTTGGTTAGAACCTCTAGTACAATGTTAAATACAAGTGGCAAGAGTGGACATCCTTGTCTTATATCTGATCATGGGGGAAAACTTTCAGTTTTTCACCATTAAATGCTGTATTAGCTGTAGGTTTTTTTGTAGATGCCCTTTATCAGGTTGAGGAAGTTTCTTTCCATGCCTAGTTTGTTGAAAAAATTTTTTTTCCTTTCTTACCATAAAAGAGTGTTGGATTTTGTCAAGTGCTTTTTCTGGGTCTGTTGAAATGATCAAGTGATTTTTCACTTTATTCTCTTAATATGGTGTATTACGTAGACTGATTTTTTTGTTGTTGTTGAACCAAACTTGCATTCTTGGGATAAATTCCACTTGGTCATGGTGTATGACCCTTTTTATATGCTGCTTGAAAAGACCAAAATGGATGTCAGAGGAGACTCTGAAACTTGCTCTTGAATGCCAAGCAGCTGAAGGAAAAGGAAGAAATGATGAAGTAAAATAATTGAAGATTTCAAATGGCAGATCGAGAAGACAAAGTAAAGTATTATAATTACATGTGCAAAGAGCAGGAGATGGAAAATCAAGAGGAAAGAACACTCTTGGCATTTCTTAAGCTGAAAGAACTGAAGAAAAAATTCAAGACTCCAGTTGCAATAGTGAAGGATTCTGTGGGGAAAATATTAAAATATTTAATAAAAATATTAAATGACTCAGGAAGAATCAAGAAGTTGGAAGGAATACAGAGAGTCATTATACCAAAAAGAATTAGTTGATGTTCAACCATTTCAAGAGGTAGCATATTATCAGGAACCAATGGTACTGAAGGAAGAAGTCAAAGCTGCACTGAAGGCACTGGCATAAAACAAGGGTCCAGGAATTGATGCAATATTAATTGAGATGTTTCAACAAACGGATGCAGCAGGGGAAGTGCCAAGAAATTTGGAAGACAGCTTCCTGGCCAACTAACTGGAAGAGATCCATATTTATGCCTATTCCCAAGAAAGGTGATCCAACCAAATGCAGAAATTATTGAACAGTATCATTAATATCACACGCAAGCAAAATTTTGCTAAAGATCATTCAAAAGTGGCTGCAGCAGTATATTGACAGGGAACTGCCAGAAATGCAGGCTGGATTCAGAAGAGGACGTAGAACCAGGGATATCACTGCTGATGTCAGATGGGTCCTGCCTGAAAGCAGAGAATACCAGAAGGATGTTTACCTGTGTTTTATTGACTATGCAAAGGCATTCAACTGGGTAGATCATACCAAATTAGGGACAATATTGTGAAGAATGGGAATTCCAGAGCACTTATTTGTGCTCCTGAGGAACGTGTACATAGATCAAGAGGCAGTCGTTTGGACAGAACAGGGGATACCGAGTGGTTTAAAGTCAGGAAAGGCGTTTGTCAGGGTTGTATCTTTTCACTACACCTATACAATCTGTATGCTGAGCAGACAATCCAAGAACCTGGACTGTATGAAGAAGAATGGGGCATCAGGAAGACTCATTAACAACCTGCATTATGCAGATGACACAACATTGTTTGCTGAAAGTGAAGAGGACTTGAAGCACTTACTGATGAAGATCAAAGGCCACAGCCTTCAGTATGGATTGCACCTCAACATAAAGAAAATAAAAATCCTCACAACTGGACCAATAAGCAACATCTGATAAACAGAGAAAAGATTGAAATTGTCAAGGATTTCATTTTACTTGGATCCATAGTCAACACCCACGGAAGCAGCAGTCAAGAAATCAAAAGGCACATTGCATTGGGCAAATCTGCTGCAAAGGACCTCTTTTAAAGTGTTGAAAAGCAAAGATGTCACCTTGAAGACTAAGGTGCGCCTGATCCAAGCCATGGTATTTTCAATCACATCATATGCGTGTGAAAGCTGGACAATGAATATGGAAGACCGAAGAAGAATCGACACCTTTGAATTTTGGTGTTGGCAAAGAATATTGAATATACCATGGGCTGACAAAAGAACGAACACGTCTGTCTTGGAAGAAGTACAACCAGGACGCTCCTTAGAAGCAAGGATGGCAAGACTGTGTCTTACGTACTTTTGACATAGTGTCAGGAGGGATCAGTCCCTGGAGAAGGACATCATGTTTAGTAAAATACAGGGTCAGTGGAAAAGTGGAAGACCCTTAACGAGGTGGATTGACACAGTGGCTGCAACAATGGGTTCAAGCATAACGACCATTGTAAGGCTGGCACGGGACCGGGTAGTGTTTGGTTCTGTTGTGCATAGAGTCGCTATGAATCGACTTGATGGCACCTAACAACAGACTTAGTTTGTTAATATTATGTTAAAGATTTTTGAATCTATATTCATAAGAGATATTGGTATGTACCTTCCTTTTCTTATCATGTCTTTGCCTAGTTTTGATATCAGGGTAATACCGGCTTCATAGAATGCATTGGGAAGTGTTCCCTTCTCTTCTATTTTTTTTTTCTTGAAATAGTTCATGAAGGACTAGTGTTCATTTTTCTTTAAATATTTGGTGTAATTCACCAATGAAACAATCTGGTTCTGTGGTTTTGTACTTTTTTGGGGGTGTTGATTACTAATTAAATCTCTATCTAGATGTGTATAGATGTGTTCAGATTTTCTATTTCTTCCTGAGTCAGTTTTCAGTTTATATGTTTCTAGGAATTTGTTCATTTCATCTAGGTTATCTAATATGCTGGCATACAATTGTTTATAGTATTCTCTTATAATCCTTTTTATTTTAATTAATTAATTTATTTATTTTAATTAACTTTTATTAAGCTTCAAGTGAACATTTACAATTCCAATCAGTCTGTCACATGTAAGTTTACATGTATCTTACTCCCTCCTCCCACTTGCTCTCCCCCTATTGAGTCAGCCCTTTCAGTCTCTCGTTTCGTGCCAATTTTGTCATCTTCCCTCTCTCTCTATCTTCCCATCCCCCCTCCAGTCAAGAGTTGCCAACACACTCTCCAGTGTCCACCTAATTTAATTAGCTCTCTCTTCATCAGCATCTCTCTCCCCACCGCTGACCAGTCCCTTTCATGTCTGATGAGTTGTCTTCGGTGATGGTTCCTGTCCTGTGCCAACAGAAGGTCTGGGGAGCATTGCAACCAGGATTCCTCTAGTCGCAGTCAGACCATTAGGTATGGTCTTTTTATGAGAATTTGGGGTCTGTATCCCACTGATCTCCTGCTCCCTCAGGAGTTCTCTGTTGTGCTCCCTGACAGGGCAGTCATCTATTGTGGCCGGGCACCAACTAGTTCTTCTGGTCTCAGGATGATGTAGGTCTCTGGTTCATGTGGCCCTTTCTGTCTCTTGGGTTCTTAGTTGTTGTGTGACCTTGGTGTTCTTCATTTCCCTTTGCTCCAGGTGGGTTGAGACCAATTGATGTATCTTAGATGGCCGCTTGTTAGCATTTAGGAACCCATGGGCCACAATTCAAAGTGGGATGCAGAATGTTTTCATAATAGAAATATTTTGCCAATTGACTTAGAAGTCCCCTCAAACCATGTTCCCCAGACCCCAGCCCCTGGTCCGCTGACCTTTGAAGCATTCATTTTATCCCGGAAACCTCTTTGCTTTTAGTCCAGTCCAATTGGGCTGAACTTCCTTGTATTGAGTGTTGTCTTTCCCCTCACCCAAAGCAGTTCTTATCTACTGATTGATCAATAAAAAACCCTCTCCCTCCCTCCATCCCTCCCCCCTTTGTAACCACAAAAGTGTGTGTTCTTCTCCGTTTTTTCTATTTCTCAAGATCTTATAATAGTGGTCTTATACAATATTTGTCCTTTTGCCTGACTCATTTCGCTCAGCATAATGCCTTCCAGATTCCTCCATGTTATGAAATGTTTCAGAGATTCGTCACTGTTCTTTATTGATGCGTAGTATTCCATTGTGTGAATATACCACAATTTATTTACCCATTCATCCGTTGACGGACACCTTGGTTGCTTCCAACTTTTTGCTATTGTAAACACAGCTGCAATAAACATGGGTGTGCATATATCTGTTTGTGTGAAGGCTCTTGTATCTCTAGGGTATATACCGAGGAGTGGGATTTCTGGGTTGTATGGTAGTTCTATTTCTAACTGTTTAAGATAACGCCAGATGGATTTCCAAAGTGGTTGTACCATTTTACATTCCCTCCAGCAGTGTATGAGATTTCCAATCTCTCCGCAGCCTCTCCAACATTTATTATTTTGTGTTTTTTGGATTAATGCCAGTCTAGTTGGTGTGAGATGGAATCTCATCGTAGTTTTAAATTGCATTTCTCTAATGGCTTTTGTTTTTTTTTTTTAATGGCTAATGATCGGGAGCATTTTCTCATGTATCTGTTGGCTGCCTGAATATCTTCTTTAGTGAAATGTGTGTTCATATCCTTTGCCCACTTCTTGATTGGGTTGTTTGTCTTTTTGTGGTTGAGTTTTGACAGAATCATGTAGATTTTAGAGATCAGGTGCTGGTCTGAGATGTCATAGCTGAATATTCTTTCCCAGTCTGTAGGTGGTCTTTTTACTCTTTTGGTGAAGTCTTTAGATGAGCATAGGTGTTCGATTTTTAGGAGCTCCCAGTTATCTCTTCATCATTTTTGGTAATGTTTTGTATTCTGTTTATGCCCTGTATTAGGGCTCCTAGGGTTGTCCCTATTTTTTCTTCCATGATCTTTATCGTTTTAGTCTTTATGTTTAGGTCTTTGATCCACTTGGAGTTAGTTTTTGTGCATGGTGTGAGGTATGGGTCCTGTTTCATTCTTTTGCAAACGGATATCCAGTTATGCCAGCACCATTTGTTAAAAAGACTATCATTTCCCCAATTAACTGACACTGGTCCTTTGTCAAATATCAGCTGCTCATACATGGATGGATTTATATCTGGGTTCTCAATTCTGTTCCATTGGTCTATGTGCCTGTTGTTGTACCAGTACCAGGCTGTTTTGACTACTGTAGCTGTATAATAGGTTCTGAAATCAGGTAGAGTGAGGCCTCCCACTTTCTTCTTCTTTTTCAGTAGTGCTTTGCTTATCCGGGGCTTCTTTCCCTTCCATATGAAATTGGTGATTTGTTTCTCTATCCCCTTAAAATATGACATTGGAATTTGGATCGGGAGTGCGTTATATGTATAGATGGCTTTTGGTAGAATAGACATTTTTACTATGTTAAGTCTTCCTATCCATGAGCAAGGTATGTTTTTCCACTTAAGTATGTCCTTTTGAATTTCTTGTAGTAGAGCTTTGTAGTTTTCTTTGTATAGGTCTTTTACATCCTTGGTAAGATTTATTCCTAAGTATTTTATCTTCTTGGGGGCTACTGTGAATGGTATTCATTTGGTTATTTCCTCTTCGGTGTTCTTTTTGTTGATGTAGAGGAATCCAAGTGATTTTTGTATGTCTATCTTATAACCTGAGACTCTGCCAAACTCTTTTATTAGTTTCAGTAGTTTTCTGGAGGATTCCTTAGGGTTTTCCATGTATACGATCATGTCATCTACAAATAGTGATAGCTTTACTTCCTCCTTGCCAATCCAGATACCCTTTATTTCTTTGTCTAGCCTAATTGCCCTGGCTAGGACTTCAAGTACGATGTTGAATAAGAGCGGTGATAAAGGGCATCCTTGTCTGGTTCCCGTTCTCAAGGGAAATGCTTTCAGGTTCTCTCCATTTAGAGTGACATTGGCTGTTGGCTTTGCATAGATGCCCTTTATTATGTTGAGGAATTTTCCTTCAATTCCTATTTTGGTAAGAGTTTTTGTCATAAATGGGTGTTGAACTTTGTCAAATGCCTTTTCTCCATCTATTGATAAGATCATGTGGTTTTTGTCTTTTGTTTTATTTATGTGATGGATTACATTAATGGTTTTTCTGATATTAAACCAGCCTTGCATACCTGGTATAAATCCCACTTGATCAGGGTGAATTATTTTTTGGATGTGTTGTTGGATTCTATTGGCTAGAATTTTGTTGAGGATTTTTGCATCAATGTTCATGAAGGATATAGGTCTGTAATTTTCTGTTTTTGTAATGTCTTTACCTGGTTTTGGTATCAGGGAGATGGTAGCTTCATAGAATGAGTTGGGTAGTATTCCATCTTTTTCTATGCTTTGAAATACCTTCAGTAGTAATGGTGTTAAGTCTTCTCTGAAGGTTTGGTAGAACTCTGCAGTAAAGCCATCCGGGCCAGGGCTTTTTTTTGTTGGAAATTTTTTGATTACTGTTTCAATCTCTTTTTTTGTTATGGGTCTATTTAGTTGTTCTACTTCTGAATGTGTTAGTTTAGGAAGGTAGTATTTTTCTAAGAATTTATCCATTTCTTCTAGGTTTTCAAATTTGTTAGAGTACAATTTTTTGTAGTAATCTGAAATGATTCTTTTAATTTCATTTGGCTCTGTTGTGATGTGGTCCTTCTCGTTTCTTATTCGGGTTATTTGTTTCCTTTCCTGTTTTTCTTTAGTCAGTCTAGCTAATGGTTTATCAATTTTGTTAATTTTTTCAAAGAACCAGCTTTTGGCTTTGTTAATTCTTTCAACTCTTTTTCTGTTCTCTAATTCATTTAGTTCAGCTCTAATTTTTATTATTTGTTTTCTTCTGGTGCCTGATGGGTTCTTTTGTTGCTCGCTTTCTATTTGTTCAAGTTGTCGGGACAGTTCTCTGATTTTGGGTCTTTCTTCTTTTTGTATGTGTGCATTTATCGATATAAATTGGCCTCTGAGCACTGCTTTTGCTGTGTCCCAGAGGTTTTGATAGGAAGTATTTTCATTCTCGTTGCTTTCTAAGAATTTCCTTATTCCCTCCTTGATGTCTTCTATAACCCAGTCTTTTTTCAGGAGGGTATTGTTCATTTTCCAAGTATTTGATTTCTTTTCCCTAGTTTTTCTGTTATTGATTTCTAGCTTCATTGCCTTGTGGTCTGAGAAGATGTTTTGTAATATTTCGATGTTTTGGACTCTGTAAAGATTTGTTTTATGACCTAATATGTGGTCTATTCTAGAGAATGTTCCATGTGCACTAGAAAAAAATGTATATTTTGCAGCAGTTGGGTGGAGAGTTCTGTATAAGTCAATGAGGTCAAGTTGGTTGATTGTTTTAAGTAGGTCTTCCGTGTCTCTATTGAGCTTCTTACTGGATGTCCTGTCCTTCTCCGAAAGTGGTGTGTTGAAGTCTCCTAGTATAAATGTGGAGGTGTCTATCTCACTTTTTCAATTCTGTTAAAATTTGATTTATGTATCTTGGAGCCCTGTCATTGGGTGCATAAATATTTAATATGGTTATGTCTTCCTGATCAATTGTCCCTTTTTTCATTATATAGTGTCCTTCTTTATCCTTTGTGGCGGATTTAAGTCTAAAGTCTATTTTGTCAGAAATTAATATTGCTACTCCTCTTCTTTTTTGCTTATTGTTTGCTTGATATATTTTTTTTCCATCCTTTGAGTTTTAGTTTGTTTGTGTCTCTAAGTCTAAGGTGTGTCTCTTGTAGGCAGCATATCAATGGATCGTGTTTCTTTATCCAGTCTGTGACTCTCTGTCTCTTTATTGGTGCATTTAGTCCATTTACATTCAGCGTAATTATAGATAAATAAGTTTTTAGTGCTGTCATTTTGATGGCTTTTCATGTGTGTTCTTGGCCATTTCATTTTTCCACATGCTTTTTTGTGCTGAGACGTTTTTCTTAGTAGATTGTGAGATCTTCATTTTCATAATGTTTAACTTTATGTTAGTTGAGTCGTTACTTTTTTCTTGGCTTTTTCTTGAGTTATGGAGTTGATATTCCTTTTTGTGGTTACCTTATTATTTACCCCTGTTTTTCTAAGTAAAAACCCAACTGTATCATTCTATATCGCCTTGTATCACTCTTCATCTGGCAGTTCAATGCCTCCTATATTTATTCTCTCTTTTTAATTATTGTGATCTTTTATCAATTGATTTCCATGATTCCCTGTTATGCGTATTATTTTGTTTATTTATTTATTTTTTAGAATTAATCTTTGTTTGTTTTTGTGCTTTCCCTATTTGAGTTGCGTTGATATCAGGACGTTCTGTTTTGTGACCTTGTATTGTGCTGGTACCTGATGTTATTGGTCATCTGACCAATCTCCTTTAGCATTTCTTGTAGCCTTGGTTTGGTTTTTGCAAATTCTCTAAACTTGTGTTTATCTGTAAATATCTTAATTTCTCCTTCATATTTCAGAGAGAGTTTTGCTGGATATATGATCCTTGGTTGGCAGTTTTTCTCCTTCAGTGCTCTGTATATGTCGTCCCATTCCCTTCTTGCCTGCATGGTTTCTGCTGAGTAGTCTGAACTTATTGATTCTCCCTTGAAGGAAACTTTCTTTTCTCCCTGGCTGCTTGTAAAATTTTCTGTTTATCTTTGGTTTTGGCAAGTTTGATGATAATATGCCTTGGTGTTTTTCTTTTTGGATCAATCTTAATTGGGGTTCGATGAGCATCTTGGATAGATATCCTTTTGTCTTTTATTATGTCAGGGAAGTTTTCTGTCAGGAGTTCTTCAACTATTTTCTCTGTGTTTTCTGTCCCCCCTCCCTGTTCTGGGACTCCAATCACACGCAAGTTATCCTTCTTGATGGAGTCCCACATGATTCTTAGGGTTTCTTCATTTTTTTTTAATTCTTTTATCTGATTTTTTTCAGCTATGTTGGTGCTGATTCCCTGGTCCTCCAGATGTCCCAGTCTACATTCTAAGTGCTCGAGTCTGCTCCTCTGACTTTCTATTGCGTTGTCTAATTCTGTAATTTTATTGTTAATCTTTTGGATTTCTACATTCTCTACATCCTCTCTATGGATTCTTGCAACTTATTAATTTTTCCACTATGTTCTTGAATAATCTTTTTGAGTTCTTCAACAGTTTTATCAGTGTGTTCCTTGGCTTTTTCTGCAGTTATCCTAATTTCATTTGTGATGTCTTTAAGCATTCTGTAAATTAGTTTTTTATATTCTGTATCTGATAATTCCAGGATTGTATCTTCATTTGGGAAAGATTTTGATTCTTTTGTTTGGGGGGTTGTAGAAGCTGTCATGGTCTGCTTCTTTATGTGGTTTGATATGGACTGCTGTCTCCGAGCCATCACTGGGAAACTAGTTTTTCCAGAAAATCCGCAAAAAAAAAAATGCAGTCAGATCCCTATCAGAGTTCTCCCTCTGGCTCAGGCTTTTCGGATGTTAATGGAGCCCCCTGGGGAGGGTGGGGGAAGGATCAGAGAGCTAGGAGTGTAGCACCTCAGAATATAGCCAGAGTTGTTTGTCTTACATGGAATGACTCTTGTATCTGAGATTTCCGTGGGGAGCGTCGCCTATATGTACTGGGTGTGTGGAGATTGCCCCCCGGGGGGGTCTGGCCCGCTGGCGTCACGGTCAGATCCTCCGCTGTCAGCCCCACACCCAAGGTTAAGGCTCCCCTACTGAGACGGTGCACTCCCGTCTCCAAAATCCTTCGCTGCCTCCCAGGGGCTCCCCATCCCTCCAGCCGCGTCGTGCGCCGCTCCCGCGAACTGGGTGCGACTGCGCGTCCCGGCTGGGACGCCACTCTCCCTGCTCCAAGACCAGCCACTGCCTCCTGGGGACTTCTCCCTCCGGAGCGCCATGCCGCTCACGGGAACTGGGTGGGCGCCTCCCGCACGAATGACTGGACCCCCCCCCGGGGTCAATTCAGGGAAATGTAGGTGGTCCCCGCGCTCACGTCCCGCCCTCACCGCCAAACTCCCAGCGGGACGGCTCCCCGGCTGGGACGCTGCTCTCCCCGCGCCAAGACCAGTCACTGCCTCCCAGGGACTTCTCCCACTGGCTGCGCCGCCACGCCGCCCGCGCCAACCAGCTGGGCTCGCTCCGGGGATGAGCTCGGGGGCTAGGGCTGGGCCCCTTGTCTGTGCCGTCTGCCCCCCTGGGCTCTGCCCCAACTCAGGCTCTGAAGGTAACCTGCCTGGTGCGCTGGCTCCTGGCTCTGAAAATAATCACTGTCTCCCCGTATTTGTTCGTTCTCCGTCTCTAAATCTGTGTTTGTTGTTCAGAGTTCGTAGATTGTTATGTATGTGATCGATTCACTTGTTTTTCTGAGTCTTTGTTGCAAGAGGGATCCGCGGTAGCATCCACCTAGTCCGCCATCTTGGCCCCGCCTCCTAATCCTTTTTATTTTTGAGACAGCAATTCTCTCTTAAATTTGAGGGGCTCCATTATCCTAGTCTGTTTGAGTGGCAACCCTACCCTCTCGGCCCCAGGAGGCCATATTCTCCTGCCCCTTTGGCATGGCAGCACTGTCCCCTCAGCTTTAGGCAGTAAATCCGGCCCCATCTCCCCAGCACTCGTGAATGGCAGCCCCACTCTTCACCAAGTATGTGAAGATCTGACTGTTTGAAATCTGTGAGGCTGTGGCCCCATTCTTTGAGACCCAACAGGGTTGTGGTTCCACCACAGATTCTGGACGGAGGACTCTCAGCCCTGGGCTTCAGCTCTGGTCTCCAGGCTGGGAGTCAAACTTACTGGCCACAGACGCTCAGAGGATGCCAAGTGAGCATCTCTTCCTGGAACCCCCTTGGTTCCCAGGAGATCCTCTCTCCTGCCTCCAAACAGCAGGCTCTGAGCTTGTCAAACTGGACTTCTCTCCTAAATTATTCGCAAACTGTCAGCTCCACTAGTATTTTCTATTTGGCAATTGAATAATTGGATATAATTAATAACCTTACCATAATCCTAACATTATAGGTATTAGAGACCAGACCCGTTGCTGTCGAGTCAATTCTGACTCATAGTGACCCTGTAGGACAGAGTAAAACTGCCCCATAGAGTTTCCAAGGAGTACCTGGGGGATTTGAACTGCTGACCCTTTGGTTAGCAGCCGTAGCACTTAACCACTACGCCACCAGGGTTTACATTATACGTATTAGGAGGATTTAATTTAATTATAGGTTAACATTTTTGGCTCTGATTCTGAAGCTTCAGTTAAGCTGTACATTGTGGTCTCGCTGGCTGGGAAGTAGGAATCATGCCCTTTGATTAATTTTGCTGTTTCCACAGTGCGAAAAATTAGATAAGGAAATACACTAATTTCCTGGGATATGGTAGCTTAAGAGAATTTCCCAGCAAACCACTCTGATATTTATGTATCAACATTTCCAGAAGACCCATATTGGGCAAAGTGCTAGTCACTGTGGGGACAAAAAGTGAGTCAAATGTGGACCTTGTCTTTATATTTACAGCCAGGAAGATGAAACGAGACATGCACATTAAAGTGGTGACTTCCATATCACTGAGCTGACCTATTCTGGTTCACAGTGTGAGTGCAACCGGGAAATGTGTGCTTTTTGAAGAAGGTGGCCCTTTAATGTACTACTAAGTATGATTTTTTAGGAGCTCTAGTGCTGGGTGGTTAAGTGCTCAGATGCTAACTGAAAGGTTGGTGGTTTGAACCCACCAGCTGCTTCATGGAAGAAAAGACCTGGAGGTCTGCTCTCCTAAAGATTTACAGCCAAGACACACTGTGGGAAAGTTCTACTCTGTCCTACAGGGTTGATATTAGCCAGAATCAACTCGATGGCACACAGCATGCATGATTTTTAAAATTTATACCTTCCTGAGACTTTTTCTGTAATGAAATTTACAGGTGAAGGAAAGAAACTCTTTGTCAAGATATTAATCATTATTTCAGACTTAGGAAATGTGGCTTTTTAGGGGATGCAAGATAGACAAAATGCTGTGGGAATTGTAAAGAAGATAGGGTTGCCTCTGCTCGAAGGCGTTAGAACTCTTTCAGTTGCAAGCAAGGGAACCCTAAGCCAAGTTGGTTTAAACAGAAAGACAAAAAATGTGCTATTGTCACAAAGATGTCATTTTGAGAACTAAGGTGCACCTGACACAAGCCATGGTATTTTCAATGCCTCATATGCATGTGAAAGCTGGACAATGAATAAGGAAGACTAAAGCAAAATTGATGCCTTTGAAGTATGGTTTGGTGAAGAATATTGATTATACTGTGGACTGCCGGAAGAACGAACAAGTCTGTCCTGGAAGAAATACAGACAGAGTACTCCTTGGAAGTGATGGAGAAACTTCGTCTCATGTAGTTAGGAGATGTTATCAGGAGGAACCAGTCCCTGGAGAAGAAAATCGTGATTAGTAAGTTAAAGGGTCAGCGAAAAAGATGAAGACCCTCAAGACAGATTGACACAGTGGCTGCAACAATGGGCTCAAACATAGCAACAATTGTGAAGATGGCACAAGACTGGGCGGTGTTTCATTCTGTTGTACATAAGGTTGCTGTGAATCAGAACTGACTCAATGACACCTAACAACAATGACAACAACAACACTGACACATAGTACTGAAAGCTCTAGGAGTTGATATCAGGGGTGGCAGCATCCAGGAAGTCAAACAGTGTCATCCAGAAGCTCTCTTTTTTTTTTTCCTTTTTTTTGGGTTCTGATCCTACAAGTTGGCATTTTTCTCAGGGAGTCTTCCCCCCAAGTGTGGGAAAATAATGAGGTTTGACTTTCTCCCAACTTAGTTACTTCAGTACAACATTATCAAGAACAATGACAATGATAACAAAACAACTAACATTTTTTGAATGCTCACTGATTTGGGCAACAGTCTAAGTGCTTTATATGTACTATATGCACTGACACACTTAATTCTTCAACATCCTTGAGGATAGGTATTATGATAATCACCCCACCTAATAGATGAGAAAACTAAGGTACATAAAATTTAAGCAATTGCCCAGGGTAATTCACCTAGGAAGTAGAAAGTGAGTCAAAGAAAACATCTCTTTCCTGGCAGTTCCGGTAATTCAAGATTTCACTCTCTATGGCCAAGGGTGTGAGTCCTTACTGGTCCAGTCCAGTTCATGTGTCCAAGTGGCCCATCAAGGGTACGGGGAGGCTAGCCCCATTGGGTCTCATTGACTGAGAGCAGGATAGAGACAGCCAACTTTGAGGAGTGATTGTGGCTGCAGGCTATGGGGCCAAGCTGCCAGAGTCCTCATGAGCCAGAGACTCTGAGAGCTCCCTGCCTAAGAAGAAGGAAGTTGGAGTCTTCACCTGCAGAGCCTACTCCTCACTGCCTCTGGCTTCTATTGTGGCCTTAATTCCGGGTTCTCCTGGACCTCCCATGGCCATAAAACGCCTTCACAGTGAGACCTGGGAGCCACTGGCTTTTAGATGAGCAATGTGGAGTTAACTGTTGGTGTGGACTAGGCTTGGACAGGGCACCACAGTGGGCATATTCATGTGAGCACCCTACCTACGTACCCTTCTCATGCCATTGAACCATGTTGTAGTGTTACTTACCAAGGTGTTCATACCCAGCACCTTAGGTCTGGGACCTGTTTTTAGACAAAGCCATGAAGCACAGAGCTTTGAAGCCAGACCTAACCCTGTCTTTCCGCACTGACCCCACCATCTCTGCAGCAGGGCCCTGAGCTCTGGTTGGGTGAGCCTCCCTCTCTTCCCTTTAAAACTCAGGCTTAGCTGGGAAAGCCCGACCATGCAGGTCATTTCATCTCCTTCTTGAGTTCTCCACAGAGACTCATTTGCTTGCGTCCTTTGAGTCAGCTTGGGCCCCTGCTCAGCACTCCTCGCAGGGAACAGTTAGCACAGGAGCCTTGGGCAGCTCTCCACAAAGGCAGCAGGTTGAGTGCCATCCAAGACAGCTTTGGACTCACCACTGCTAAGCAAAGAGGAGGCTGGGCAGCCTCAGCCAGAACACCAGGTGACAGGTCCCTCCCAGTAACTTCCTTGTACAGAACTGGGTAGGAGGAAAGTCCCTCACTTGTGCTGAAGGCTAGTTAGTGGCGAGGCTCTCAAAAACCTCTAATAAACAGAATTCTAGCTACAATCAACACCCATGGAAGCAGCAGTCAAGAAATCAAGTGACATATTGCATTGGGCAAGTCTACTTCAAAAGACCTCTTTAAAAGTGTTAAAAAGCAAAGGCATCACTTCTAGGACTAAGGTGTACCTGACCCAGGCCGTGGTCTTTTCAATGGCCTCATATGCATGCAAAAACTAACTGTTGTTGTTTTTAGGTGCCCTCAAGTTGCTTCTGACTCATAGCAACGTTGTGTATGATAAAACAAAACACTGTCCAGTCCTAGGCCATCCTCACAATTGTTGCTACGTTTGAGCCCATTGTTGTAGCCACTATGTCAATCCATATCATTGAGGGTCTTCCTCTTTTCCAGTGGCCCTCTACTTTGCCAAGCATGATGTTCTTCTCCAGGAACTGGTCCCTCCTGATAACATATTCAAAATACAAAAGACAAAGTCTTACCATCCTCGTTTCCAAGGACCACTCTGGCTGTACTTCTTCCAAGACAGACTTGTTCGTTCTTCTGATGGTCCATGATATATTCAATACTCTTCATTAGTACCATAATACAAGGCATCAGTTCTTTGGTCTTCTTATTCACTGTCCTGCTTTCACATGCATATGAGGCAATTGAAACTATTATGGCTTGGGTCAGGTGCACTTTAGTCCTCAAAGTGACATCTTTGCTTTTTAATACTTTAAAGAAGTCTTTTGAAGCAGATTTGTCCAATGCAATACTTCAGTTAGTTTCCTGACTGCTGCTTCCATGCACCTTGATTGTGGATCCAAGTAAAATGAAATCCTTGACAATGTCAGAATTGATGCCTTGTGAATTATGGTGTTGGCAAAGAAAATTGAACATACCATGGACTGCCAGAAGAATGAAAAAAACCTGTCTTGGAAGAAGAACAGCCAGAATGCTCCTTAGAAGCCAGGATGGTGAGGCTTATTCTCACATAGTTTGGACATGTTATCAGGAGGGAATAGTCCCTGGAGAAGGATATCATGCTTAGTAAAGTAGAGGGTCAGTGAAAAAAAAGAAGATGTTCAATTAGATGGGTTGATATAGTGGATGCATCTATTGCCTCAAACATAGCAACTATCCTGAGGATGGTGCAGGACTGGGCAGTGTTTCATTCTGTTGTGCATGGGGCTGCTGTGAGTTGGAAGCAACTCGATCGCACCTAACAACAACAATAGCCACGTGTAAACAGTTCCATTCGCAAAAGCTGATGCAAGAGGATATTCAGGACTGGGCCATTTTGAGACTCTGACTGCCACAGGATGCTGAAAACACAGGCAGACCCTGCTCTCTGGGGTTTCACCCACCTCTGTAAAACAGGCTGCAGAGGACAGCTCATCACCTCATCTGAATGACATCTAACTCACTGCAGAGAAGGCAGAAAAGCCACCAGGGCACCCTAGAGGGCCAAGTGTTCCCTCTGAGCCTGTGCAGTGATCCAAAACAGGCCCCATCTTGGGCTTTGATGGATCATTTGATTAAAAAGAAACGTTAAAGGACAAAAGACCTGCAGATTTCTAGCTGCAGCTTTCAAATGATAATCATTTGAGAAAATGGAGAGGGGGAATGTGGGAGGGAAAGAATGAAGGAAGAGAAAAGGAAGAAAAAAACACAGGGTCAAGACATCATCAGTAGCTGGGCCAACGGCCTGCTTCTGCAATAGAACTGACCCATATATCCTTGTCCTGAACTAAATGACAATGGCGGGGGTGGGGGGGGGCGGGAATCTAGCAGAAGGTTCTGCAAACCTGAGTGATACAGGAGGGGCTGAGGGCCTGAAAACATGCTTTTTCCTAATATGGAGGCTGGTTACAGGGGTTAGTTCAGCTGATAAAAATTTATCAATAAAAAGTTCCAAAATGTACTTTTTAAAGAGCACGGCAGGATACATGCTAATATAGAGGGTTGTCTTCATGAGGTCATGAGGCAAATGTTTCACAATTGATGGGAAGTAAATATGCCCAATGAAATCCAGTTGCTTCTTTGTGTTGAGATTTTTGTGTTTTGTTTCCTACTTCTGATATATGCCAAATACTCTATGATAAGTGCCATGACTGATAATAAAAAAAATTTTTTTAATTAAATTACAGATGAGAAAAGGCCCCCAGTGGCAGAGGTCCATAAATCTGCTGAGGAGGAGAAAACCATCTCTGTTCTGTGGGTCCTTGGTCCTCCTAGGGAATCAAATCCCATGGAGGAGTGCAGTGGAGTGCTGACTGCCTGGCTGCCTGGCATCAGAATACTTGGAGTGGGAGGCATCTTTAGCATCTGAGAAGCTGAAGGGAGAGACTTATAGGAATGAGCCCCACGTTGGGCTGGCTGTGTCAGACCTTACAACATGAACGACCGCACCTACCCCTTGGGGCTACACTTGCTTGAGCCAAAGGACCAGTCTCAGAGAGGTAGCATCTACTCCTATTCTCCCACCCAGGAGAGGGGAGTGAGCACTCACTCGGTTCCTCCATGCAGGGGGAGTCTTAGTTCTAGGCCTCACAGAAGCCCTTGGATGTTCTTTTACACTCAGATTCCTGGCTTTACCTCCCAAGTTTCTGACTGAGTCCCTGTGTGGTAAGCCCAAAGAATGTGGGTTTTATAAAGCATGCCATGTTTGTTCCTGACAAAGCTTTACTAGAGAAAATGAAGTCTATTATATTGAGCACTGCCTGTCTGCCAGGCTGAGTGCTGAGCCTTGCAGAGGAGCTGCAAGGCAGAAAGCAAAGATGCCTAAAGAGATTTAGGGAGATAAGAATGTTTCTGAAAAGGTAATCTCAAAATACTCACTTTCTAAAACTAGATGGAGGGCCACTCATTCACCTGAACATTCATTTTGAAAATCGTGTTTTGATTATCTCTGCTCCTTCCCCATCTTTCAATACATGATATTAAGAGAATAAAATAGGTATAAACCTCAAATAGGAGATATTCAGGTTATTCTCTGAAGAATCTGGCTGAGAACCTGCAGATACAAGGCCTTGTGGTTCCAGGGAGTAGATGTCACCTGCCTTTCACCCTCAGCAAGGCCACTGGGCAAAACACACATATACAAACCAAGCTTCTGACTTGCCTTAATTTTTAACATGAAAAGATAGCCAAGAATCACCAGACATCTGAGGAAAGCCACCAGCATAGATTCACAGAATAATAATTAAATAAGTGAATAAATAGTTTAAAAACGTTTAAAACACATGGAAACTGATTTTATTTCATAACTGAGGTATAAAGATCTTAAAAGCTTCAAAGAGGGGGCAAAAATGCAGCTTCCATACAGAAGACCAGCTATTAGGACGGCATTAGATTTTTCAACAGCCAACACCAGTAGGCCAGAGACAAACAATGAAATTACAAGGAAAATTATGTCTCACATTATGTCTAATCTAGAATCTCCTCCCATGTTGTTGTTAGGTACTGTCAAGCAGGTTCCAACTCATGCTAACCCCATTCACAACAGAAAGAAACACTGCCCGGTCCTGTGTCATCCTCACAATTGTTGATGTGTTTAAGTCCATTGTTGCAGCCTCTATGTCAATCCACCTCATTGAGGGTCTTCCTCTTTTTTGTTGACCTTCTACTTTACCAAGCATGATGACCTTCTTCAGGGACTGATCCCTCCTAATAACATGTCCAAAGTATATGAGTCATAGTCTCGCAATCCTGGCTTCTAAAGAGCATTCTGGTTGTAATTCTTCCAAGACAAATTTGTTTATTCTTTTGGCAGTCCATGGTATATCCGATATTCTTTGTCAGTTCTTCTTCAGTCTTCCTTACTCATTGTTCAGCTTTCAAAGGTATATGAAGCACCATGGCTTAGGTCAGAAGCACCTTAGGACTCAAGGTGACATCTTTGCTTTTTAACACTTTAAAGAGGTCTTTTGCAGCAGATTTGCCCAATGCAATGTGTCTTTTGATTTCTTGACTGCTGCTTCCATGGCTGTTGATTGTGGATGCAAGTAAAATGAATCCTTGACAATATAAGTCTTTTCTCCGTTTATCATGATGTTGCTTACTGGTCCAGTTGTGAGGATTTTTCTTTCCTTTATTTGAGGTGTATTCCATAGTGAAGGCTGTGGTCTATGATCTTCATTAGTGTTTCAAGTCCTCTTTCTTTCAACAAGTTTGTATCGTCTGCATAATGCAGGTTGTTAATGAGTCTTCCTCCAATCCTGATGCCCCATTCTTTTTCATATCATCTAGCTCCTTAGATGATTTGCTCAACATACAGGTTGAATAGGTACAGTGAAAGGATACAACCCTGACACACACCTTTCCTGACTTTAAACCATGCAGTATTCCCTTGTTCTGTTCGAATGACTGCCTCTTGATCCATGTACATATTCCTTACAAGCACAATTAAGTGTTCTGGAATTCTCATTCTCCACAACACTATCCATAATTTGCTGTGATTCACACAGTTGAATGCCTTAGCATAATCAATAAAACAAACATCTTTCTGATATTCTCTGCTTTCAGCCAGGATCCATCTGACATCAGCAATAATATCCCTGTTTCCACATCCTCTTTTAAATATGGCTTGGATTTCTGGCAGTCCTTGTTGATATACTGCAGCAGCAGCTTTTAAATGATCTTCAGCAAAACTTTGTTTGCATGTGCTATTAATGATATTGTTTGATAATTTCTGCATTTGGTTGGATCACATTTCTTGGGGAAATAGGCACAAATGTGGATCTCTTCCAGTCAGTTGACCAGGTAGCTGTCTTCCAAATTTCTTGACATAGACAAGCGAGCACTTCCAGTGTTGCATCCATTTGTTGAAACATCTCAATTGGTATTCCAGCACTACAAAATGACAACAATAAACTCACACCTATCAATAATTACACTGAATGGAAATGGCCTAAATGCACTCATAAAGAGACACAGAGTGACAGAATGGAGTAAAAAAAAAAAAGAATCCATCAATATGCTGTCTACAAGAGACACACCTTAGAAACAAAGATGCAAATTTATTAAAAATCAAACATGGAAAAAATATATCAAGCAAATAACTACAAAAAAAGAGTAGGAGTGGCAATACTAATCTCAGATAAAATAGGCTTTAAAACAAAATCCACCTTAAAAGACAAAGAAGGACACTATATAATGATTAAAGGGATGATCCATCATGAATGCTTAACCATAATAAACATCTATGCACCCAGTGACAGGGCTCCAAAATGCATAAGACAAACTCAGCACTGAAAAGAGACATTGACAGTTCCACAGCTATAGTGGGAGACCCCAACACACCATTCTCAGTAAAGGATAGAACATCTAGAAAGAAACTCAACAAAGATACAGAAGAGCTAAAGAGCACAATCGGCCAACTTGACCTCATAGACACATAGAACACTCCACCTAACAGCTGCAAAGTACACATTGTTTTCCAATGCACATGGAACGTTCTGCAGAATAGACCACATCTTAGGCCACAGAGCAATCCTCAACAAAATCCAAAGCATTGAGATAATACAAAGTGTCTTCTCTGACCACAATGCCATCGAAGTAGAAATTAACAACAGGAAGAGTAAGGAAAAAAAAAAAACAATTACATGGAAACTGAATAACACCCTGCTTAAAAACCGCTGGGTAATAGAAGAAATCAAAGATGGAATAAAAAAATTCCTAGAATCAAATGAGAATGAAAACACATCATACCAAAACCTTTGGGACACAACAAATGCAGTCCTCAGAGGTCAATTTATAGCAATAGATGCACACATCAAAAAAGAAGAAAAGGACAAAAGCAAAACATTAGCTACACAAATTGAACAAATAGAAAGAAAAAAGCAAAAGAAGCCCACAGTCACCAGAAGAAAGGAAATAATAAAGATCAGATGAGAAATAAATGAAGTAGAGAATAGGAAAACAATAGAAAGAATCAATAAAACCAAAAGTTGGTTCTTTGAAAGGACCAACAAAATCGACAAACCACTGACCAAATTCACAAAAGAAAAACAGGGAAGGATGCAAATAACCCAAATAAGAAATGAAATGGGGGACATTACAACAAACTCAACTGAAATAAAAAGAATCATAACAGAGTATTAGGAAAAATTATACTCCACAAATATGAAAACCTAGAGGAAATGGACACATTTCTAGAAACCCACTACCTACCCAAACTAACACAAAATACTGTTGAAAATCTGAACAGACCCATAACAAGAGAAGAGATTGAAAAGGTAATAACCCTCCCTCCCCCCAAAAAAAGCCCTGGCCCAGATGGCTTTACTGGAGAATTCCACCAAACTTTCATAGAAAAGCTTATACCAGTACTACTCAAACTATTTCAGAACATAGAAAAGGAAGTGATACTTCTGAATTCATTCTTTGAAGCCAGAGTAACCCCGATACAAAAACCAGGCAAAGACACCACAAAAAAAGAAAATTACAGATCAACTGATATTCCATCAATTCCCAGAGCCTTGTTTTTTGCCAATGCCTTCAGTGCAGTTTGGACTTTTTCCTTCAGAACCATCAGTTCCTGATCAGATGTTACCTCCCGAAATGGCTGAGAAGCTGCTAAATAATAATGAAAGAAGAATAAAGATATATGTGACAAGCAACTCTCAAAACACAAACTTCCTATATTACATTTCTAAGAAAGTTACTGGAGCAAATCCACAGGAAAATGAGGGAATTAACCAAGAAAGAGGAAGCATTGAGACAGACATGAAAATAAGAGGGTGGGGAAGGGTGCTATGAACTTGAAGGTGAAGGCATATAGTAGGCCTTCAACTCTTCTAACTGTGGAAATGAGTAATCCACCTAAATAAGAACAGACACAAGCTATTTATTCAGAGCTTGAGAATGTTGAAGCTTACCTGAGCCCTATGCTCCTGGAAAACAGCAATGATTAAGAAACCCCGCCACCACCACCACTTTTGTGTTCCAAGAAAGGTCTTATCAGGAAAAAAAAAAAAAAAAACACTCTTCTGTCATAATCTTTTTGAATAAAATCTCTCCTTACCAATGCCAGGAGTTTGTTTTTACTTTATACAACCATTCGTTGCTCTTGGCAGAGACTCAAAACTGGGCAGGGGAGTGGGGAAGCTTTAGAGTGGAGTAAAAAGGAAGGCTTCAAGTACGGTTTGATTGGGGTTGTTGGCAGGGCAACTCATGTATTTGGTTTGGGTGTCATATTTGGCCTTCTCTGGTTGGTCCTGAGTTGGATGTGGTAGGGGCAAAAAATAAGGAAACTGGAGTCACTGATCAAGTCCTGACTGGGCCGGTTGCTGCAGAGGTTGTGGATGAGAGTTCCGTTGTCATATATGGCCATTTATATATTCAGTCTCTCAGTGCCCTTTCTGTGTCATTCTCTTACAAGTGGTTGACCAATTCAGAGAAGACTAAACCAAAAAAACCAAACTCACTGCCCTCGAGTCGATTCCGACTCATAGCGACCCTAGGCTAGAGACACAGATATTTACTGTTCAGTGATTGTTCAGTTGTCTCCATATTTAAATGCATTGCAAGATTTTCTTGACCTTTTTATTGTAACATCATGGTGTTCATCTGTGTGGAAAGAGAGATCCTGTAGGCTCCTTTTTGGGTCAGTCCAGTTTTTGCCATTTTGGATTTAGCATCTACGGTTCTGATCAGCATGCACACAAGTTGATATGGGTCAGGTAACCATGGCCAAACACATTCAAAAGAATTCCAAGTTCTCCAATGAATATGTGCTGGCCTTGTTTGAGTTTAAGGAAAACTGTAATTATAGATCTTAATTCAGTTTATGGCTTATGGGAGGGATGGATCTTTAGGCACAACTGGTATTTGGGAGTCTGAAGTGAGTTGTTGGGAAAAGACAAGTGGTCTGGACAAGGGGAAGAGGAGAGAGGGGCTGATGGAAGTGCAGAAGCAGAGAAATGAGAAAAATCAGGTGAAGCTAGAGAGCTGAATATGGGGAGACAACTGGAGAACAAGAAGAGGGAGGATTTACTAGGATAATGACTCTAGTTTGTTGCTGTTTGTCAAATTGCTTATTAGCTTTGGCCAAAAGATCTTTTAGTGAAGCAATTTTTGAAGAAAAGTTTCACTTCAGGACCTCCGTGTACCAATCAAAACATGCTGCACATTGGGCCCAAGAAACATTGTTCCCTTTCTCTTATTAGGGATATGGACCAAAGCACCTTCTTAGTTGAGACAGTGACCCCAAATGTTGATCTAAGCTGATCTAAGTCCCCTCTGGTGTCCTACTCTGGCTCCATGCCTTCACTAATGACAACTTCTCTACCTCAGAGCCCTCCCACAGGTTCTCTGTGCCTCAACTGCCCCATCATTTAGGGCTCAGCTTGAATGCCACCTCTTCAATGCATCCTTCCCTAACACCCTTTCTGGATCTCCTTCCTAACTCCCACCCCTACTTCCCCAGATAAAAACAACCTAGAAATATTTTTGTTCTTCACCAAACTCTCAAATTGCTCTTAGGGTATGGATCATTCATCCATACATTCATTTTCCCCACTGGACATCTTGGGGCTAAAGGACAGGGTATGTCTCTAAATTATTCTTCTAACAACAGCTCACCACAGCCCTGGATCCTCCCCACCCCCACCTGCTGGCTCCCACCCTTGTCATCAATTTTTTTTTTTTGCTCTTTTTCTCTTCTTTTGCCCTCCCACCTAGCCCCAGACATCACCTCCCTTTCCATCGGCCCTCAGGCCCACTCCACCTCACTCACTTGCCTCCACCATGCAGTCAGTTTCTAATTAATTTTAATTTTCTCATTCTTTTCTTTCTCCCTCCCACCTAGCCCTGTATGCCACTTCCCACCCTTCCTGCCAGACCCCGCTGCACCACCACAACTAGAGGGCCACCAGCATACAGGCCTGCCACTGCCCTGGGTCCACACCACCCCCACATGTGGCCTCCACCACAGCACCATTTTTTTTTCTTTTTCTTTCTTTCCTTTCTCCCTCCTACTTCGCCCAATGTTTCACCTCCCCTCCCTTCCCAGTGGCCCCCAGCTCCACCCCACCCCATCTCACTGGCCCCTGCCATGCCATCATTGTTTTTCTTTTTTTCCTTTCTAGTTTTTCTTTCTCCTTCCCACCTAGCCCCATATGCCACCTTCCACCCCTCCCCCTGGACCCCTCTGTGCCATGATAGAGTGTCATTGGAGGACTGGCCCTCCACTGCCCTGGGTCCACCTGGCACCCACATGCCAGTCCCACTGCACCATCATTTATTTTCTTTTTCCTTTATTTCTTTTCTACCTTCCGCCTAGCCCCAAATACCACTTCCTCCCTTCTCGCCAGCCCTTAGGACAGCCCTGCCTCCACAAGCCAGCTACTCTTTTTTTTCTCTGTCTTTTCTTTTCTTCCCCCCACCCCACATAGCTCTGTATGTGACTCCCACCTTCCAGCCAGCCCCCACCAAGCCACCTCTGCTACAGCATCCCTGGCCCTCAAGCCCACCACCACATGGACCCATACCACCCCTCCTTTCTGACTACTCAACAGTAGCTGAATGGTTGGAAGCGAGCCCATACCACCCCGGTCTGACATCCCTGCCTATCTAGCAATGGGTTGTAAATGCTCCCATACAGTTGGATCAGCATCAGGAGTCAGACATCGCCCATGCAGTCCACCCTCAAGCACCTCGCCAAACCAGTGCACAGCAAAGCAGGCTTACCCTGCCTGCTGCTGTCCTGCTCACTCAGGCAAGGTGGTGAGAGCTATCATGCCCACAGATGAGCAAGAAGCAAAGCATGCCTGGCCTGCCCACCCTGACATATTAAAACAAAAAAGCAGAAGGAAACAAATGAACATACAGTCAAAAAATAAATAATACCTGAATGTCTTGGAGACAGCAGACAATATCAAAACATACAAAAAAGCAGAACAAGATGACTCCTGCAAGTGACCAAAATAAAGAATCAAAAGAACTTCTGGTCCAAGAAAAGGCAGTGGAGCTACCTAATGTGAAATTCAGGGGACTGATATTTTTGGATTCTCCAAGGGATTAGGAAAGAGATCAAGGAAAACAGAAAAAGACAAGTAAAAAATAGACAAAGTCATGGAAAACACAGACAAAACCAATGAAATCGTATCCAAAATGAAGGAAAATTCAGACAAAGCAATAGAAGAAATAAGGAAAATAATACAAGAACAAAATGTCAGAATAAACAATTAGAAATCATACAAAAAGAGCAACTAAAAATCCAAAAGATAAACAACAAAATTTCGGAAACAGACAACTCAATGGAAGGTTTTAGAAGCAAATTTGAAACAACAGAAGACAGAATCAGCGAGATTGAAGACAAATCCATGGATGTTACTTTCTTTAAGGAAAACTCAGAAAAAAGAATGATGAAAAATCAAGAAAACCTAAGAATTATGTGGGACACAATCAAGAGCAAAAAATTTGCATGTAACTGGAGTTTCAGTACAGGAGCAGAAAATGTAAAACACAGAGAAGATTGTTTTGGATATTTGCTGTCAGAAAACACCCCAAATACCATGAAAGAAGAAAAGCTGACCATCCGAGAAGCTCAACAAACACCATACGGATAAACTCCAAAAGGAAGTCACCAAGACATATCATAATCACACTTGCCAAAACCAAAGACAAAGAAAGAATCCTGAGAGCAATCTGATGAAAAAAAGTAACATTCAAAGAAGAAACAATAAGACTAAACTCTGATGACTTTGCAGAAACTATGCAGGCAAGAAGACAATGGGATGATGGCATATATAAAACCTTGAAAGAAAAAAGACTGCCAGCCAAGAATAACATATCCTCCAAAACTCTCAAATATGATGACAATAATAGAACATTTCCAGATAAACAGAAATGGAAGGAATTTGTAAAAACCTAACCAAACTTATAGAAATATTAAAGGGAGTCCGTTGACTAGAGGGCCAACAACATCAGACAAGAACCAGAGTCTAGTACACAGGACAGCATCAGCCAGATACCAATCTAGGTAAAGAACTCTCAATAACAAATCAAAGCTAAAAGACTTAAAACAGGGAAACAGAGAGGCCTATCTGTAAATGATGGCAATGTCAAAACAATAAAAGGGGGAATAAATGGTTTAGATATAGAACTTTCAAATGGAGAGGAAGTCAAGATGATACCAAGTAATAAAAGACTGGTTCAAACTTAGGAAAATAAAGGTGAATTTCAAGGTAATCATAAAGAAAGTTAACAAACCTACCCATCAGAATAAAAAAGAAGAAAAACATAAAGTCTCAGTAAACACAAAATCTATAATAATGAAAGAAAAGAAAAAAAATCCACAAACATAAGGAACTCAGCACAGGAAAATAAGAGGAACAAAGAAAATGTCAGCACCACACACACACACACACAAAGCACAACAATATAACATAATATATACATACTTATCAATTATCATATTGAATATAAATGGCTTAAACATACCTATAAAGCACAGAGAGTGGCAGAATGGATAAAAGAGCATAATCCATTAATATGCTGTCTACAAGAGGCATACCTTAGACACATAGATATAAGTATATTAAAAATCAAAGTATGGGAAATAATATATCAACCAAACAATAACCAAAAAAGGGCAGGAGTGGCAATACTAATTTCAGATAAAAGAGACTTTAAGGAAAAATCAAGCATAAAAGACAAAGAAGGACATTATATAATGATTAAAAGGACAATTGGCCAAGAAGACATAAACTTAATAAGTATCTACACACCCAACAGCAGAGCTCCAAAATACATAAAACAAACTCTAACAGCACTGAAAAGAGAAATACACAGTTCTGCAATAATAGTAGGAGAGTTCAACACACCACTCTCAGTAAAGGACAGAACATCTAGAAAGAAACCAAAGATGTAGAAGATTTAAAGGTCAAAATCAACCAACTTGACCACATAGACATATACAGAACACTCTACCCAACAACAGCAAAGCATGCATTCTTTTCCAATGCACATGGAACATTCTCCAGAGTAGACCATATTTAAGGTAACAAAGAAACCCTAAATAGAATCCTAAACATCAAAATAATACAAAATATTCCCCTGATCACGATGCCAAAGAAGTAGAAAACAATAACAAGAAGAGAAAGAAAAAAAAATACATGCAACTGAATAACACCTTATTTAAAAACAGCTGGGTAATAGAAGAAATCAAGAACAGAATAAAAATATTAATAGAATCAAATGAGAATGAAAACACATCACACCAAAACCTTTGGGACACAGCAAAAGCAGTGCTCAGAGGTCATTTTATAGCAATAAACTTGCACATCAAAAAAAAGAATGGGCCAAAATCAAAATGTTAGCACTACACCTTGAACAAGGAGCATTATGGCTGTACTTCTTTTAAGATAGACTTATTCCTTCTCCTGGCATTACATGTTATATTCAATATTCTTCGCCAACACCACAATTCAAAGGCATCAACTCTTCTTTGGTCTTCCTTATTCGTTGTCCAACTTTCACACGCATACGAGGTGAATGAAAATACCATGACTGTGTCAGCCCTACCTTAGTCCCCAAAGTGACATCTTTGCTTCTTAACACTTTAAAGATGTCTTTTGCACCAGATTTACCTAATGCAATACTTTAATTTCTTGACAGCTGCTTCCATGGGCATTGATTGTAAATCCAGGTAAAATTATTTCCTTGACAAAGAAGGGCAGTATATAATGATTAAAGGGATGATCAATCATGAAGACATAACCATAATAAACATCTATGCACCCAATGACAGGGCTCCAAAATACATAAAACAAAGTCTAACAGCACTGAAAAGAGACATTGACAGTTCCACAATACTAGTAGGAGACTTCAACACACCACTCTTGGTAAAGGACAGAACATCTAGAAAGAAACTCAACAAAGATAGAGAAGAGCTAAAGAGCACAATCAGCCAACTTGACCTCATAGATTTATACAGAACATTTCACCCAACGGCTGCAAAGTACACACTCTCTTCCAATGCACATGGAGCGTTCTCCAGAATAGGCCACATCTTAGGCCACAGAGAAACCCTCAACAAAATCCAAAACATTGAGATAATACAAAGCATCTTCTTTGACCATAGCACCATCAAAGTAGAAATTAACAACAGGAAGAGTGAAGAAAAAAATAAAAATCAATTACATGGAAACCGAATAACACCCTGCTTAAAAACCACTGGGTAATAGAAGAAACCAAAGATGGAATAAAAAAATTCCTAGAATCAAATAAGAATGAAAACACATCATACCAAAACCTTTGGGACACAGCAAATGCAGTCCTCAGAGGTCAATTTACAGCAATTTATAGCACATCAGGAAACCCTGGTGGCATAGTGGTTAAGTGCTACGGCTGCTACCTAAGATGTTGGCAGTTCAAATCCGTCAGGTGTTCCTTGGACACTCTATGGGGCAGTTCTACTCTGTCCTGCAGGGTCACTATGAGTCGGAATCAACTCGATGGCAGTTGGTTTGGCTTTTTCTTTTTTTTTTTTTTTTGTTTATAGCACATCAAAAAAGAAGAAAGGGACAAAAGCAAAACATTAGCTACACAACTTGAACAAATAGAAAGAGAACAGCAAAAGAAACCCACAGCCATCAGAAGAAAGGAAATAATAAAGATTAGAGCAGAAATAAATGAAATAGAGCACAGAAAAACAATAGAATCAACCAGACCAAAAGTTTGTTCTTTAAAAAGATCAATCAAATCAACAAACCATTGGTGAAACTGACAAGAGAAAAACAGGAGAGGAAACAAATAACTTAAATATGAAATGAGATGGGGGAGGAGGGCCAAGATGGCTGACTAGGTAGATGCTACCTCGGATCCCTTTTGCAACAAAGACTCGGAAAAACAAGTGAATCGATCACATACATGATAATCTCCGAACCCTGACCAAGAAACACAGATTTAAAGAGTTGACCTGAGTGACAGAGATGGAGAACGAACAACTACGGGGAAGCAGAGACTGTTTTTGGAGCTTGGAGCCAGTGTCCCAGTCAGGTAACCTTGGCGCTGGGCTTAGGACTGGGCACGGGAGGGCTGAACACAACATTCTGTGACGGCACAAACATGGGGCACAGCCCTACCCCCCTGAACTGACCTCAGGAGGGGGCCCAGCCAGTCAGCACAGGGGGTGCGGCGACGCGGCTGGCGGGAGAAGTCCCCGGGAGGCAGCGACTGGTTTGGAGCTGGGAGTGCAGCATCCCAGGCAGGTAACCTTGGCGTGGGGCTTTGGACTGGGCGCAGGGGAACTGAACAGGACATCCTGTCACGGCGCAAACACAGGGTGCAGCCCTACCCCCCGAACTGATCCCGGGAGGGGGCCCAGCCAGTCCGCGAGGGATGCGCGGCCATGCGGCTGGCAGGAGGAGAAGTCGCTAGGAGGCAGTGACTGGTTTTGGAGCCGGGAGTGCAGCGTCTCAGCCGGGGAACCTTGACGCTGGGCTTTGGACTGGCAGCAGAGGAACTGACTACGGCCTTTGCGGGCCTGACCCTCGGGGGCAATCTCTACCCAGCCAGCACACATAGGCGACACGCCCCTAGGGAATCTCCAGATAAAATAGTCATCCCAAGCAAGATAAGTAACGTTGTCTATATTCCGGGGTGCTACTCTCTCGTTTTTCTGAACCCTCCCCTCCCCTTCCCAGGGGGCTTCATTAACTTTGGAATTTCCTGAGCCAGAGGGAGAACTGCTCCGCGGTTTTTCTTTACCTTTTTTTTTTTGGTCTTTTCCTAACCCATTCTTCCAGCCTGAGAGAAACAACCATAAAAAAACCCAGGGACCAAAAATCCTTCCCTAATTGGGCTAAAAACACAGAACCAGCTCCAGCCAAGCATATGTGAGCCACAGTCTCTGGCTTTCAACCCTACAGGGAGCAAGGTGGCTATTATAATGCAAAGGCATTCCTGATAGGGATCTGACTGCATTTTTTTTTTTTTAGCAGATTTACTGGAAAGACAAGTTTCCCAGGTCTCATATCTCTGCGTATTCAACAGAGACCTCACTGACCCACAACAGGGAACTGAGGGCTGAAGCTCCCCCCAGACCACCTAGCCTCCTGCCTTGGGGGTCTAAGGAGGGTGACACCTACCAATCTGTAGAGGTACTTGCATTGGGGGCCTAAGGTACAGCTGCAGAGCCCACCCACCAAGGTGCTTTAGGAATAGAGACACACCTACCTCACTGACACTTGGGGAAAGCCTGTCAGCATCCTGCCCCCCCCGGAGTGTGAACCCCAGCTGCTACTACAATCTGGTGCACACAACTATCACCACTACTTCTCAAGGTGGATAGGTGATAGGGTGCATCACACACTTGATGACCCAAAATCAGATTCTACTCAAGAATAGTGAATAGACTCAGGCATATATATCTGGCAACACCCCAAACCAGCTGGTAATAGGTCATAAGTAAGTTAAGGGCTACGACAAACAAGACAGCACAATCTAGTAGCCCATCCACGTATATTGAAAGAAAACAAAACAAGATAAGACTCAGCGAGCAAATATAGAATAAATCACTACAATATCTTAGTGATGGCTCGGAGACAGCAGTTGATATCAAACCACATAAAGAAGCAGACCATGACTGCTTCTACTACCCCCCAAACAAAAGAATCAAAATCTTTTCCAAATGAAGATACAATCCTGGAATTATCAGATACAGAATATAAAAAACTAATTTACAGAATGCTTCAAGACATCAGGGATGATCTCAGAAATGAAATAAGGCAATCTGCAGAAAAGGCCAAGGAACACACTGATAAAACAGTTGAAGAACGAAAAAAGATTATTCAAGAACATAGTGGAAAAATTAATAAGTTGCAAGAATCCATAGAGAGACAGCATGCAGAAATCCAAAAGATTAACAATAAAATTACAGAATTAGACAACACAATAGGAAGTCAGAGGACCAGACTCGAGCAATTAGAATGCAGAGTGGGAAATCTGGAGGACCAGGAAATTAACACCAACATAGCCAAAAAAAAATCAGATAAAAGAATTTAAAAAAATGAAGAAACCCTAAGAATCGTGTGGGACTCTATCAAGAAGGATAACTTGCTTGTGATTGGAGTCCCAGAACAGGGAGGGATGACAGAAAACACAGAGAGAATAGTTGAAGATCTGCTGACAGAAAACTTCCCTGACATCATGAAAGACAAAAGGATATCTATCCAAGATGCTCATCGAACCCCATTTAAGATTGATCCAAAAAGAAAAACACCACGACATATTATCATCAAACTTGCCAAAATCAAAGATAAAGAGAAAAATTTAAAAACATCCAGGGATAAAAGAAAGGTCTCCTAAAAGGGAGAATCAATAAGTTCAGACTACTCAGCAGAAACCATGCAGGCAACAAGGCAATGGGATGATATATACAGGGCACTGAAGGAGAAAAACTGCTAGCCAAGGATCATATATCCAGCAAAACTCTCTCTGAAATATGAAGGAGAAATTAAGATATTTACAGATAAACACAAGTTTAGAGAATTTGCAAAAACCAAACCAAAGCTACAAGAAATACTAAAGGAAAGTGTTTGGTCAGAAAACCAATAATATCAGACACCAGCACAACACAAGGTCACAGAATAGAACATCCTGGTATCAACTCAAATAGGGAAATCACAAAAACAAATTAAGATTAATTTAAAAAAAAATGCTCAAAACAGGGAATCATTGAAGTCAATATGTAAAAGATCACAATAATCAAAAAGAGGGGCTAAATACAGGTGGCATAGAACTGCCATATGGAGAGTGATACAAGGCAATATAGGACGAGTTAGGTTTTTACTTAGAAAAACAGGGGTAAATATTAAGGTAACCACAAAGAGGTATAACAACTCCATAACTCAAAATAAAAACCAAGAAAAACGTAACGACTCAGCAAACATAAAGTCAAATATTATGAAAATGAGGAACAGACAATTTACAAATAAAAACGTCTCAGCACAAAAAAGTAAGTGGAAAATTGAAATTGTCAAGAACACACATAAAAAGACATCAAAATGACAGCACTAAACACATACATATCTATAATTACGCTGAATGTAAATGGACTAAATGCACCAATAAAGAGACAGAGAGTCTCGGACTGGATAAAGAAACACGATCCGTCTATATGCTGCCTACAAGAGACACACCTTAGACTTAGAGACACAAACAAACTAAAACTCAAGGGATGGAAAAAAATATATCAAGCAAACAGTAAGCAAAACAGAAGAGGAGTAGCAATATTAATTTCTGACAAAATAGACTTTACACTTAAATCCACCACAAAGGATAAAGAAGGACACTACAAAATGATAAAAGGGACAATTGATCAGGAAAATATAACCATATTAAATATTTATGCACCCAATGACAGGGCTGCAAGATACATAAATCAAATTTTAACAGAATTGAAAAGTGAGAGAGACACATCCACAATTATAGTAGGAGACTTCAACACACCACTTTCGGAGAAGGACAGGACACCCAGTAAGAAGCTCAATAGAGATACGAAGACCTAATTACAACAATCAACCAACTTAACCTCATTGACTTATACAGAACTCTCCACCCAACTGCTGCAAAGTATACTTTTTTTTCTAGCGCACATGGAACATTCTCTAGAATAGACCACATATTAGGTCATAAAACAAACCTTTGCAGAATCCAAAACATCGAAATATTACAAAGATCTTCTCAGACCACAAGGCCATAAAAGTGGAAATCAATAACAGAAAAATTAGGGAAAAGAAATCAAATACTTGGAAACTGAACAATACCCTCCTGAAAAAAGACTGGGTTATAGAAGACATTAAGGAGAGAGTAAGAAAATTCATAGAATGCAACGAGAATGAAAATACTTCCTATCAAAACCTCTGGGACACAGGAAAAGCAGTGCTTAGAGGCCAATTTATATTGATAGATGCACACATACAAAAAGAAGAGCCAAAATCAGAGAACTGTCCCTACAACTTGAACAAAAAGAAACTGAGCAACAAAAGAATCCATCAGGCACCAGAAGAAAACAAATAATAAAAATTAGAGCTGAACTAAATGAATTACAGAACAGAAAAACAATTGAAAGAATTAACAAAGCCAAAAGCTGGTTCTTCGAAAAAATTAACAAAATTGATAAACCATTGGTCAGACTGACTAAAGAAATACAGGAAAGGAAACAAATAACCCCAATAAGAAACGAGAAGGGCCACATCACAACAGACCCAACTGAAATTAAAAGAATCATATCAGATTATTACAAAAAATTGTACTCTAACAAATTTGCAAACCTAGAAGAAATGGATGAATTCCTGGAAAAACACTACCTACCTAAACCAACACAATCAACTAAATAGACCCCTAACAAAAAAGAGATTGAAACAGTAATCAAAAAACTCCCAACAAAAAAAAGCCCTGGCCTGGATGGCTTTACTGCAGAGTTCTACCAAACTTTCAGAGAAGAGATAACACCACTAATACTAACGGTATTTCAAAGCATAGAAAATGACGGATTACTACCCAACTCATTCTATGAAGCCACCATCTCCCTGATACCAAAACCAGGTAAAGACACCAAAAAAAGAAAATTACAGACCTATATCCCTCATGAACATAGATGCAAAAATCCTCAACAAAATTCTAGCCAATAGAATTCAACAATATATCAAAAAAATAATTCACCACGACCAAGTGGGATTTATACCAGGTATGCAAGGCTGGTTTAATATTAGAAAAACCATTAATGTAATCCACCATATAAATAAAACAAAAGACAAAAACCACATGATCTTATCAATTGATGCAGAAAAGGCATTTGACAAAGTCCAACACCCATTTATGATAAAAACTCTCACCAAAATAGGAATTGAAGGAAAATTCCTCAACATAAGAAAGGGCATCTGTGCAAAGCCAACAGCCAATAGCACTCTAAATGGAGAGAACCTGAAAGCATTTCCCCTGAGAACGGGAACCAGACAAGGATGCCCTTTATCATCACTCTTATTCAACATCGTACTTGAAGTCCTAGCCAGGGCAATTAGGCTAGACAAAGAAATAAAGGGTACCCGGATTGACAAGGAGGAAGTAAAGCTATCACTATTTGCAGATGACATGATCCTATACATGGAAAACCCTAAGGAATCCTCCAGAAAACTACTGAAACTAATAGAAGAGTTTGGCAGAGTCTCAGGTTATAAAATAAACATACAAAAATCACTTGGATTCCTCTACATCAACAAAAAGAACACCGAAGAGGAAATAACCAAATCAATACCATTCACAGTAGCCCCCAAGAAGATAAAATACTTAGGAATAAATCTTACCAAGGATGTAAAAGACCTATACAAAGAAAACTACAAAGCTCTACTACAAGAAATTCAAAAGGACATACTTAAGTGGAAAAACATACCTTGCTCATGGATAGGAAGACTTAACATAGTAAAAATGTCTATTCTACCAAAAGCCATCTATACATACAATGCACTTCCGATCCAAATTCCAATGTCATTTTTTAAGGTGATAGAGAAACAAATCACCAACTTCATATGGAAGGGAAAGAAGCCTCGGATAAGCAAAGCATTACTGAAAAAGAAGAAGAAAGTTGGAGGCTTCACTGTACCTGATTTCAAAACCTATTGTACAGCCACAGTAGTCAAAACAGTCTGGTACTGGTACTACAACAGACACATAGACCAGTGGAACAGAATTGAGAACCCAGATATAAATCCATCCACATATGAGCAGCTAATATTTGACAAAGGCCCGGTGTCAGTTAACTGGGGAAAAGATAGTCTTTTTAACAAATGGTGCTGGCATAACTGGATATCCATTTGCAAAAAAATGAAACAGGACCCATACCTCACACCATGCACAAAACCTAACTCCAAGTGGATCAAAGACCTAAACATAAAGACTAAAACGATAAAGTTCATGGAAGAAAAAATAGGGACAACCTTAGGAGCCCTAATACAAGGCATAAACAGAATACAAAACATTACCAAAAATGATGAAGAGAAACCCAATAACTGGGAGCTCCTAAAAATCAAACACCTATGCTCGTCTAAAGACTTCACCAAAAGAGTAAAAAGACCACCTACAGACTGGGAAAGAATTTTCAGCTATGACATCTCCGACCAGCGCCTGATCTCTAAAATCTATATGATTCTGTCAAAACTCAACCACAAAAAGACAAACAACCCAATCAAGAAGTGGGCAAAGGATATGAACACACACTTCACTAAAGAAGATATTCAGGCAGCTAACAGATACATGAGAAAATGCTCTCGATCATTAGCCATTAGAGAAATGCAAATTAAAACTACGATGAGATTCCATCTCACTCCAACAAGCCTGGCGTTAATGCAAAAAACACAAAATAATAAATGTTGGAGAGGCTGCGGAGAGATTGAACTCTTATGCACTGCTGGTGGGAATGTAAAATGGTACAACCACTTTGGAAATCTATCTGGCATTATCTTAAACAGTTAGAAATAGAACTACCATACAACCCAGAAATCCCACTCCTCGGAATATACCCTAGAGAAATAAGAGCCTTCACACAAACAGATATATGCACACCCATGTTTATTGCAGCTCTGTTTACAATAGCAAAAAGATGGAAGCGGCCAAGGTGTCCATCAACAGAGGAATGGTTAAATAAATTGTGGTATATTCACACAGTGGAATACTACCCATCGATAAAGAACAGTGATGAATCCGTGAAACATTTCATAACATGGAGGAACCTGGAAGGCATTATGCTGAGCGAAATCAGTCAGAGGCAAAAGGACAAATATTGTATAAGACCACTATTATAAGATCTTGAGAAATAGTATAAACTGAGAAGAACACATACTTTTGTGGTTACGAGGTGGGGAGGTAGGGAGGGTGGGAGAGGGTTTTTTACCGATTAGTTAGTAGATAAGAACTGCTTTAGGTGAAGGGAAGGACAATACTCAATACACGGAAGGTCAGCTCAACTGGACTGAACCAAAAGCAAAGAAGTTTCCGGGATAAACTGAATGCTTCAAAGGTCAGTGGAGCAAGGGCGGGGGTTTGGGGACCATGGTTTAAGGGGACTTCTAAGTCAATTGGCATAATAAACTCTATTATGAAAACATTCTGCATCCCACTTTGAAATGTGGCATCTGGGGTCTTAAATGCTAACAAGCGGCCATCTAAGATACATCAATTGGTCTCAACCCACCTGGATCAAAGGAGAATGAAGAACACCAAGGTCACAGGATAACTAAGAGCCCAAGAAACAGAAAGGGCCACAGCAACCAGAGACTTACATCATCCTGAGACCAGAAGAACTAGATGGTGCCTGGCCACAACCGATGACTGCCCTGACAGGGAGCTGAACAGAGAACCCCTGAGGGAGCAGGAGATCAGTGGGATGCAGACCCCAAATTCTCACAAAAAGACCATACTTAATGGTCTTACTGAGACTAGAGGAATCCCAGCGGTTATGGTCCCCAAACCTTCTGTTGGCCCAGGACAGGAACCATTCCTGAAGGCAACTCATCTGACATGGAAGGGACTGGACAAAGGGTTGGAGAGAGATGCTGATGAAGAGTGAGCTACTTGTATCAGGTGGACACTTGAGACTGTGTTGGCATCTCCTGTCTAGAGGGGAGATAGGATGGTAGAGACGGTTAGAAACTGGCAAAACTGTCACGAAAGGAGAGACTGGAAGGGCTGACTCATTGGGGGAGAGTAAGTGGGAGTATGGAGTCAGGTGTATATAAGCTTATATGTGACAGACTGACTTGATTTGTAAGCGTTCACTTAAAGCTCTATAAAAATTATTTTAAAAAATTAAAAAAAAATGAGATGGGGGACACTACAACAGACCCAACTGAAAAGAATCATATCAGAATACTATACAAAATTGTATTCCTACAAATTTGAGAACCCAGAGGAAATGAACAAATTTCTAGAAACAGACTACCCACCTAAACTACCACATACTGAAATAGAAAATCTGAACAGACCCATAACAAGAGAAGAGATAAAAGAAGCAATTAAAACAAAATAAACAAGCAAAAAACTCCCAACAACAACAAAGCCCTGGCCCACATGTCTTCACTGAAGAATTCTAGCAAACATTGAGAGAAGATCTTACAGCAGTACTACTCAAACTATTCCAAAGCATAGAGAAGGAAGGAATACTCCCAAATTCATTCTATGAAGCCACTATGTCCCTGATACCTAAGCCAGGCAAACACACCAAAAAAAAAAAGAAAGAAAGAAAAGAAAATTACAGACCAACATCTCTCATGAATATAGATGAAAAAATTCTCAACAAAATTCTGTAATTCAGCATCCTATCAATTCTAGAATAAAATTCAGCATCATGTAAAAATTAATAATAATACACCACAACCAAGTTGGATTTACACCAGGTATGCAAAAAAAAATTTTTTTTATGCAAGGATGGTTCCACTTTAGAAAATCGATCAATGTAATCCACCATATAAAAAGAACAAAAGAATCACATGATCATCTCAAATGACACAGGAAAGGCATTTGATAAAATTCAACACCCATTCCTGATAAAATCGCACAATAAAATAGGAAAACAATAGAAATTCCTCAACATAATAAAAGGCATCTATACAACAAATGGAAACCCTGGTGGTGTAATGGTTAAGTGCTACGGCTGCTAACCAAAGGGTCAGCAGTTCGAATCTGCCAGGTGTTCCTTGGAAATTCTATGGGGCAATTCTACTCTGTCCTATAGGGTTGCTATGAGTCAGAATCAACTCAACGGCACTGGGTTTGGTTTTTCCTTTGGTTATACAACCAACGGCCAATACCACTCTCAATGGAGAGAGGCTGAAAGCATTGCCCCCTGAGAATGGAAACAAGACAAGAACGCCCTTTATCACCACTGCTATTTAACATTGTGCTCAAAGTCCTAGCTAGAGCAAAAATAAATAAATAAATAAATAAGGTACAAAAATAAATAAATAAGGTACAAAAATAAATAAAGGCATCCAAATTGGAAAGGAAGAAGTAAAACTATTCGTATTCACAGGTGATATTATCCTATACGTAGAGAGCCCCCAAAACTCCACAAGAAAACTACCGTAAGTAATAGAAAGATCCAGCACAGTAGGAGGATACAAGATAAACATACAAAAATCAATTGGATTCCTACACGCCAAAAAAAAAACAACTTCAAGAAGGAAATCAGGAAAACAATATCATTTATAATAGCCCCTAAAAACTTAAATATTTAGGAATAAATCTAACCAGGGACACTTAAAAGACCTATAGAGAGAAATCTACAAAACACTATTGCCCTTTTTTGATTGTTGTTTCCTTGATAGATTTTGTTCCATCCTTTGAGTTTTAGTTTGTTTTTGTCTTTGAGTCTAAGGTATCTCTTTTGCAGGCAGTATACAGACGGATCGTGTTATTTTGTCCATTCTGCTACTCACTGTCTCTTTATTGGTGCATTTAGTCTATTTGCATTCAGCATAATTATTGATAGGTATGTGTTTAGTGCTGTCATTTTGATGCCTTTTTTGGTGTTTTGTTGACAGTTTCTTTGCTCCACTTAATTTTCTGTGCTGAGTCGTTTTTCTTTATATATTTGCTTTTCCTCTTTTTCATTGTTGTTGATTTTGTATTTGCTGAGTCTTTATGTTTTTCTTGTTTTTTATTTTGATGTGTAGGATTGTTAGTTTCCTTTTTAGTTACCTTAATATTTACCCCTATTTTTCTAAATTCAAACCAATCCTTTTTTCTTTATATTGCCTTGACTTCCTCTCCATATGAAAGATCTATGAGTACATTTTTTAGCCTCTTTTTTTTGTTCTGATGTTGTCATCTTTTACATAATGACATCTCCGCTTCCCTGCTTTGAGCATTTTATCTTTGCTTTATTTTTGTGATTTCTCTATTCGTGTTGATATCTGGTTACTTTGTCCTGTGATCTAGCTTTGGGTTGTTATCTGATGTTACTGACTTTCTATCTGGGGGACTCCCTTTAGTATTTCTTGTAATTTGGGTTCAGTTTGTGCAAATTCCCTAAACTTCTGCTTGTCTGGAAATATCCTAATTTTGCAATCATATTTGAGAAACAGTTTTGCTGTATATATAATTCTTCACTGGCAATTTTTTTTTTTTTTTTTATTCAAGGCTTTATATATGTCATCCCATTGCTTTCTTGCCTGCATGGCTTCTGCTGAATAGTCTGAGCTTAGTCTTAGTGACTCTCCTTTGTAGGTGACTTTTTTTTTATCCCTGGCCTCTCTTAAAATTCTCTCTTTATCTTTGGTTTTCGCAAGTTTGATTTTAATATGTCTTGGTGATTTTCCTTTAGCATCTCCCTTCTGTCGGATTCAATGAGCATCTTTAATAGATATCTTCTCATCTTTCATGATATCAGGGAAGTTTTCTGCCAACAAATCTTCAGCTATTCTTTCTGTATTTTCTGTTATCCCCCCTGTTGTGGTACTCCAGTCACTCGTAGGTTATATCTCTTGATAGAGTCCCACATAATTCTTTGGGTTTCTTCTTTTTTTTAATTCTTTTAACTGAGTTTTCCTCAAATATGTTGGCGTTAAGTGGTTTATCTTCAATCTTACTAATTCTGACTTCCATTGCCTCAATTCTGCTCTTATGACTTTCTGTTGAATTTTCCAATTCTGAAATTCTATTGTTAGTCTTCTGAATTTCTGTTTGCTGTCTCTCTATGGATTCTTGTAGCCCATTAAATTTGTCATTGTGCTCTTGTCTAATCTGCTTAAGTTCCTCTAATGCTTTGTCTGTGAGTTCCTTGGATAGTTTTATGTTTCACCTGATCTCCTTCCTGATCTCTTGAAGAGTTCTGTATATTAATCTTTTGTATTCTACCTCTAGTAATTCCAGAATGTTCTCTGCATTTAGAAGATTTCTTGATTCTTTGTTTTGGGAGCTTGCTGAAACCATTGTGGTCTGCCTTTTTATGTGATTTGATATTGACTGCTGTCTCTGAGTCATCAATGAGTTATTGTATTTATTTATTTTATGTTTGCTTACTGCATCCTAGTCTTGTTTTGTTTTCTTTTGATATACCCAAAATAGGCTGCTTGAGTGAGCTGGTTTGATTATTGGTGCCTTTGAAGCTCTAACATCCTGTCACCAGGTGGTTAGAGCTGATACTGGGTATGTGAGCCCAGGAGTCCAGTGTCTTTTCTTGTATGGATTCAGCTCAGGTGTCCAGATAGTCAGTCACCAAGTGTTCAGTACAGTCTCTTACCTACAGTCCTAGACAAGCAGGGGTGATTGTTGTAGGCACAGGTATCTAGGTGCAGAGAGCTGACAACCTCGCCTAAGTGTCTGTGAGGAAAGCATGTCCCTAGAGCAAGTAGGTCAGTGGGTTTTGCATCCAGACTATGAGCACCCAATGCTGTTGGCTGTGAGGACTGGGAGGCACCACTTATTCTTGGACCTCTGCCATGGTTGGCTAGGTGTCATGGGTGGAGCCACCAGTCCTCAGACCCCTGATGTGGGTAGGTGAGGACCCTGCTTAATAGTCAGAGCGGTGTCAAATGACAGGAATTTGCCTCTCCACCATGTAGCTGAAACAGCTGAAGTTAGACTTCGGGTTTATATCCTGTGAGACTGGAACTCTTATGCACTGCTGGTGGCAATGTAAAATCGTACAACCACTTCAGAAAACAATATGACACCTCCTTGAAAAGTTAGAAATAGAAATATCATAAGATACAGCAATCCCACTCCTAAGAATATATCCTAGAGGCATATGAACCATCACACGAATAGACATATGCACACCCATGTCATTGCAGCTTTCTTCACAATAGCTTAAAGATGGAAACAACCTAAGCGCCCATCAATAGATGAGTGGAGAAACAAATTATGGTACACACACAGTGGAATACTATGCAATGGTAAAGAACAATGATGAATCTGCAAAACATCTCACAACATGGATGACGCTGGAGGGCATTTTGCTGAGCGAAATAAACCAATCACAAAAGGACACATATTGTATGAGACCACTGTTATAAAAACACAAGAAAAGGTTTACATACAGAAAAAAAAAATCTTTGATGGTTACTAGGAGGGGAGGAGTGGGGAGGGGAAATCACTAACTAAATAGTAGACAAACATTAACTTTGGTGAAGGAAAAGACAATTCATAATACATGGGAAATCAGTACAACTTCACCAAGACAAAGCCATAGAAGCTTTCCGTTGTTGTTAGGAGCTGTCCAGTCAGTTCCAACTTATAGCAACCCTATGTACAACTGGACAAAACAGTGCCCAGTCCTGAGCCATCTTCTCAATCATTGTTATGCTTGAGCCTATTGTTGCAGCCACTGTGTCAGTTCATCGTGCTGAGGGTCTTCCTCTTTTTCACTGGTCCTCAGTATGGATTACACCTCAACATAAAGAAAATAAAAATCCTCACAACTGAACCAATAAGCAACATCATGATTAATGGAGAAAAGATTGAAATTGTCAAGGATTTCATTTTACTTAGATCCATAATCAACAGCCATGGAAGCAACAGTCAAGAAATCAAAAGACGCATTGCATTGGGCAAATCTGCTGCAAAAGACCTCTTTAAAGTGTTGAAAAACAAAGATGTCACCTTAAAGGCTAAGGTGCACCTGATCCAAGCTATGGTATTTTCAGTCTCCTCATATGCATTTGAAAGCTGAACAATGAATAAGGAAGATAGAGGAAGAACCAACGTCTATCGTCTATGAATTGTGGTGTTGGTGAAGGATATTGAATGGACTGCCAGAAAAACAAACAAATCTGTCTTGGAAGAAGTACAACTGGAATTCGCCTTGAAAGCAAGGATGGAGAGGCTACGTCTCACACACTTTGGATGTGTTATCAGGAGAGAAGCTTCCTAGACACATCCAAACACCTTGAGGGACCGAGTTACTGGGACTGAGGGCTGGGGACCATAGTCTCGGGGGACATTTAGGTTAAGTGGTATGACACAGTTCATAAAGAAAATCCTGCTTTGGTGAGTAGTATCTGAGGTCTTAAAAGCTTACAAGAGGCCATCTGAGACACATCTACTAGTCCCATGATGTAAGAAGCAAAGGGGAATGAAGAAAACCAAAGACATAAGGAAAATATCAATCCAAAGGACTAATGGACCATAAGAACCTCAGCCTCCACCAGCCTGAGCCCAGGAGAATGATATGGTGTGCGGCTACCACCACCCACCGCTCTGACAGGGATCACAGTAGAGGGTCCGGGACAGAGCAGGAGAAAAATGTAGAACAAAATTCAAATTCACAAAAAATGACCAGACTTACTGGTCTGACAGAGAAGAACACCACCGGACACCCTGGTAACTCATAGCTGAAGCCACTCCCAAAGTCCACCATTCATTCAAAGATTAGACGGACCTATAAAACAAACAGTAATAAACGAGAAGAATGTGCTTCCTAGTTCAATCCAGTACACAAAATGGACCAAATGGGCAACACCTGCTCAAAAGCAAAGAGGTGAAGACAGGAAGGTACAGGAAAATTGGACCTGGGTGGAAAGGAAAAGAGGGGAGAATACTGATACATTGCAGGGATTGCAACCAATGTCAGGAAACAATTTGTGTATAAATTTTTGAATGAGAAACTAATTTGCACTGTAAACATTCACCTAAAACACAATTTAAAAAAAAAGCAGTTGATGGAGCTAGATGGTCATGTGGCCAATTTTTTAACCAAGGCCGTCACATGCATGCTCAGCAAATACTATTAGTTTTACTTTACCCCTGGGTGGCACAGTTAAGAGTTTGACTACTAACCAAAAGGTTAGCAGCTCAAACCCACCCAGATGTGACTTGGAAGAAAGGCCTGGTGATCTGCTCTTAAAAGGCCACAGACTTGAAAACCTTGTGGAGTGCAGGTCTACTTTGCACACTTGGGTCACCATGAGTTGGAATCAACTCAACGGCAACTGGAAAAAAAATTTTTACTTTGTCCAACTCACTTGCTTTGGACACATCATCAGGAGGGATGAATTGCTAGAGGAGAGCGTCATGTCTGGTGAAGTAGAGAGCCAGTGAGAATGAGGGTCGTGATCAGGGAGAAGAACTGGCACAGTAGCCATGATGAACTCGAACATGACGGCAATTGTGAGGCACCGGGCAACATTTCCTTCTGTTGGTCATAAGGTCAGGATGAGTTGGAGTCGACTTAACAGCAGCTAACAGCAAAAACAAGATAGTTTTTACTAATTATTTGTAGCAATAATGATGACAGGGATTGTATAACTATAGCAGCCATTAGCTCGGACTTCTAAAAACATGCATGATATCAAATATTTTGTTACACTATCTCAGAAATTTTAATCCAGTATTTTGAAATCCAAATAGAACCTTTCAGACAGGTCTTTGATCTGGAAAACAACCTCAAATCCTTTGTAAGACACGTTGTCCAATGCCTGTATCAGAGAACAGGGTAAGAAAAGACTCACATTCCTCAAAGTGGCAGTCACCGTGTTGGTGTGACACTTGTTACAATTAGTACTTGCAGAAGTTATGCTATGATGAGCTGGAGAAAAGGCCGCTCTGAAAACTGAGTGAGAAAAGAGTTCATCTTGTGTGGATGTCCCCAAAAGGCACTGAACAAATTTAGCTGGGTGCTATCATTTTCTCTAATGAAGTACCACAGCAAATAGCAACTGATTTCCTTCCAGTACTTCCCTGCCCACTCATCCTTCCTCTACCTGGGCCTTCCTCATCACACAATCTCCTCTGTCATCTCACAAATGCAGTGAAGATAATGCTGCCTGTTTGGGGTTGCTAATCTTCCTATAGGGTCACTATGAGTCAGAAATGACTCAATGGCAATGTATCTCTATATGTATAGTCCTCCTAAGAGAGAACTTCCTAGCTGCAAAATGGCAGTTTAATGGCCATGTCTAAAGCAGAGAAACAGCTATCGCACCTGGGTAAGGATGAGCCACCGGGGAGCTCAGAGCATCCAGTTCAGACTCCCCCTCCCTGGATCAGCTGTCTGATGGAGTCGGCAGTAACTATAGGCTGCAGACATGGATGTGACGTGCATGGCTTTCCTGTCCCAGAGGAGAAGCAGGCCTCAATAAAATATCTCTGGCTGTACATGGAAGCAAGCACTCTTTATTCCTATTAACGTACTAAAGATGACAGACAGACTGGTGCCAGGAAAACAAAGTCTAGTGTTCACCCTGCATTAGTCATCCTCACGTCATCAACTTCCAAATGCAGGCGGCCTTTGGCTCTGAAATCTGGAGAAACAGCAGACATAGTCCATCCAGACTCTGTGTCCTAAGGTAATTAGACATGTGCTTGATGGTCTCAGTTTCTATTCCTGGCCTATGGATGCTTTTTCTGTTTTTTCTCAGATGAGAAAAACAGGGGCTCTTCACTAAGCTTCAGTAGAGCAGGCCAACTGAAAACATCCTATCAACACCAGCGGACTGGAAGTAGCTGCCTGAAGTACCATTAGGAAGGATTCTGAGTCAGGCTGTGTGGCAAAAGAAGTAGAGTAGAGGGATAAATTAGCAGTGTGTGCTTCTGGCTGTGAATTGGGTGACATCTGCAGGGCAGGTTGCCACCTGGGCTGAGAGCAGGACAGCCTTGGTCTTTGGCCTGGAATTCAAAGCCCCCCACAAATGTGGACTCATTCACCCCCCAAATGTCTTCTGTTAGTGTTCCTACCACTGGTTGTTTCCAACTGCCATCTTAGAGTGTCCACATGAGAAGCACTAGAGGTCATTGTGACAAGCTGGGTCAGAATCCCTGAGCGGTGTGGCCCAGACACCTGCATTTAAACACACCTTGTAAAGTTTGAGAACCACTACTTACCTCTTCTAGAATGTTAGCTTTCTGAGGGCAGAGACTACCTTATTCACTGCTGTCTTCTAGTGCCTGTTGTTGTCAGATGCTGTCGTGTCCGTTCCGACTCATAGCGACCCTATGCACCACAGAATAAAACACTGCCTGGACCTGCGCCATGCTCACAATCATTGTTATGTTTGAGCCTATTGTTGCAGCCACTGGGTCAAACCATCTTGTTGAGGGTCTTCCTCTTTTCTGTGCCAAGTAACTGCCTATTAAATAGTTCTGGAAGGAAGAAAGGCAGGCACCTCTCTGGGAAAGAGCTCTCCATCTTTACTGTGAAGGGTTTGAGGTCAGGAGAGAGCTGACAGGCCCGTGCCCTCACCTATCCTCTCTGGACTCCTATTTGTGGCAGACATCCCCAAATGATGGCCGCACTCTGTGTTCCTGTGACCTGAGCTGCTCAACCTAGCCTTACAGGCAGCCCAGCAAACCAACCCAAGTTAGGATCTGGGAGAGGTCATATCTTCCAGCCAGGATTCAATGATTATCCATTTGTTCTAAAACTGGGTGAACATTGAGTAAGGCCCAAAACTGGCCCTCCCACAAGGGAGTGCCACCACAAGGGGCTCGGTATGAAGTACCAAGATTTTTGTTGTTGAAAAGGTGCTTTCAAGTCATCACAGCCAAGTGCAGAAGGCCAGGTGCATCAACACAAAGAAAGGCACGTTCCCCAGAGGGTGCTAATCAGGCCTGGGGAGCATCACAGCTGGGATCAGGGTGCAATGTGGAGTATCTGCCCAAGCATTTGGGTAAGTAAGTGCTAATGCTGGTCACAGACATTTGCTGAACCTCAACTGGGCCCAGGAAGTGCCAGACAGTGTCCTTGATGCTGGAGCATGGGGTGAGCATGATGCAAAGTTTATAGCACATGTGGACTACACTCATAAATAAACCTTCCCTGAGAGGTGGTGACTGAGGTGGGGAGTCCTGCAAGAGCTGAAAGGTCACCTCTGCCACACATAGGACGATTAGGAATCATTTGCATTTAATTTCTTTGCATTTTACTTACTTTAGGAGAAAAAGTATCTTTGTTTATGATCCGGCTCTCCTGCTAACATGTACTGTCTTACTAGAGTTGTCACTGGTTTCCCATGCATTATGCCACTACATGTGTGAATTGCTTGGAGACACACCCTCTTCCCCAAAGGATTTGGGGTCACGTAAAACAAATGATCTCTCTGAAATAAAGCAAATAGGACAGAATTAGATGCAGAAAAGAAGGACTTGAGCAGGACAGAAACATACAAGGGCCTTAGAGGTTCAGTGGCAAATCCACAAAGGCCAAGGGGGGCTGCTGTCAACCTTAGATTCTCTTCCTGTCACTGGCAAGAGGACACAGTGCAACAAAATCAGGCATCAAATAATCAAAAGAAGGAGGTTATCACACGTCCAGATTGGAAGGTTCTTTTCTAAAAAAAACTTCGGTGTGGATAGAAAAGACATCCCATAAAGAGCTCACTGGAGATAGATTTGTCTCCAGAAGTTTCTGCATTTGCACAGCTCCTACAGTAGCAAATAAGAGTACGAATATCTAGAACTCTCCACAGTCAGCTGATGAAGACTCAGCACTTCACAGTCTCCACAGTAAGCAATGATGGAGAATGGGATTCTTGGTTTGTCAAACCACCCCAGGGAAGTGACCAGTCCAAACTGAGCTGGTATCAATGACTATAAGAAGCAAAGAGATGGATTTTAACTGTGGGTGTAGGTGCAAACTCAGCTGCAGAATGGCTCAAAAAAAGGAGGGTATACAGTAAGAAGGTGGAGTTTCCCATGAGGAGGTAGGCTTCCAGTCAGATGGAAGGCCTAGCAAAGACCTTGGTAGGGGCCCCTGGGTACTGCCTATGTGCTCTCTCCACCCCTACTGGCACCACCCCATCTTCCATTGGGGATCTGGCTTTCCGAATGCTGAGTTTGGTTCCAGACCTGTAAAGACCAGAAGTTTGTAATAACTGCTAACACTTAGCATGATAAGGCAATACAGAAACTTTTGACACAGTGCCGTACCCATGGAGCTATCCCCTGAGAGCCTGTGTTGCTGGGCACTCTGGCTGAATATATCGCCTCAGGTTGATCAAGTGGGGATATCAGCAAACCGAAACCGAAAGGGTGTTTTTCAAGTAGTTTTCGGTCCTCTTCAAACACATCAAGTCAACAGAAGACGAAGATACTGATAATGTGCTTCAGAATGAAGGAGATGAAAGTGGCATGACTGTGGAACAAAGACATCATCCAAGTTTGGACCCAGGGCAGGAAAGACTGATGATGACATAATTGGAAAACCTGAAGACTATGGTAGCATTGTATTAACATGATGATGCAAATGTTTAACTCTTGGTTGCTAACCTGCCTGTTCAAACCCACTGAGGCTCTACAGGAGACAGACCTGGTGATCTGCTTCCATGAAGACTACAGCCAAGAAAGCTCTATGGCGCAGGTCTACCCTGGCACATGGGATGGCTATAGGTCAAAATCGATTCAACAGCACTCAAAATTAATATGACATTTCCTGATTTGGGGTAATTGTACAGTGAATATATAAAAGCATGTGTATGCCCCTGCTCTTAGGAATATATACTGAAACCTTAGGGGTAAAGGGGCACAATGTCTCCAACTTTCCAGTGGGCAGAGAACACAACCTAGCATTTGCACAGAGGATGATGATAGGGAACATGAACAATCAGGCACTGTGGGTAAATTGCTCATCATCTTCAACTTGCAGCTCTTCTGCAAATTTACAATTGTGTCAAAGCGAAAGGTTAAAAAAGAAAAATAGTCCCTATGTCCTGATTTGGAAAAACCTTACCGTGACAAGTTAGATGGTTAAAGTTGTATGTCAACTTGGCTGGGCCATGATTTTCAGTGGTTTGGTAGTTATGAGGTAGTTTGGCAGTGATGTAATGATGTAATCATCTCCATGATGAGATCTGATATACTGTAATCACCTCCATGATGAGATCTGCTATGAGCAGCCAATCAGTTGAAACAGTTTCCTGGAGTGTGTGACCTGCATCAAATATCTGTGGACTTTTTGACCACACTTGCTGGCTTTTTCTCTGCTCTGAATCTTGCATTCAGCTCATTATCTGACCTCTAGTTCTTGATACTTAAGCCAGCAGCCTACTGTCTTACCTGCTGATCTTGGATTCATCAGCCCTTGCAGCTACTTGAGTCAGCAGAAGCCTCCATTCTGACACCTGAGTCATGGAGTTGGGATTTTCCAGCCTGTGCAGTCACAGGATCCATTTCCTTGATATAAATCACTCTCTCTCTCTCGTACATATATGTACACACTTCCCTGGTTTTGCTTCTCTAGAGAACCCAGCCTAAAACAATGAGAGTGTCCTCTGCAGCAGTGTGTCCCTATTAACGGTTCTGGGGTCCTAGGGAAGCTGCAAGGAGGCATGAAGCACTACACACCTCTGCCTTTGCAGTTACTGTGCTTCTGATAAAGTATGAAATCCTTGGCTAACTAAAATAGGAAATTTAATCTAACACTATGTGCGTGTGTGTATGTGTGTGTGTTTGCTTCCCCAGAATGTCCCAAACCTATCTCAAATGGGCAGAAGCAGGGTGATACATTGAAACACATGGACTTTCCAGAGCTAGTACAATAGAAGGAGGGGTATTGACTGGAAAACAGGAAAGACTGTCCCTTGTGCCTCTACCAGGTGCCTTCCCAGGATCTCCATGTGGACTGACTGATGAGTTCACACCATAACTATGCTAACTAGACCTGCACTATGCTTTTTGTTTGTGATGTCCACATATTCGAGTTAATTTTAGTAGTCCAGTTCATTGGGTTGGTTGAGCACTTATTAACAGATCCTCACTGATGAATTTATAACCTGTGTGAGAACAAAGCTGAACCAGATTCTGGCCAAGCATCCCTGCATACCACACCCCTGCTGTCTGGCCACACAAAAACTGGCACCAGCACATGCTGGTCCCAAGACTGTGGATCTGGGTCACTGCTGCTGCTGTCACCACAGACTCACATCCTTCCTTTGCCCATGAGCAAAAGCTGGCAGCATCACACCTCACCTCCACCTCGCCCCATTACCTCTCACCTCATGGTTGCCCTGTTACTGCTAGAGTGTGAGATGCCACTGGGATCATTTGATGCCAACTAGTGCACAACTCTGAAAGTGTGAAATGGCAGTGCACCACTGGGGAGGGGGGAGGGCAGGCTTTGACCAAGGCTGCTGGTAACCTCCTCTCCTTTCCTCTCCCTGGGCAAACTGTTGAGAGACATGGTTGTTTCCTAAGGTCTCTCTGAAGATGCCAGATGTAGCCAAGTGGTCATTTGTCATTGGAATTTGGCCAGCCCTTGTGTTTACTCTCCCTTTCCTGGCTTCACCCCCATTTTTCTGCACTGCTGCTGCCCTGGGATTGCATGCCCCAGAAAAAGGTCAGCATATATGCTTTTGTTCAGGTTCTATTTTCTGTGGAGCCCATGCTAGGGTGAACTTTATCAGAAATTAATAAGAAGAAATTGGTAAGAAGAACCAGGAGGATGCAACTCACATTTGTGGTCAATACCACTTTACCATCACAGGGAGAGGAAATAAGCAGCATTACTCACAATACAGTGATTCAATAAACTACTCTGCCCACGTATGACAAATATACCACCTTTAATGCTGCCTGTGTTGGCTGTGACCATCCATCAAACATTTCTCTGGCTTCTGCCTTCTTTGTGTAATACAATGGCAGGTCACCTGTCTAAGGGCAGTACAAAGTGCTGCTATTACTATAAGCCCCAGAAAAACACCCCTTCTCAGACTCGCAATGTTGGTGCTTTACTGCTGTGAATTCTGGTCCATAAAAATTCAGGACCCAGGAAAGAAGCTTTCCAAAACCCCTGAAAATAGGGGGAAGGCTTAAATAGAATTTTGTGAAACAGAGTTTAAAGCAGTCATTTGAATGTTAAACCATGAAATTACAGATAATTCTGATTATTTTCATCATTCCCTAGGAAATGGACGTTTTGACACATTAATCAGTTCTCCAAAATGGCATTTACCTCAGAATTTTGGAAGTGGTCCAGGTTGCAGTGGAGTGGGGAAGTGCTGCCCAGTCAGCCTCCACTGTGGGCAGCTGAAACCCAGTCCTTCCAGGGACCTCTGAGAAGCCATAGCTAAACGCCCACCTAAAGTTCTCCCAAATGGGGATAGGGAGCTGGGAAGCTAGAATACTCATACCCCAGTGACAGAGGGCTGCTCCCAGAGGGGTGTTAAGCACTGGGCATTTCTAACCTGCTCTGTGGCTGTGTAGAAGTTGGCTTTCAGCCAAAGACCTGCATTTGCAGTGGGGCTGGTGGGCTCTGCTGTGGTCTGGGTGAAGGGATTGTGGGCAACCGACAGCACCTGCCACAGTGACCTTGTGCATCTTGGGCCCATTCTCTGGGAGGCTAGACCAGTCTCAATCACCTTTCTGACAGAGTGGCTTCTCTTTGCCTCATCACTGTGGCCCAGGGCAGGGCCATCCTCCATACCCACCAGGGCTGCAAGCTTTCTCCCTCTCACCTTCTCTTCAGGTGGAGTGCCACCATCCTCAGCCCAGAACACTCACAGCACCATGTCCTCACTGCATCTTCACTACAACCCGTGGCCACTGAGCCATTCGTGTACGTTCAGGCCACATCTTCATTTGGTGTGGATGCTCTCTGCCTAGATGCAGACATTACTCACTTCCTCCCTCACTTGCTTCTAGTCCTTTCTGAAATGCCACCTTCTAGGTGAGTCTACTGGGTCTCCTAACTAGAACTGCAAACACTCACACTCCCATCCTCTTCTCCATTTGTTCTTATCCTTAGCACACATCAGCATCTAATATCCTGAACATAGACTTTCTCCTCCCTCAGAATGAAACTTCAGGGTCAGGGATTTCTGTGTTTATCTCACAACATTGTCCCCCAATGCCTAGAAAAGTTCCTAGCACTTAAAAGCTAGTCGACATATATTTGCTGAGTGAATGAATGAATTGGGTTTAAATGAAAGGGAGCAGCTTCATTTGCACATGATTAAAGACCAACTTCTTAGCCACAGGGAAGAGATCATTGGGATGCATTCAAATGGATGTCAGGAGAGACTCTGAAACTTGCCCTTGAAAGTTGAGTAACTAAAGTGAATGGAAGAAATGATGACATAAAAGAGCTGAACAGATGATTTCAAAGAACAACGCAAGAAGACAAAGCATTATAATGAAATGTACAAAGACCTGGAGTTAGAAAATCAAAAGGGATGAACATTTCTCAAGCTGAAAGCACTGAAGAAAAAATTCAAGTATTGAGTTGCAATATTGAAGGATTCTATGGTTAAAATATTGAAGATGCAGGAAGCATGAAGGGAAGATGGAAGGAATACAAAGACTCACAACGACAAAAAGAATTTGCTGGTGTTCAACCATTTCAAGAGAAAGCATATGATCATGAACTGATGATACTGAAGGAAGAAGCCCAAGCTGCACTAAAAGGAACAGCAAAAAGCAAGCCTCCAGGAATTGACAGAATACCAACTGAGATGTTTCAACAAATGGATGCAATACTGGAAGCACCTTCTCATTCATGTTAGGAAATTTGGAAGACAGTTACCTGGCCCAGCAATGGGAAGAGATCCATATTCATTCCTATTCCAAAGAAAGGTGATCCAACAGAAGGCAGAAATTATTGAACAATATCATTAATATCACATGCAAGTAAATTTTGCTGAAGATAAAAAAAAAAAAAAAAGACTGCAGCAATACACGGACAGGGAACTGCCAGAAATTCAAGCAAGATTCAGAAGAGGATGTGGAATGAGGGACATCATTGCTGATGTTAGATGGGTCTTGGCTGAAAGCAGAGAATGCTAGAAAGATGTTTACCTGTGTTGTATTTACTATGCAAAGGCATTCGACTGTGTAGATCTTAACAAATTAGAAATAATTTTGCAAAGAATGGGAATTCCAGAATACTTGATTGTGCTCATGCAGAACCTGTACATACATGAAGAGACAGTCATTTCAACAGAACAAGGGAATACTGTGCAGTTTAAAATGAGGAAAGGTGTGTGTCAAGGTTGTATCTTTTCGCCATATGTATTCAACGTATATGCTGAACAAATAATCTGAGAAAATGTACTATATGACAAGTAACAGAATAAAAGAATTGGAAGAAGACATATTAACAACCTGTGATATGCAGGTGACACAACCTTACTTGCTGAAAGTGAAGAGGACTTGAAGCACTTACTGATGAAAATCAAACACTACAGCCTTCAGTATGGATTACACCTCAACTTAAAGAAAACAAAAATCCTCACAACTGGACCAATAAGCAACATCATGATAAACAGAGAAAAGAACGAAGTTGTCAAGGATTTCATTTTACTTGGATTCATAATGAGTGCCTATGAAGGCAGCATTCAAGAAATCAAAAGACACATTGCATTGGGCTAATCTGCTACAAAAGAACTTTGCTTTTTAAAGCATTAAAAAGCAAAGATGTCACTTTGAGGACCAAGGTGAGCCTGACTCAAGCCATGGTATTTTCAATCACTTCACGTAAATGCGAAAGCTGAACAATGGATAAAAAAGCCCAAAGAAGTGATGCCTTTGAATCATGGTGCTGGTGAAGAATATTTAATATACCTTGGACTGCCAGAAGGATGAATAAATATGTTTTGGAAGAAGTATAGCCAGAATGCTCCTTAGAAGCGAGGATGCCAAGGCTTTGTCTCAAGTACTTTGGACATGTTATCAGGAGGGATCAGTGTCTGGAGAAGGAAATCATGCTTGGTAAAGTAGAGGGTCAGCAAAAAAGAGGAAGACCCTTAAGGAGATGGATTGACACAGCAGCTGCAACAATGGGCTCAAACATAGCAATGGCTGTGAGGATTGCACAGGACAGGGCAGTCTTTTGTTTTGTTGTACATAGGGTCACTATGAGTTGAAACAGGCTTGATGGCACCTAACAACAACATCTTCAAATGTCAGCCACCCCTCTGTGAGGGTGTATCCTGCCTGGTAAGCGGGGGCTCCGAGCATCCCTCAGGCTATGCTGAGAGAGCACCATTGGCTGGCTGTGTACTAAAGGTCCCTTTGGTTCACCCCACTGAGATTCCACTCCACTAACAAGAGAGTCAGATGAAGCCATAGTTATCCAAGAGCCCCAGGTTTTGTGGAGCCGCCTCCGGGGCCACCATGGTGGGGGATCAGAGTCCAGACAGCCTCCACCCTGGCCCCACCCCACAAAACCAACAAAAAAGTAGGACTGTGTAAGGACAGCGGCATTGCTAAGCACATCCTGTGCACACTAGAGGTTTTAAACATATGGCTCCTTAACCTCACAAACTATTATTATTCCCATTTACTCATGAGAACCAGGCCTGAAGATGCTTACTCAAGGTCACACCAAATACAAGAAAGAACAGGCTTTACACTCACTTCTGTTGACCTAGGAACCTTGACAGGTCCATGGGGCTGAGAGTCTACCTGGGATCCGGCCCTACCAAGGGACAGCACTTTGGGGCCAGCTCTTCCCCTGCCTATGACAAGCCACAGTGCGTGGGCAGCGGAAGGGCCCTAAAGAGAGCCTCAGGCACCAGCCCTTAGGCTGCAGTTTCTGAATTGGTTAGCAGCCATAGCTCTTAACCACTATGCTACCAGAGTTTCCTCACATAGCCACAGGGGCTGCCCAACCCAAGATCAGCAAGTCAGACAGCAGGGCTCTTGCTTACAGGCTGCGAAGACCAACAAATCCCAAGATCGGCAGGCAAAATGGCAGGTAAGCTGCTAGCTTAAGTCCCAAGAACTGGAGGTTAGACAAACACATACCAGCTGCAGGATCCAGTATGAGCAAAAGCCCAAGAGCCTTGGCAGAAAGTCCACTTATATTCTATGCAGGCTACAAACCCAAGGAAACACCATTTCAACTGATTGGCTACTCACAGTAGATCCTATTGTGGAGGTGGTCAGTTTATATCAGATCTCATCATGGAGGTGATTGCATCATTATATGACTGCCAAACTACATCATAACTGCCAAACCACTGAGGATGATGGCCCAGCCAAGTTGGCACAAAACCTTAATGATCACACTTCCTTCCCTTCCTGAGATCATCTCTGAAATAAACTACTAAACTCAAATTCCTGCCCTTCTTTGTTTCTGGGGAATGCCACCCAAGCCACCAGGGCCAGATTAAGGCAGGTGAGGGCCCTAAGCACTGATAATCTGTGGTGCCCCCTCCTCTGCTTACTCACACATTCAAATGGGATATATGAGTTATAGATATACACGTGTAAATATGTGTATGGGGGGTTAGCTATCCATGATGTAATTTCTTTTTAAATGTGACTATGGAGCCCTGGTGGCATAGTGATTAAGTGTTTGGCTGCTAACAAAAAGGTCAGTAGTTCAAATCCACCAGGCACTCCTTGGAAACCTTATGGGGCAGTTCTATTCTGTCCTATAGGGTTGCTATGGGTCAGAATCGACTCAACAGCAAAGGGTTTGGTTTTTTTGGTTATAATATTAGCAATTGAATGCAAAAGTGTCATCTACCATTTTAGTGGAATGAGATGAATTGTATTGTAAAATTTTTAGTTTCTGGGGGGTACTAAGATTTTTACTCTATACCACATTTTCTACAAAAAGAATATTCTACATATTCTACAACAAAGAAAATGAGTCAGTGAACTTACTTGTTTCAACAATCAACATAAAATTCTATTGACCTCCCGCAATGAAAAGTTGACTTTCACAGGTTTTTCTCATACTTCAGTTTTGATGCTCGCTTTGTAAAAAATATTATAATTTTAAATGAACAAATGAAAAGATGTAAAAGAAAATTTAATGATCAGAAAAATATTACAACAAATTACTGTATTTTTAGATAGCTCTTTCACTAACATGTTATAATTAAAAACATTTCTTTTTGTTCTTTGCTCTTACAAATTCTTCAATGATTTCATCACAGTTAAGTTGCTGAACAATATCTACTTTCATACATAATGAGGACAATGAATTGAGTCTTTCTGGAAACACTGTTGTATGCTGAATGTTTTTGAGTCTTTTTAGGGACAAAGATGAACGTTCTGTTGTGCAGTTTGTGATCATTAAAGTTAGGAATATGCATAAAGCAATTTCAAAATTGGGAAGTATGCTTTGTATTTTATCTTCTATTACGGAATCACACATGCCTACATGAGTAAAATTTGCCTTTTCTGAAACTGTAAATTTAATTCTCATGTGAGGATGAAATTGTCCCACTTCTCTGTAAAAGTTTATATTTAAGTCATCCAGATAAGCCTGCACTAATTTCTTAGATGCCCTCATGTATTCTTCATCAGGTATATCCATATTAAACAAGGAAAATATATTCACAAGGACTTCATACACTTTTGCATTTCTTTTCATGCAAGATTCAAGTGTGTCAATGATGGTGTAGTACGTGGTTACAAAAAATCGATCTCTGGCACTCATTGATCCTCCTGGAGCACTTCTGTCATTTACTTGTTTCTCTCTAATGCTTCTGCAATGGTGAACTGCTTGGTAATCAGTATTTGGCAGTCTTTGTTTTATTTTCAAAATCTTCTCTTAAATTATGTAAATACCCTGCCAATGATTGGTAGAGACTTGTGCAGGTCTTTAAACTTACTTCTGAATCTTGGAGATCTTGACTCATCCAATGAAAATGTTGCAATGTATTATTCCACATAATCAACATAAATACAGAGTCTAGTGTTCACATTTTCTTGGTGAGGTTTTCAGCTTCTCTTTTGGTATACCATTTTTATGCCTTGTCTTCAGCAATATTTTCTCAGGCATCTAGAATCTGAGTGTATGATTCCAGGATTGCACTGATTGCTACAGCATGCATTTCCAAATGTGTATTAGAAAGACATTTTAATATTCTATAATCATCTAAATATATTTTAAGAACTATGTAGAGGCATCAAAAAAGTGTGTAGAGTAACTGAACAGTAGGAAAAAAATTAACTGCTTCTGGATAACAATCTACTGTGCTACGCCCTACAAGGTTAAGTGAATGCACAGCACATGGTGTGAAAATGGCATATTCATTGCATTCTAAAATTTTCTGTCCCATGCCTTTATAACACCCTGACATACTGTAGCATTGTGATATGGCTGGCCTCTGCACTTGTAAAAACCAATTTTGCAAACTTCACGTAAACAGTGAAGTACTTGATCTGCAATTTCTTCACTGTTAAGCTAGTAAATGTGATAAATCGCTTGACAAGTTTTCCACCTGCTGGAGATACATACCTAAAACAATACTTAGCTGATTTGTATGAGGAAGATCAAGAGTGAAAGCTACAGACAGAGCAAAATATTGAGCTATACTTACTTCATCAATTGAACTTTATCACTCATTAAATTTATTAATTCCTTACACGTTGCTGTAGACATACACAATGGGTTGCCCTTTCCTGTGTTACCGTGTTTTGAGATTCAACCTTCTAGATCAAATTGAGCAACAAGTTCAAGTAAACCCAGAAAATTTCCATTTTGTGGGGACCCAAACACTTCATTTCTCCTCAGACAGTCCATGTTCAACAATTGTTTCAAAGACATCAACAGCACCTTAAAAATGGCTTTCCACTGCTGATATTCTTCATTAATTTGTGTTTCAAGTTCATGAGTTCAGCCAAAACCACATCTTCGGTTTAAATATAACAACATACAATCTCTGTAAATTGAATTGTTTTCATGTTTATCAGTCATATTCAAGTTGTGCCAATCACTAAACCCATATGTAGCAAATTGAGAAGCAAATGATTTAGGACTGAATAGCTTGCAAAAAAAAAAAACAATATACAGAGCCGACTGATGGAGAACACAGTAGCCACTCCCTCTTATATTTTTCACCATTAGATTTTCTCCTTAGAAATATATTCTGGCTACAGAACCTTGTTTGTTTACCATCCAGAACTTTTTGATAAGCATTTTCAAATGGTTCATTGTGGTACCGACAATCACTTGGCCCTCTTTCTATCCAGTAATTTACATCATTAGAAGAAAAATTATTCCACAAAGCAGGATGTGTATTTCTGTTATTTATGGGGTCTAAAGATGTGACAATTTCAGAATCTAAAATAGTTTCACTTTCTACACCATTATTATTATTATCATTATTTTACTACAGCAAGGGATGGATGCAGAATTTGGAACAAATTCTGTTATATTGCTCTCAGTAATTTCTGTACTACTGGTACTAGCACAACAATTTACACCCATTAAACTCACGTGTTCAATGGAAGAAGCCTCTTCTGATTCATTATGTCCTAGAAAGGAAGTTAATTTTGGAATTGTCTTTAGGGATTCACAAATTCTTTTCTTTTTATCTTCTGCAAGCTTTTGTTCTTGTGCTCCACTTAGTCGCTGCTGTTTCATTTTGCCTGGATATAAAATTATGTCACTTTTTAAATTTGGTTCTACTGTTACAAATAAATTTAAATAATTGAAAATAAATAAAATTTGGAACATGTAATTTTGTTCCTCAGGTCTGAGGTAGTCAAAAGAAATAGTGCCTACAAGGCAATCAGAAATAATTCTGTTCTTTTGTCCTACCATGTCTTGGCAGGCCCTTCAGAGATCTCCAGGAGCTTTTTCGTCTTGAAATAATACTTGAAAACTTGCATACTCACTTTCTGTCCTTTGATGCTGCGTCTTCATAGTTCGTTGGAGTATCGCTGATACCTGATGGGGGCGAGAGCAATCACAGTTGCAAAGATGATACAAATACAAGGGTACGCTCAATCTGAAGAGCATTTTGGTTCACTTTGCGCAGGATCAGATACATCACCAGTCACATGATTTTAGTGCTGCTGGTGTGTTTTTGTGTGTTTGACAAGGGAGAACTGAATGTAAGTTTATATTCGGTCAGTCTAAAATAAAAAGGAAATACAATTGTTATCATACACAAAATTTATAAAATGGTATCAGTTTCATTTAGCACCCTGCCAGTTCCCTTCCACTGTGGTGCTTGCTTTTCCTTGTGTCCTGTCTGTTTGGCATCTATGGGTCTTTGCTTTGGACAACCCGTGCTCCTGGTTTGTTTATGCCCTAAGAACATACTTACCTTTCTTATGGGGTAATCTGTCCCTGAAAGCCATCTGTTATAAACTGAACTGGATCCCCCAAAAAGATATGTTGAAGTCCTAGTCCCTGTGCCTGTGAATGTACCTTGTCTGGGGAAATGGTGGTTTTCTTCAAAGATGTTATCAGTTAGGTTAAATGAGGTCATACCAGAATAGGGTGGGTTCTAATCCTAATCCTTTCTGAGTGGTTTCTTATAAAAGAGGACAATGGAAACAGAGTCACATACAGGGGGCAGACGACGTGTGACAAGGAAAGCAGATGTATCTATAAGCAGCAAAGGAACACCAAATATTGCTGGAAACTACCAGAAACCAGGAGAGAGGCGTGGAAGAGCCTCAAAGCCCGAGAAGGAGTCAACATGGCTAAGACCCTGATTTGGACTTCTATCTTCTGAAACTGTGAGACGATGTATGTCTGTTCTTTAAAGTCATTCACTTTCTGATGTTTTGTTATGGCACCCCTGAGAGGCTAAAACACTGTTCATCAGTTCTCAGCAAAGACAGCAGGTGAATTGGCTAAGCAAGAAGGAGGCTCTTAAGTTTGGGTGAGGGGAGAGGAAGCATGGGAGTTTTAATCCTTTACGGCTAGAAGCAGTGATTTCATCTAAGAAAGGAAGGAGGATGCTGTAGTGTACCTTTGATGTAAGTCCCAAAGGCCTGAATGCTTGGATGATGGCAGTGTGGCCCAAAAGGATAATTTGCTATAAGGGCCAGCCAGTTATCTTTGCCACCATCATCAGCAGGTGTCTTTCAACCTGGACCTCTTGCTTAGAACTCCATGGCCCTTGTGGCCTCACACATCACACAGTCTGTCCTGGTATAGTTTCTTCACTGAGTGTTGGGGTCACGTTGTCAAGCTGAGAAGGCAGGAAAGAAGAATATCAACCCAGGGTGTGAACGCGGAGATCTTGTCCTAGTTTGGGCTTCCTCCAAAGCAGATCCTAGACAAAGATTTGGGTACTTTGGAGGTGGTTCCAGGAAGCACCAGGAGAGGAATGTGGATGTGTGACAAAGAAGGGACAGAGCTGAAACAGAACATGGCGTGATGTCAGCTCACAGAGAGAAATCAGAACTCATACCCATCGAGGAGAACTGGGAGGCTATGAACTAGGTACCCAAAAAGGGAGGAAGCTGGGGTAGCATCCAGCAACTCTTGAGGATCATTGGTCGAGGGCTGCTTCTGGGGGGTTAACTCTTCAGCACTCAGGAGGATATCCTGAGATGGAGGCTGCAGTAAGAAGCTGTGGCATGCTCCAGAAAAGTGAGTGCCAAGAGGGGCGGGTTAGGGCTAGGGTTAGGGTTTGAGGGCAGCGAGGGTTATGATGTTACACTGGCCTCCCTGGCCCCAAGACTGAGACCAGGAAGCGAGAATTCAGGGATCCAAGGCTTTATCTCTATAACTTGCCCTGTCAGCAGAGACAATGCAGGATGACATCCATGTGGCCCTCATTGCATCCTATTGCACAGTCTTAGGAATTGACTATCAACAATGAGCCAGGCAGTATGCCAGGGAGCAGTTGATGAGTAGGCCCAGCTTACTCAGTTAGGCAGCTAACTAGGTCTCCAGACCAGCACCCTCCTCATCACCTGGGAACTTCTTGAAATGAAGCTCTTGGGCCCTGACTACTCGATCAGAAGCTCCAAGGGTGGGCCTGGATATACCTTTTCACAAGTCCTGTAAGGGATTCTGCAGCAAGCTGGAGTTTGAGGACCAATGAACCAAGAAATTGTGGAAGCATCATTAACTGACATGGAAGGCAGAGGAGAATCAGCCTGTCACTGAGGCAACCCCTTTAAAACACTCTCCAGAAAACAACACTCCACCAGACAGGTCTGCCCAAGTTGGGAGAAATCTGCCGGGTCTTACAGTAAATTGGGCAAAAGTGAAAGAGAATGTTACATTTCAATGCAACATAGTACTGAATGGAAGCAGTCTTTTACTTAAACCCAGTGAAATAAAGAGTTAAAAGTTAAAAGGAAAATATACACAGAAAATTCAGAAAGTACTGAAAGTTACAGAATGAAGTCAAGTAATTTCTCTTGTTCTCTGGGCTCGTTAACCCTGGTGGTGCAGTGGTTAAAAGCTCAGCTGCTAATCAAAAGGTTGGCAGTTTGAATCCACCAGCCGCTGCTTGGAAACCCTATGGGGCAGTTGTACTCTGTCCTGTAGGGTCACTATGAGTTGGAATCAACTATACAGCAGTGGGTTTGGTTTTGGTCTGGGCTTGTTAACCAATTCTCAAATGGCCTTTTTCCAGAATGTTCTGTGTATATTCCAGCATTTGTATTATGTAGTTTTAACTATTTGTTTGTTAATTCTATTTTTACACAGTATTCTGCCTCTTGTTATTCCCTTAAAAATGTTTTGGAAATAGGGACTCGGGCAGACATGGATGTGGAAGCATACTTGTCTGTTTTCCCACTTTTGCTTATTCTGTAATATCTCTTTAGACTCGGGCAGAGATGACTGTGACAGCATGCTTGTCCATTTTTCCACTTTTGTCTATTCTGTAGTATTTCCTTGGATTAGACAGACATTACCTCTGGCAGCATGCTTGTCCACTCCCCACTTAACGCCGTTTTGAATACATTCCAAATAAAACTTTCTTTTTGCTTTACTTAACTTGGGGATGCTTTTTCCACGCGACAGTTAATGGTGTAGTCATCAAGCATTTCTGAGGCTACGAATCCAGTCGAATTTGAGGAGACCTGGACTGCAGAGCAGAAGCCTGCAAAAGAGAGGCCCTATCTTTTGGACCCCTGTGTTCCCATTCCACTTCCCTTGGACAGGGTGAGTGCTCTCAGAAAACGAGCCTTTGCTTATTCTTTTTTTGTTCTCTTTCTCTTGTTTTCCTAAGTTTTGTTCGGCATATTTGTTTTGGAATACTGGTTGTTTGGTTAAGGAGGATATTCCTTAGATTTTTCCTTGATCATTTGGTTAAGAGTGACATTTAGTAACTCTTTTGGTAAACTGCAGTTTACGTCCAGATTCAGGTGTTTGAAACTTTAAAGAGATAATTCTATTTTTAAAGAGCTCTGAGCCACTATAAGCTGAAAAGATTTGGGCATGCATTGACCAATAAAAGCCATAGGAGGGTCGCCAGTGCTCTTCACGAGTGTTAAGTCTCCCATGACAGGATAAGGTGGTCACAAGACAGGCTAGAGACCTAGGCTGCCTGCCACTGGAAAGAAAACTCTCGTGCAACAGAGGTACACATTGGTCTAAGTGAAACACCGTCCAAACCCCTCAGTGTTCCCGGTTGTGGCTCAGAGAAAACTTGGAAAATAGTGCTCTGTTTTGCCAAATTTGCAGGGGAGGTAGCAGCTCCTGACCTGTGTTATGAAATTCTCAGGGGGAGGTGGTAGTTTTAACCTGTGTTATGAAATTTAAGGGACAAGTGATAGTTCTATTCATTTTTGATGATATAGTTTCTGGATGAAGAATCACAATGGTAACTTAAAATTACTGGCAGCTTTAAAATAATTTCCAATTGGAAGAACTAGTATGTTTTAGGTCTAAAATAAGAGACTAGGTCTCTAGCCATCAGAATGAATTAAGTTCAAAAAGAAGGAAACCAAAAGCTTAAACCTTAGAGCTTAATATCTTTGATAAATGAGCCTGGATTTTCCTCCCTGCTACTGAGACACTGGTTTGGGGTTCATATTTAAAAGGACTATAAAACTGAATATTCTAGAAGTAATTTGGACTTTCAGTGAGCACTTTGGGCAAATGAGCTTTTGTTTGTGCCTTTTCTCTTTGAGGAACCTTTGTTTGATGCTCAGGTTTTGTCAAAAGGGCTAATATTCCTTCATCTGAGGCTCTGACAATAAGTTTATCTAGGACCTGTTTTTTTTCCCCCATTGAATTGAGTCAATCTTACCAAAAATTGCTGTATACACTTTAAGAAACTAGAATCCCCATATCCTTGTTTTGTGTGGCATTGTTCAATGAGTTTATGTGGTCTTTTCTGTCTCCTTTTGTTCTGAGAGCTTGCTTCTGTCTAGAGCATTGTGTCTAAGTTTCTGTTTTGTATCACATTGGAGGCTATGGCTGACAATAGGTATTTTTTTTGTAAGGTTGTCTTTCTTTCCTCATCCAGAAAAACTGTGTCTTTTGTCTACTTTAGGATTTAGATTTTTAGTAGCTACTTACAAAAACTTTTATATAAATTGGTCTGTTTGAAAAGTACACTAAGATCTTTATGTTCTGTGCTATGTCAGTCTTAAAGGTGAAAGCTTCCTAATAGATATTGTGTAAAATTTGTTTTATTTAAGGAAAAAGGATAATTTTTGTCTTAAAGTGAAAGTAGCACATTCAGGACAGTAAAAGAGAAAGAAATTGGTTATCTTTTGCCTTTCAAAATGCCTAGATTGACATAAACATATGTAAATGTTTGGGATGACCTAGTCTTGTCTTCTACCATGAGTCAAAAAGTAGAGAGGGTGGGGCAGGATTAGCCCTCCCAGCCCCAGTTTCCAAGGTAGTATAGCTCCAGGGAAGCTTTTGAAAGACCCCTTCCAACTAGGTGGATACCTTTTAAAAAAATTTTTATTTAAAGTGAAAGTTTACACATCAAGTCAGTCTCTCATACAAAACCTTATATACACCTTGCTATATACTCCTAGTTGCTCTCACCCTAATGAGACAGTATTTTGCTTCCCTTCACCCTGTTTCCTTGTCCATTCAGTCGGCTTCTGTCCCTCTCGGCCTTCACGTCTTGCCTCGCTACCCACATAGTCTCATGTGTCTACTTGATCCAAGAAGCCGACTCCTCACCAGTATCATTTTCTGTTTTGTAGTCCAGTCCAATCCTTGTCTGGAGAGTTGGCTTCGAGAATGGTTCCTGTCCTGAGCTAACAGAAGGTCTGAAGACCATGACTTCTGGGAACCCTTTGGTCTCACTCAGACCATTAAGTCTGGTCTTTTTACTAGAATTTGGCATCTGCATCGCACTGCTCTCCTGCTCCTCCAGAGATTCTCTGTTTTGTTCCCTGTCATGGCAGTCATCAGTTGTAGCTGGGAACCATCTAGTTCTTCTGGTCTCAGGCTGATGTAGTCTCTGGTTTATGTGATCCATTCTGACTCTTGGGATCATATTTACCTCGTGTCTTTTGTGTTGCATCTCAGATCACCACTTGCTAGCATTTACGACCCCAGACACCACTCTCCAAAATGGGATGCAGAATGTTTTCTTAATAGTTTTTATTATGCCAGTTGCCCTAGATGTCCCCTGAAACCATAGTCCCCAAACCCTGGCCCCTGCTACTCTGGCCTTTAAAGTGTTCAGTTTATTCAGGAAACTTCTTTGCTTTTGGTATACTCCAGTTGTGCTGACCTCTCCTGTATTGTGTGTTGTCCATCCCTTCAGCTAAATTAGTTCTTGTCTACTATCTAATTAGTGAGTCCCCCTCTTCCTCCCCACTCTCATAACCATCAAAGAATTTTTTCTTCTCTGTTTAGGCTATTTCTTGCATTCTTATAATAGTAGTCTCATACAATATTTGTCCATTTGCATCTAATTTCACTCAGCATAATGCCTTCCAGATTCTTTCATGTTATGAAATGTTTCACAGATTCATCGTTGTTCTTTATCAATGCATAGTATTCCATTGCATGAATATACCATAATTTATTTATCCATTCATCCATTGATGGGCACCTTGGTTGCTTCCATCTTTTTGCTATTATAAACAGTGCTGCAATGAACATGGGTGTGCATATATCTATTCATGTGACAGCTCTTACTTCTCTAGGATATATTCCAAGGAATGAGATTGCTGGATCATATGGTAGTTCTATTTCTAACTTTTTAAGGAAGCACCAAATCAATTTCTAAAGTGGTTGTACTATTTTACATTCCCACCAGCAGTGTATAAGTGTTCCAGTCTGTCCACAACCTCTCCAACATTTATTATTCTGTGTTTTTTGGATTAATGCCAGCCTTGTTGGAGTGAGATAGAATCTCATTGTAGTTTTGATTGGCATTTCTCTAATGGCTAATGATCGTGAGCATTTCCTCATGTACGTGTTAGCTACCTGAATGTCTTCATTAGTGAAGTGTCTGTTCGTATCCTTTGCCCATTTTTTTATTGGGTTATTTGTCTTTTTGTAGATGAGTTTTTGCAGTAACATGTAGATTTTAGAGACCAGCCGCTAATCAGAGATGTCATAGCTAAAACCTTTTTCCTAATCTGTAGGTAACCTTTTTACTCTTTTGATGAAGTCTTTGAAAGAGCATAGGTGTTTGACTTTTAGGAGCTCCCAATGTTTTTGCAGTTCTAGTAATGTTTTGTATGCTGTTTATGCCATGTTTTAGGGCTCCTGGCATTGTTCTTATTTTTTCTTCCATGATCTTTGTCATTTTAGATTTTATATTTAGGTCTTTCTGATCCATTTTGAGTTGTTTTTTGTGCATGGTGTGAGGTATGGGTCTTGTTTCATTTTGTTTCAGATGGAAAAAAAAATCCTGTTACGACAGCACTATTTAACAGACTTTGGACCTTTGCCAAATATCGCTTGGTCATATGTGGATGGATTTATGTCTGGATTCTCAGTTCTGTTCCATTGGTCTATATATCCGTTGTTTTACCAGTACCAGGCTGTTTTGACTACCGTGTCGGCATAGTATGTTCTGAAGTCAGGTAGTGCGAGGCCTCCCACTTTTTTCTTCTTTTTCAGTAATGCTTTATTTATCCCGGGCCTCTTTCCCTTCCATATGATGTTGGTGATTTGTTTCTCCAGCTCATTAAAAAATGTCACTGGTATTTGGATTGGGATTGCATTTTATCTATAGATTGCTTTGGGCAGAATAGACATTTTTACAATGTTGAGTCTTCCTATCCATGAGCAAGGTATGTTTTTCTACTTAGGTAGTTTTCTTTTGGTTTCTTGCAGTAGTGTCTTGTAGTTTTCTTTGTACAGGTCTTTTTAGTCTCTCGTTGGATTTATTCCTAAGTACTTTATTTTCTTGTAAATGGTATTGATTTGGTGATTTCCTCTTCATCCCTCTCTTTCTTGATGTAAAGAAATCCAACTGATTTATGTATGTTTATCTGGTATCCTGAAACTCTGCTGAACTATTAGTTTCAGTAGTTTTCTTAAGGATTCTTTAGGTTTTTCCATGTATAAGATCTTGTCATCTGCAAACAGAAATGATTTTACTTCTTCTTTGCCAATTTGGCTCCCCCTTTTTTTTTTTTATTCCTTTATCTAGCCTTATAGCTCTGGCTAGGACCTCCAGCACAATGTTGAGTAAGAGTGGTGATAAAGGGCATCCTTGTCTGGTTCCTATTCTCAATGTGAATGATTTCAATATCTCTCCGTTTAGGATGATGTTGGCTGTTGGCTTTGTATAAATGCCCTTTATAATGTTTAGGAATTTTCCTTCTATTCCTATTTTGCTGCGAGTTTTTTTCATGAATGGTCGTTAGACTTTGTCAAATGCCTTTTCTGAATCAATTGCTAAGATCATGTGGTTCTTGTCTTTTGTTTTGTTTACGTGATGGATTACACTGATTGTTTTTCTAATGCTGAACATCCCTGCATGCCTGGTATGAATCCCACTTGGTCATGGTGAATTGTTTTTTGATATGGTGTTGAATTCTATTGGCTAGAATTTTGTTGTGAATTTTTGCGTCCAAGTTCGTGAGGGATATTGGCCTGTAATTTTCTTTTTGTGTGTGTGGAGTCTTTACCTGGTTTTGGTATCAGGGTTATGTTGGCTTCATAGAAAGAGTTTGGGAGTATTCCATCCTTTTCTATGCTCTGAAATACCTTTAGTAGTAGCGGTGCTACCTCTTCTCTGAAAGTTTGGTAGAATTCTCCAGTGAAGCCTCCAGGGCCAGGGCTTTTCTTCATTGGGAGTTTTTTGGTTACTTTTTCAATCTCTTCTTTTGTAATAGGTTTATTTAGTTGTTCTGTCTCTGTTTGCGTTAGCTTAGGTAGGTAGTGTGTTGCTAGAAATTTGTCCATTGCCTCTAGGTTTTCAAATTTGTTAGAGTACAACTTTTCATAGTAATCTGTTATGATCCTTTTAATATCAGTTGGGTCTGTATTGATATCGCCCATCTCATTTCTTACTCGGGTTATTTGCTTCCTCTCCTGTTTTTCTTGTCAGTCTGGCCAATGGTTTATCGATTTTGTTAATCTTTTCAAAGAACCAGCTTTTAGTCGTGTTAACTCTTTCAATTGTTTTTCTGTTTACTGTTTCATTTAATTCTGCTCTGATTTTTATTATTTGCTTTCTTCTGGTGCCTGAAGATTTCTTTTGTTGCTCTCTTTCTATTTGTTCAAGTTGTAGGGATGTCTTTGATTTTAACCTCTTCTTCTTTTTGTATGTGTGCACTTATTGATATAAATTGACCTCTGAGCACTGCTTTCGCTGTGCCCCAAAGGTTCTGATAGGAAGTGTTTCATTCTTGTTGTATTCTATGAATTTCTTTATTCTGTCCTTGATGTCTTCTACAACCCAGTCATTTTTGAGCAGAGTGTTGTTCAGTTTCCAAGTGTTTGATTTCTTTTCCATGCTTTTTCTCTTATTGCCTTCTACTTTTATGGCCTTATGGTCAGAGAAGATGCTTTGTAATATTTCAGTGTTTTGGATTCTGTTAAGACTTGCTTTATGGCCTAATATGTGGTCTATTCTAGAGAATGCTCCATATGCACCAGAAAAGAAAGTATACTTGGCTGCTGTTGGGTGGAGTGTTCTGTATATGTCTGTGAAGTCAAGTGGTTAATTGTGGCAGCTAGCTCTTCCGTGTCTTTATTGAGCTTCTTTCTTGATGTTCTGTCCTTCACTGAAAGTGGTGTGTTGAAGTCTCCTACTATTAATGTGGAGCTGTCTATCTCACTTTTCAATGCTGTTTGAGTTTATGTATATTGATGCCCTGTCATTGGGTGCATAAATATTTAAAATGGTAATATCCTTGTGGTATATTGTCCCTTTAATCATTATATAGCACCCTTCCTTATCCTTTGTGGTAGATTTAAGTTTGAAGTCTGTTTTGTCAGAAATTGGTGTAGCCAATCCTATTCTTTTTGATTGCTGTTTGCTTGATATTTTTTCCATCCTTTGAATTTTAGTTTGTTTGTGTCTTTAAGTCTAAGGTGCTTCTCTTGTAGGCAGTATATAGCCAGATCATGTATTTTTTTTCCATTCTGGAACTCTCTGTTTATTGGTCCATTTAGTCCATTTACGTTCAGCATGGTTATAGATCGGTATGAATTTAGTGCTGTCATTTTCATGTCTTTTTTGTGTGTGTGTTGCTGACAGTTTCATTTTTCCATTTACTTTCCTGTGCTGAGAAGTTTTTCTTTGTGAATTGTGTGTTTCTCTTTTTCATTGTGGTTGAATTTGTTTTTACCAAGTCTTTATGTTTACCTTGTTTTTTTTTATTTTGAAGTGTAGGATTGTTAGTCTTCGTTGTGGTTACCTTGATATTTACCCCTATTTTTCTAAGTTTAAACCTAACTTGTTTTTCCCTATATTACCTTGATCTATGCCTCCTTAAGCATCCTGTATTTAGTACCTCTTTATTGATTATTGTCATCTTCTACATAATGACATCAATGATTCCCTGTTTTGAGCTTTTTTTTTAATTAATCTTATTTTATTTTTGTGATTTCCCTATCTGAGTTAATATCAGAATGCTCTGTTCTCTGTCCTTGTGTTGTGCTTATATCTGATATTATTGATTTTCTGACCAAAGAATTTCCTTTAGTAATTCTTATAGCTTTGGTTTGGTTTCTGCAAATTCTCTAAGCTTGTGTTTATCTGTAAATGATTTAATTTCGCCTTCGTATTTGAGAGACAGTTTTGCTGGATATATGATTCTTGGCTGGCAATTTTTCTCCCTCAATGCTCTATATATGTCATCCCATTGCTTTCTTGCCTATATGGTTTCTGCTGAGTAGTCTGAACTTATTCTTATAGATTCTCCTTTGTAGATGACTTTTCATTTATCCCTAGCTGCTTTTAAATTTTTCTCTTTATCTTTGGTTTTGGCAAGTTTGATAACAATATGTCTTGGTGATTTTCTTTTGAAATCTACCTTGTTTGGGGTTCGATGAGCATCTTGGATAGATATCCTTTCATCTTTCATGATGTCAGGGAGGTTTTCTGCTGACAGATCTTCAACAATTCTCTCGGTATTTTCTGCTGTCCCTCCCTGTTCTGAAATTCCAATCACATGCAAGTTATTCTTCTTGATAGAGTCCCACACGATTCTTTGGGTTTCTCCATTTTTTTTAATTCTTTGATTTGATTTTTCTTCAAATATCTTGGTGCCAAGTGATTTATGTTCAATCTCACAAATTCTGCATTCCAGTTCCTCAGTTCTGCTCCTCTGACTCTATTGAGTTATCTAATTCTGTAATTTTATTGTTAATCTTCTGAATTTATGAATGCTGTCTCTCTATGGGTTCTTGCAGTTTGTTAAATTTTTCATTATGTTCTTGAATAATCTTTTTAATTTCTTCAACTGCTTTATATGTGTTCCTTGGCTTTTTCTGTTTGTTGCCTGATCTGGTTCATGATGCCATTCCCGATGTCTTGAGGAGTTCTGTATATTAATCTTTTGTATTCTACATCTGGTAATTCCAGGAATACATTTTCATCTGGGAGAGTCCTTGATTCTCTTTTCTGGGAGCTTTTTGAAACAATCATGGTCTGCTTCTTAATGTGATTTGATATCGACTGTTGTCTCCTAGCCATCTAAGTTATTGTATTAATTTATTTTATGTTTGCTCACTGTGTTCTAGTTTTGTGCTTTGTTTTGTTTCGATATAGCCAAATAGGCTACTAGAGTGAACTAACCTGGTTATTGGAGCCTTTGAAGCACTAATGTCCTTTTACCAGATGGCTACAGCTATTACCAGGTATATGAGCCTAGGAGTCCATTCAGTATTCTTGTATAGATTCAGTTCAGGTGTCCTGATAGTCAGTCACCTAGTGTGTGGTGTAGGCTCTCACCTACTATCTCAGAGGAGCAGTGGTGATGAGTGTATGCATGGTTTCTGGCAGCAGCAGGGGGTCACATCCTGAGGAAGGCAGGGGGCTGAGAGCCTTCCCCCAAGTGTCAGTGAGGAAGGAGCATCTCTGTTCTGTAGAACACTCTGATGGGTAGGCTCTGCAGCTGTACCTTTAGCACCCAAAGCTTATATCTGTAAGGACTGGTAGGCATCACTATCCTTTTGCAGGTGACTAGGTGGCATGGAAGGAGACTTCAGTCCTCAGGCCCCTGCTGTGGGTAGGTGAAGGCACTGTTTACTAGGCAGAGTGGTATCAGACCTCCAAAACCTGCCTCTCCCTGCACAGGTGAAACAGATACAGTCAGATCTCAGATAGATTTGCCCTTGGAATATAATAGCCACCTGGATCCATGTAGGAATGACAGACAAAGTCTGTGGATCACTTATGCCTGGACTGGTGCTGCTTCTGCTCTGAGCTTCCAGATTCAGGGTGTCTACAGAGCATTTTTCCTCCCATTTGTTAATTTGTTCCTTCTCCCAGGCCAGGAGTATGGCTCAGAGAGCGCAGCAGGTTCTATCTCAGGCCCAGGGAAATCAACTGTTAATGAAGCCGGCTGAGGCAGAGGGGGGGAGGGATCAGATAGATAGGAGTGTGTTCTTTCAAAAGAGGGAAGTATTAGATCTTCTTATGGTAAATTAGATAAAATCACTTATCTTGTATTGAGGGCACTGTTTTATCTCAGATTCCAGAGGCTTGCCGTGTGCGCTGGCTGGGTCCCTGCTGAGATTGCCCCAGGGTGTTATGGCTATGTCCCATGCTTGCCTTCTTTCACTGAAGCAGCTGTGTCCTAAACTCCACAGCCAGTCCTGCAGCCATCGTGCCAGGGGGTCGGCGTGTGGGCATTTTAGTTGTCTTCTTTTGCTGAAGCAGTCACTTCCTAAATGACACAGCCAGCTCCATTGTAAACCCACTACACTGGGTCTACAATGCACCACTCTGCTTGCCTTCTTTTGCTGGAGCTGCCGTGTCTCAGAGAACTACCATCAGCCCTGCCACAGTCATTCCAGAGAATGGCACCAAGGAATCAGAGCTGAGCTGCAGTGCGGGTTTAGCAACTCGTCACTGCTTCTGCACCGTCTCTTCCTTCCCTGCCACTCAGACCAATTCCTTAATTTTGCCTTTGATGCTCAGGGATTCTAGCTTGTCATATATATAATCGAGTCACTTGTTTTTTTAGTCTTTATTGTAAGAGGGATTGGTGGAAGCTACTGGCTAGTTCACCATCTTGGCCCTACCTCCGAGATCTTTTTTTTTTTTTAAGACAAAAGATAAGAAAAATTAGTTATCAGAAATTGGGTGGATCCGAATTGTGGAAGAACTTTACAAGTTCTCTCTCTGGTAGGGGAACTTGAAGAAGTCAAAAAAATAGAAATCACAACGAGACACACCTAAAATAGCCTGAGCCAGACACTTAAGGTTATATCCATATCAATGAATTGGTCACTTGAGCAGAGACTTTGTGATTTCCAAGCTGGTTGATAAAATCTTTAAGGGCTAAAATTAGATTGTGAAAAATATGAGAAATAGTAAAAGTTGAATTAAAAGTTGGAATATTCAAACAAACTTTATTTCAATTACAGTTGTTTTTTGGTATGCAGGCTTAATATAATTTCCAAGACCTTTGTAACTTACTGATATTAATTTGACTTAATAGATACTTGTTGTGATTTAGCTTATATACTTTTGTTTTTTTTTACCACAAGAAAAAGGGTGTATATGTGTCTATATTTGTGTCTGTTAAGGAGTGAGTCCATTTTTGCCATTTTAAAGGGATGTATTATAAAAGATATGCAACTAAGTTTAATAAATTTATTAAAGAGAAATTTATTTGACAATGGTCAAAAGTTTTATCTGTCTGAATAAGCTTAATGGTTTAATTTATGAGATTTTGGGGGGCTTTAATGTTAAATAGCATACAAAACAAATAATTGGGTTTCTTGCTGTAAAAATAGCAAAATTTTCTTTGATTCCTGAGTTAAAGGGCTAATTTATTCTTGTGTAATCTGCCTCTAAGACAAAGATTTGGCTTCTCATTAGAATAAGATTCCTGAGTTGGAAACCAAGCCACATGGCTTTAGTAAAAAAAAAAAAAAAAAGCTAAGGTTTTTAATTTAAGACCTTTGGATAAATAAAGTATTGTTCACTGTAACTTATAAACTCCTGATAAGTTTGAAACTTCACAGAAAGCTGCAATTTTTTTTATAAAGAAAAAGTGCTAAAAAGATTTATTTAACATATTAAAAATTATAAATCAAGAGAAGTACCTAATCCTCATTGGGTTAAAATTTATGTTAGTATTTCCTCTTATGGTTTTGCCTAATATTATACAGCAAATGCATATTATGTCATAATTTTATTATTGTTAACTTGGTCACAATTTTATTTTTTTGAATTGAGCATCATCAAACCCAATAGTTTGATTGGAGAATTCACATCATTTACCTACAAAGTTGTTTTTTTTTTTTTATTGCTATTCAGGTATTTAGAGATTTGATAATTTGGTATATTCTTAGTATATCTTGGTATTTTGCCTCAAAATTATTGTGTATTTTACCTGAAGCTCTTTAAAAATATGGTTCATGGTTATATGTAGAAATATTTTTATCTAAAGTTTTTTTGAACTGATTTTATTTGGCCTTTATGTTACGCTAGTAATTAATTTCTATCAGGTCTTTCACTATTTAGAGTATTACTTTTATAAATTAGCCATGGCCGTATTAAGTCTTGTCAGCAGCAGATAAGTTTTTACTTTGCTGATTTGCTGAAAACGTTTGACCAAAATATCTCAACAACAGCAAAAAAAAAAAAAACGGACTATATTGAACTTACCCGTTGCCGTCGAGTGGACTTTGACTCATAGCAGCCCTATAGGACGGAGTAGAGCTGCCCCACAGAGTTTCCAAGGAGTGCCTAGTGGATTCAAACTGACAACATTTTGGTTAGCAGCCGTAGCTCTTAACCACTACACCACCAGGTTTTCAGCTGCTAACTAAAAAGTTGGCGGTTTGAATTCACCAGGTGCTCCTTGGAAACTCTGTGAGGCAGTTCTACTCTGTCCTATAGGGTTGCTATGAGTCAGAATTCTCTCGATGGCAACCGGGTTTGGTTTTTATATTGAACTTATGAAAAAGTTTGGGACTGGAATCAATCAAGATTTCCAGAACTCTTATGCAGAAGCTGACAAGTTCACACACTGTGGCTGATCCAGAATCACATGGAACAGAAATTAACCGCACAGGACTGAGTAAACTAAAGGAAACTATGAGCTTTTATGTGGAAATATTTCTGATGTTTTAAGGTACTACTTTCTGGATATAAGAAATTATTTTCCTTTCTTCTACATTATCTAATTAATGGGTTTAAAAATAATGGGTTTAGATATTGTTAACCCTTCAATTAGAAGTTCCTATTGGTAAACATAGCAAAGTTGTAAATATCATAGCTAGAGAAGTGTCTGAAATTTGAGCTATGATTTTACGAAGTAGAACATTAGATTTCCTATTAGTTCTCTTGAGGAACAGTCTGTGCCCCAATAGATAAATGTTGGAGTGTTTATATTAATACTCAATCTGAGGTTTTGCAGAGGCACACGAAAAGCCATTACTGGTGCTGCTTATGCATAAACACTTCGTGAGACTTGTTTCCTTGGTTCAAAGACCTTAAGTTCATGGTTTCATTGGTTGTTTCAGACAATTGGCCTAATAGTGATGTCAGTGTTTCCATTCTACTTCTCCATTCACTGTACGGTGCCTAAGATCTTAAAAACCAGATGGTGTCCAATTACTATTTATTGAGAATTTTTGATTAAAGGTTCTATAACAAGATCATGATCCAAAGGACAGAACCATGAAAGAGTTGTATATAATTCTACTGGAATCTAGATTTCTGGCTTTCATAGAGGTTAGGGTAACCCACACAGGCTACTGCCTTTGGTGTCCTTTTGAACCTCAAACTTTCAGGAAAAAAACTGGTTCCTGAAGCCACTTTGAGTCAAACAATGGTCGAGATAAACTAGTAAGACACTTTTGCTCTGGGCTTTTTTGTTTTTAGAAGAATTCAGTCTGTTTTGGAAAACTGCCCCAAAGATCAGACTGGGAGTTATGTTTAGGGTAAATCGATAATCGGATTAATTAGTCTTCAAGACAGTGTCTTGAAATACCTGCCTAATGTTTGTAATCAAACTCTCACCCTCTAACTATGCAGAAAACTATGTATCTTAAAGAAACCAGGTTCTCAGAGGAGATCGACCTCATGGTTCAGACTCCCTTCTGTCCTAGTTTCCACTTCTGCTTCTGAGAAAGTGACCCATGACTGTTAATAGGTAAACTAAGGAGAGGCAGCTTACCTCAGGGAAAACACTTAGTATGTTTTAGACAGATTAACTGGAGACCTCCAACAGGAGAGGTTCATCCTGTATTATCTTGCTAATCATGTATTTTTTAATGAAAACTTGTTTGTCACGTGTAAAATTTTTTATACATTCTGTTTTCTATAGACAAACTTTGAGTGCTCTTTATGGATATATGTTTTTGTGTGGTAGATCCAACTAAATATATTTAGATGATCCCTTTCCAACTGTTAGTGAATTTACACGGGCAATTTCTTGTTTAGATTCTCTATGATTGTTTGGGTAACGCACTTTGGAAACTTTAGGATTATCTTTAGATATTCCTAGTAATGATGCTAATGAATATTGGAAAGGTAATGGTAAATTGTTCCACATTGTAAAATGAAAGTCAGAAGAAAACTCATTGATCCAGCACTCAGGGTGTGGTTGGTCATTTCTAAGAGCTTTAATTCCTAGTTATGGCATATTGCGATTGGAGAAATCTCTAAGAAATTCATCAGTCACTATGAGACAAATAGCAAACAAAGTTGCTAATGGGATAGAAACACAATAGCAATCTCTGATTTCATAAACCAAGCTGACATGAGATAACAGAATAGACTTGGATTTTTATTATCCCAAGAAAAATGTAGTCTGTGCTGTAGCAAATACCTTTTGTTGCATTTGGATAAATAACACGAGAGAAGTAGAACAAGGTATACATAGAATTAGACAGCAAGCTACTTGGTTACACATTGTAACACTCTTACAAACACCAGATTTATTTGGTTGGTTACCATCAGGAATAAGTATATGGGCTAGATAACTATTGCAAGGAATAGTAATATTCTTAGTCTACATCCTGATAGTATTAGGGCATAATAAAATTTATCTTCTTTTGTCTTACACACCTAAAAGGCAAAGAAGGCCTTGGGCTGAAATGATGATGTACATTGAATCTGCTCATTTCAGCAATGTAATTAAGATCCTGGTGAAGAACCAAATGATATCTGGTGAAAAACCAACACTGTGAGTTTAAAGAGCCTGCAGTGGCTGCCATTTAGGAGCTCAACTAAGTCCAGGTATTAATCATCAATGTGTTATATCCAATCTCCAATCAAAAGGAGGGAATGATTTAGAAAATAATATTGGGACCGTTATTCCTTGTCCTTGAGCACAGAGAATGTGACCCAGCTGGAGTTGTGCTCACAGGTGCTCACAAGGACTCACAAGGACACATCAACTGGGCCCTGAGGTATAAAGACAATAGCTAAGACAATCTTGGAAAAAATCTTTTAGGGAAACTTTTACATAAACAAATCATCAAAGAGAACACAAGACTTCCCACTCTTATCTTTTTCTGTTAGCATTTAGTGAGTAGTAAGATTTGTTGGAGCAGTGAAGACCCTCCTGACTGTCCTTACTGGAACCTGCACCAATGATTGTTAAGAAAGACAATTAAAAATGTAGGATCATAGTTTCTAGCCAATCAGTGAAAAGGTGAAGCTTTCAATAGTTTTGCCCATTTGTAATGTTAATATATACTGATGCTTCTGTAATGTTCTTTCAGACTCGGGGAGACATGGCTATGGCAGCGTGAGTGTCTGTTTTCCCACTTACGCTTATTCTGTAATATTCCTTGTCCTAGGGTGGACGTGGCTGTGGCAGCATGCTTGTCCGTTTTCCCACTTTCGTCTGTTCTGTAATATTTCTTGTCCTAGGGTAGACGTCATATAGGGTCGATAATGGCACTGGGCTGGGAGGGTAGACGTGGCTGTGGCAGCATGCTTGTCCGTTTTCCCATTCTTGGTTACTCTGTAATTCTTAGACTCAGGCAGACATAAGCTCTGGCAGCGTGCTTGTCTGCCTCCCACTTTTGCTTTTTTGAATATATGCCAAATAAAGCTTTCTTTTTGCTTTACTAAAAAAAAAAGTTTTGAGAATATTTCCATATTAACCGAGAAAGATTCATTTCATCCTTCTTATTCATTAATAACTTTTTACTGAAGTGTGTACTTAAAGAAAAATGCACAAATTATAAGGATTACCACGTTCTTTTTCATGGCCTGTAGTATTAATATCTATAAAATTGTTGATATTTAATTAACCAGTTCTTAATAGATACTTTGATTCTCCCTCCACCCCTGTTTTTATTTTTGTAACATTTGTAAGTGTTCCCTGGGTAACTTTTGGGAGTGTACCCAGCAGATCAATTTCTGGCAGGGGAATGGCTGGGTCAAAGGTTAGGTGCATTTTTTACTTTGATAGATATTTCCCAACAGCTTTCCGGAGAAGTCATCCCAATTTCCACTCCAGCCAACTGCTTATGGAAGTGCCCACACCAGCCGTATCATTCTTCTTTTTAATGTTTGCTACTTCCATGGGGAAGAAATGGTATGTCTTTGTTCTTTTTATTTGCATTTGTTTAATTTCAAGAGAAATTGAGCAACCACTTTCATTTATATTCCTGTGAACTTCCCACTTTTCAATTGGGTTTGCAAACATTTACTTTATTGATTGATGAGAGCTCTTTCCAAAATATGATGCTCTTAGAAGCAAAAAAGCCCTTTGCCATTTGGGCTGCAAATATTTTCTCAGTTCATCGTTTCTATTTTCTTACTTTGTGATTTTTTTCCTTGCTGTCATTTTTTTTTTTTATTCTTAGTCAAATAAATCGACATTTTGTACCAAGGCTTCTAGATGTACGTCCTCCTAAGACAGGTATTTCCCATTGGTAATATAAATAAACTAGCCTTTTTTGGTTTCAGAATGTTTTAGTTTTGTGCACATAAATCGCCAATATATCTGAAATTTGTTTTGGAATCAGGCAGGAGGTCAGAATTCAGCATGTTGTTTTCCAAATAGCCAATTTTCTCTAAGCCATTCATTGAATAATTCCTCTTTTACCCTCTAATTTGAAATGACACTTCTCTTGTAAACTAAATGTGCATAGTTATTTGTGTTTATTTTGGGGACCTTGTCAGCTCCGTGAAAACCTTCAGTTCAATCTGATTTAGTTATTGAAGGTTTATAATGTGTTTTATATCCAGTAAGGCTGTTCCCGCTCATTATTCTTCCTTTCCCCTGAATCTTGCCATTCATCTTCCATGTCAATTTCTCCCCAAACACCATGTCTGTATTTGAATTGGGATAACACTGATTTTAAAAATTAATCCAGGGTTACTGGTCATCTCACAATATTGAGTCATTGTAAACAATAGCAGATTATTGCTTTTCATTTATTTAAAATCTTCATTTAATCCCTTAGCCAAATTTTCAAGTTTTCTGTATACGTGTCCTACATATTTCTTTCTAAATCCCACTCATTATGGTCCCACCAAATTTTTACTGTAAATGAAATATTTTTCAATAATGTTTAGTTGTTTGTACATAGAAAAGTTGTGGAGTATGCAAAATATTACCATCTGAATTATTCTTTTCAGTGGGTTTTCAACCAATTTTCTTGAGTTTTCTAAACATACAATCATATCTTCTATGAATAATGACAGCTTTGTCTTGGCTTTTCCAATACCATTACCTCTTATTTCTTACTCTTATTGATTTTTTCAGCTAGTCTTCTAGAACCAAGTTCAGTGACATGGGTGATGTGTGAGCCCTTGTTTGCTCTTGACTTTAATGATAAAGTTTCTATTTTATTTTTCATGCATGAGCATAATACCATCACAAGTCTTTTTAAGCCTCACAATAATTAAATTAACTTTATATTTCATGAAGATAACCGGTAGCAATATGAAAGATGGAAAAAGGAGGGTGAAAGTAAGGAGACATTTAAGAGGGGTGATTCAGCTGGCTCTGTGCCTGGGGATCTTGTTTTCTTTCTCTCTCACTTCAGTGGTTAATGTTATGTGTGTCAACTTGGCTAGGCTGTAATTCTCAGTGGTTTGGCAGACACTGGACTAGGTGCTCTTCTATTATATAATATAATCACTTTCCATTTTTGTGATCTTATGTGTTTAGCCAATCATTTGAAAGGGGGGCTTTCTTGGGGCGTGGCCTGCCTCCAGTATGTTCTGGCAAAGCTTGCTCTTGCTCTCGACTCTGCACTATTCTCGTCACCTGACCTTCAGTTCTTGGGACATAAGCCTGTAGAAGTCTCTAGCCTGCTGTCTGACCCACAGATTTGGTGCTTGACAGCCCCCACAGTTGTGTGAGCCATTTCCTCAGAATTACATGAGCCCTTTCCTTGGAGTAAATCTCGCTATATTTATCGCTATATATACGTTTCACTGGTTTTGCTCCACTAGAGAAGCCAGACTAAGACACTTTTCTAAGCTCACAGTTCTTCCTCTGAGTTCTGAGGTCTGAACCCATGTCCACGGCCTGCAACAACCTCACACGTTCCTCATGTTACAGGATGAGCAGCTCCTGGACTGCAGCAGTACCATGGGGATGGATGGACAGAACAGGACAGCTCCAGAGATATTTTGGAAATAGAAATACGATATTTGCAGACAAGATGATAAAGGGAAAGGAAGAATGAGTAGCTGAGGGCTGGGCCAAGGTATTTATCTTCAAAGACACAGTGGATCAAACTGTGTGCTATGAAGACAGGATAGGAACGAGAAGGATCTGGTGGTGACTGAGAATATTGACATTCTTTGACATGTTGTATGTGAGGTACCCACGGTAGATTCTGGTGGGTAAGTCTAACAGGCAGTTAGAATGGTGGTCTGGAGTGAAGAGAGAGGAGTCAGCAAGAAATTTAAGACAGAGTAGTTAAAGGGAAGAGTAATGATAGAAAAAGAAAATTGGATGTTTCTTGGTTATATGCCAGGCAGTGAGCTCAGTGTCATGGGTTAAATTGTGTCCTCCCAAAATGTGTGTATCAATTTGGCTGGGCCATGATTCCCAGTATTGTGTGATTGTCCATCATTTTGTCATCTGAAGTGATTTTCCTATGTGTTGTAAATCCTACCTCTATGATGTTAATGAGGTGGGATAGGCAGCAGTGGCATTAGTGAAGAAGAACTCAATCTACAAGATTGGATTGTGTCTTGAGCCAATCTCTTTTAAGATACAAAAGAGAGGAGCAAGCAGAAAGACTGTGGGACCTCACACCACCAAGAAAGCAGCACTGAGAGCAGAGCGAGTCCTTTGGACCTGGGGTTCCTGCATGGAGAAGCTCCTAGTCCAGGGGAAGATTGATGAGAAGGACCTTCCTCCAGAGCCAACAGAGAAAGAAAGCCTTCCCCAGGAGCTAATGCCCTGAATTTGGACTTCTAGCCTACTAAACTGTGAGAAAATAAATTTCTCTTTGTTAAAGCCTTGTGGTATTTGTTATACCTGCACTAGATAACTAAGTCACTTACGAAGTTACATGTCAAATCATATCTTATCCCTGCAACTACAGTCAGGACCTTCTCCCAGCAGCCATGGTTTCCTGGGGACCCCAGAGCACCTAGAAAAGACCAAGGCAAAGCCAGTTCACAGTGACCAGGAAAAATGTACTAACTTCAGAAGTCTAAGAGTCCATATGGGAGATGAAAGTGCCATGACAAGCTCATCTTCCTGCTGAGCCTGGACGGCTTCATTCCCAAGCCCACTCTTTCCAAAACAAAACAGGAGGGAAAGTTTGGTGTCATCTCTCGGAACTGTGAACTCCTTATGGCAGCCCCTGTGAACATCGGTAAGAGGAGTATGATTCTCTTGTGATAAAGTCCTTACAGTGGTTACAAGATCCCTCACCTGACTTTCCACACCCTATCTCCTACCACACCTGTTTGTTCCACAGCAGCCACACACTTCCTTGCTGCTCCTCACACATGCCAGACAAGCTCTCACCTCAAGGCCTTTGCAAAGGCTGTGCCCTCTCCTTGGAATGTTTCTCCCTCAGTTCCAATGTCACCTTCTCAGTGTGGCCTACCATACACCTTATTCTAAATGGCAACCTCACCCACACATCTCACTCCTGCTTCTCATCCCACTTCAATTTTTATTTTTGTCCTCAGCACCTGTCACCTAACTCACTTTGTGATGCACTTACTATCAGGTTTGCTTTCACTGACCCTATACTTCTTGGGTAGTGATTCCTGCTGCCTTGCCCACATCAGGGGACCTGGAATATGAGCTGAGTGAAGACCTCAGACTCCCCTCTACCAAGACTGACATCTTCGTTGGAAGACACTGAGTGTCTAAACCACACCACAAGAGGTAAATGCAGGCCTTGTCAGGGCCGTGCCAGCCATAAGCCAGAAAGACACAGGGAATGAGCAGGAATAATGTAAAAAGGAAGTAGGCTCTTGAGGGAGGGAGAAATAGGACAGCACATGAGCTTGTCTGTCTGTCCAGGCTCTTCTGCCAATGTCTAGCAGAAACTGAAAGATGGAGAGTCCCAAAGTCCCCTCATTTGCCCTACCATTCATTCCACTTTGGTTTAATATTAATAGCGTTTAATCTTAATGGAAACCCTGGTAGCATAGTGGCTAAGTGCTACAGCTGCTAACCAAAAGGGTGGCAGTTCAAATCCACCAGGTGCTCCTTGGAAACTCTATGGGGCAGTTCTACTGTGTCCTATAGGGTTGCTATGAGTTGGAATCAACTCGACGGTGGTGGGTTTGGTTTACTCCTAATGGATGTCAATAGTTCCCCCTGCTATCCTATGATCTAAGTACTTACTTCACATTGTAAATGAGAAGCCAGAGCCAAGAAAGCACTCCAGCCATCCTGACATCACCCAAGCAACAGAACTGCTGAATTTAGCTGCAACAGGGTCATACTTGCCTGGAGCCTTCCAGAAACCTGGAAGAGGCTGACATTCAGCTTCTTCCTTTGGTTCAGCCATCCGGAAACACTGTCTACTTCTCACTATCCCAGGGAAAGGCTGAAGGACACAAAGTTCTGAAAAATCAGCCACTGAAAACCCTGTGGAGCACAGTTCTACTCTGATACATATAAGATCACCATGAGTAGAAGTCTACGGGACTGCAAATGTCTACTAGTATAAGTGGAGGGAGGGAGCGGGTTAGGTTAGTTCTGATTCATTTGAAGCCTGTGTCAGCAGAAACCACACCAGGTCCCATGATGAAGCTCAGCCGGGAGGCAGCGGAGACATAGCACAGCCAGCTCCTCTGAGAGGGGATGCCACTCTCCCACTGGAAATGGCAAGAATGCGCCTTGCTCCTGTGCACAACTCACATGCACCACAGAAGAGGCTTTCTCCTGCTTTCCCTCAGAAAGGGGCAGGAAGGTCATGAAAACAAAAAGCGTTTGTGAAGCACCTAATAGTTCTAGGAGAGCTAAGAAGTCAGGGAAGAAGAGCGTCAGGTACTTGGACATGGCTTCTGTTTCCTGAAAATCTTCCTAGTTGGAAAGTCAAAAGTAGAAATACCAGAGTGGGGTGTGTATATAACTCATTGCATGAAACAACCTTGACACTGAAAATTCAGATGCTGCCAACATTCACTCACCTCATTTACCTGAATGGCTTTTATCACCCCATTATCCACCTCCCACCCTGTCCCATGAAGAGAACAGTGTCCATAAGTTAATGTCCCTCTGCTCTGGGATCTCTGGTCTGTTTATTCAAACTCAGCACAGCTGGTTCAAGGGGGTAGCATCTGACTGGTTGAGCAACACACTAGGCAGAGTGCTGGCTGTGAAGGGCACTGGGGTTCCAGCCTCCAAGAGTGCTGGCCCAGAAGGAGACAGTTTTGAGTACAACCCAGAACAAGCTTCTGACCACTCAGAAGCGGAGAGCCCTCTGACCTACAGGATCCACGTGACAGAGCAGGACGAGGCTCCCACTGCTCACAATGGGCGCATTAGCCAGGCTATGCTTAGTTCTTATTGTCCAGGAATTCCTGGGGAAATGGGAGCTGTTACTGCTACCAAGAAGGAAGAGGGTGAGCACGCCTTTGAAGTGAAAATGCACCCCCTGGCATAGCTGTCCCTTCTGCTGCAGAACAGCCTGCCTTGGGCCTATGAGATGACCATGGGGATGGTGTGCAAAATGGTTGCCTTGGCAGGACTGGGGCCAGTCCTTGGGGTGCCCTGTGACTACATGGAGCTGGGAGCCCTCAGTGATGTGGCAGCTAAGCAATGAGAGCATGGCAAGAGGGAGGATGCTGAGGGTCACCAGGGCTCCCGGACATCATACTTTCCTTGCTGGGCTATCATGAACTAGACCGACATTTTCTTTCTTCCCCTACCCCAAGTTGAGGGGCTTCCCTCTCAGAAGGAAACAGGCATGGCCATAGTAGAGAATTGGCAGTACACCCCTGCTCAGGAGCTGCCTCCCCATGCCCTCTCCTTCCACAGGCTGGATCAAGACTGACATCTGGAGGGAAAGGCCACCACCAGGGCCAGAACAAGGGGACTGCACCCCAAGTTCTTCCTACAGGGGAGGAAGGAAAAGGCCAGCAGTTTTTTCTGCTCTTTGCAGGTGTCATTAATTCTTCATTTGTCCTCACAATGGTCATGTGGGGTAGATGCTATTATATCCATTTCACAGATGAAGAATATGAGCCCCAGAAGAGAAGAAACCTCTCTCCAGTGGCACAGCAGGCAGAAACTCAGGACCCATGTTCAGTCCCCACAGCTGACACCAACCCCTGGGTGTCCATGCCTTTAAAAGCTTTCTTTGCAGCCCCATGCTAGACCCCCCAAGAGGAGGACATCTGTTTACATTTCTATGGGACAACACAAATTGTACTTGCTCCTATTCAAGAAATTGGACTTCACTATTCTCCATTCACATGTTACATCTCCTGGATGAACACCTGTGAGTTATAGGGAAAGACCCTGTGGGAGGGGACAACCTAGCTCTGCGTCTATGAGAGCGTGGCTATGATGGGAGGACACAGCCAGAGTTCAGGATGGCCAGGCCTCAGGGATGTCATGATGTCCCTGTGTTGAGGCGCCTCTCTGCCTCATCAGATGAACACCTGTGGCCTGAACGAACAAAAGTAAAAACTGAAAAATCAAACATCATTGAGATGAACGTTCCCTGCTGACTGTCCCCAGGTCTGCATCCATGCATCTGCCCTCTGTGTGTGTGTCTGTGCAGCATCTGTGTGGCTGTGTGTTGTCTTTCTCTGGAAAATAATAAGTTGAGGAGGGGCTGGAAGGCATGGTGGGGTCATGGCTGGGGCATCCACTTTTCCACTACTAATCTGTATGAAGCAGAAAGTTGGGAGTGGCAGTGACTAAACGAAGCATGCCCTTAATGGAGTCAGGAGAGGGTGTGGCTGCAGGGGCCAGGGTTGGTCTGCTTGATATGCTGTCCCCTAGCCAGTAGACTCATTGCCCCAGCCAGCACTCCTTAGGTTTGAGTCTCAGGATAAAAGAATTCCAAATCTGTCCTTCCCTAAACCACTGACTTCCTCTGACCCAGGATGCGCTGGCCATGAGGGACTATTATTGCATCTCACCAACAGATTTATTTCTGGAAGCAGCTAGGTGCCAAATCAGCCCACCCAGGGACACCCCACATTAGCCCAGAGATGTGAGGAGCCTGGGAGGGGCGCTGCAAGCCAACAAGCTTCTGCAGGGGTTCCGAAATGTGCCCAGAGCCCAAGCCGCTGAGATGTCCTGTCTCCCTGCAAACAGGACCCCAATCTCCATTTCTGAAGGGCTGCTCCCAACAGGGAGTGAGGACTTGGGGAACTGAGCACAGCACCTGCTGCACAGCAAGCACCCACCACATCAGGCTGATGGGAGAAAGGATCCCAAGGGCAGGTGGGGGGTGGGGATTTTTGCACTGAGAAATGAACCATTCCTAACATCAAGGTAACAGGATTCTGCCCACTGAAGGCAGCCAAACCCCTCTCTCATCTTCAGTGCCTCCCTCTCCGTTGGCCACAGACCCTCACTTCCCATCCCACAAGAGAGAGTACAGGAAGTGCCAATGACCTTAAATCAAGTCACTTTCAAAGTGGAGGGTCAGGCAGGGGAGGGGTATGTTAAACCACAGAAAGAAGTAAAAGATGGTCGCCAAACTGGGGGAGAGGGTCCAAAGCAAACCCTGAAATCTGGACAGAGCTAGCCTGGGACAGAAGTGAGTTGGATGAAAGCAAGGCAAGAGCTGCATCCTAGTTTCCTGCACGGGTGGTGGGAAGGCAACTGTGCTGGAAAGGCAACTGTGCTGGAAAGCCTGGACTCTGGTTCCCTCCTTGAGCCTGGAGCCTTCCTGCAACCCACAACTTTCTCATGCTACCTCCAGGCACTGCTTTCCCTCATGACCACATTTTACCAAGAGCTTGGGCCAGCTCTGCAACTTCCATCTCTATGAGTTCTGCAAGTTGTTGCTTCATTTGTAAACAAAAGTAGCAACTTCACCCCAAAATGGACATAACTCTACACCACACACACACACACACACACACAGGAAGTAGTCCTGCTGAGGATATGAAGGTTTGGTGTCTGGTTGATCTGTCCTCTGTCCTAATATTGAGTTGTCTGAATATTGTTGGTTCTCTAACCAGAGGACTCTCTTGAATTTTATAATTTTGGACTGGTTTTTACATATTCCTTTAATTTCTGTTTATCTAGGAATTTCCTAATTTTGCCATCATATTTGAGAGACAGTTTTTCTGGATATATAATTCTAGGCTAGCCGTTTTTTTGTTTGTTTTTTCCCCCTTCAAGGCTTTATATATATTATTTCATTGCCTTCTTGCCTGCATGGTTTCTGCAGAGTAATCAAAGCTTAATCTTACTGGTTTTTTTTAGTTGGTGGCTTTTTGTTTTTCCCTAGATGCTCTCAACATTCTTTGTCTTTGTTTTTGGCAAGTTTGATTATATGTCTTGGTGACTTTCTTTTGGGGTCTATCCTGTATGGCATTTGTTGAGCTTCTTGTCTTTCATGATATTAGGGAAATTTTCTGCCAGCAAATCTTCAACAATTCTGTGTTTTCTATTATCCGCCTCCCCCCTCCCCGCCATTCTGGAACTCCAATCACATGCAAGTATTATCTCTTGATAGCATCCTACATAATTCTTAGGGATTTGTCTTCAATTTCACTAATTTTGTCTTCCATTGTCTCAATTCTGCTCCTATGTCCTCCTATTGAGTTGTCTATTTATGAAATTTTATTGTTAATCTTGTGGATTTATAGTTGCTGTTTTCTGTATAGTTTCTAATAGCCTGTTTATCCTGTCATTTTGTTCTGGTATTGTTTTCCTGAATTTTTCTATTGCTTTGTCTGTGTTTTCCTTGGTTTTGGGTATATTTTCCCTGATCTCTTTCTTGATGTCTTGGATAGTTTTGTATGCTGGTCTTTTCAATTCTTTATCAGGCAGTTCCATTGACTTATCTTAGTCTGGAATGTTTTCTTGTTCTTTATTTTGGTTGCTTGCTACAGACATCTTGACATGGTTCTTTATGTGATTTGGTATTGTCTGTTGTCTCTGAGGCATCACGAAGTTATTATATTCATTTATTTATTGTATGTTTGCTTACTGTGTCCTGAACTTTTATTTGTTTTGATTTGATTTGATATATCTGAATACACTGCATGTGTGTGCTACTCTGGTCACTAGCCTGGCGACATTGATGTTGTTACCTCCTGTCTCTGGGTGGGTGGAGCAGCAAGTAGGTATGTTCACTGTTCTTGTGGGGCTGTTGAGGATGTAGATGGCATTTTTTGTGAGGTGATATATCTGTGCTGTTGGTCACCTGGCAGGGGTTGGGGCAGGGGGTGTTCTCACTGGTCATTAGGTTAGGTGCTATGTGTGTGCTCTGCCACTTGGTAGGGGTCAGAGCAAATGTGCCTAGGTCATCAGTCACTAGGTGGGTGGTACAGGGTCTCTCACTGACAGTCCTGAGTAGGCAGGGCTGTGTGGGGGTGTTCAGAGCAGGCACAAACCTCCAGCTGCAGTGGGGGGCAGTATGGGGAGTAAGGCAGGGGGCTGCCCATAGGTGCTCTGTTGGAGGACATGCCCCTGTCCACTACAGTGTTTCATGGGGGAGGTTGTGCAGCCAGTCCTTGGGTTCCCAGTGCCATTTTCTGGAAGGATTGAGGGCACTACCAGTCTTCAGGCCCCTGTCATGGGTGGCTGGATGGAGTGGCGGTACCACCAGTCCTCAGGCCCCTGGAGTGGGTGGTCGAACTCCTGTCTTAGAGGACAGAGTGGTGGTGAATGCCACAGGTCTGCAGCTCCCACTTAGCTCCTGAAGGTGAAGTGGGCTTCAGCTGGGAATGCTGACCACCTTGTTCCAATATGCTCACACTGTGCTGGCTCAGCCAGCAAGGTGCTGGCATGGATGATTGGTGGGGGTGGAGGGTGCTGCAAATCCGTGGACTCCTAGCACTGGAGGCTGTGGTAAGGGTCAGGCATCTCCAGACCAGAGCTGTGAGTTCTAGGCTTAGGGAACTTGGCAGTGTTGAATGCTGCCAGACTAGTGTCAGAGCAGGGAGGGGGATGGGTGAGGAGAAGGGAGTGCTCTCTGTCCCGTGGAGTTCTGGTAGGGGAGGAGGTTGGGGTACACATGATGGTTTGGTTTGCATTCACTTAACTTTCACAGGGCTGGAATCACTCCTGGCTGACTCTAGTGGTGTCTGCAGAGTCACTCCTGCTTAGCTGCACCAAATTGGGATGGGACTTGGCTGGGGATGCTGCTGCTTGTCTAAATATGTCTGCAGTGTGCAAGTTTGGCTAGCAGGACACCAGTGATCCATAATTCTCTGTTTCCTCTGTTTTTGAATTGTCTCTCCTTCCACCTGTCACTCAGTCCAATACTTCAGCCTTGTCTTCACTGCTTAGGGTTCCTAGATTTTTATATATATCTGATTCACATGTTTTTTCAGGTCTTTGTTGTAAGAGGGTTAGCACAAAGTGTCTGTCTACTCCACCACCTTGGCCTGCCTTTCCTTCCAGTTTTTAACAGTACTCTTGTCTGAAGGAGCACTTGTTTTGTGCCCAAAATTCTGAAGGAGGGCCATTTTAATCCCATTTTAAGTTCTACTCTTATGCCGCTCTGAAACTTGGTGATAATTGAGGCTTTTTCTGGGTAGTGGGAGTACAGCTGCACCTCAGAGTCACCTGGGGGTGCAGAGCCTCACACCAGGGCCTGCAGGGAAGGGCCTGGCACTGCACATGCATTAAAGCTCCTCCCATGGTTCTAATGTGCAGCCAGGTTTGAGAAGCTGGCATTGGGTTTGGAGGTTAAGAAAAACGAACAAAGCTTTGGAGGGGAGCCCTCGCAGCTTCCAATGGGCCACTGATCACAGCACTGAGAAAATACAAAGGAAGCAAAGCAGGAGGGCCCCACAGAGGGTGGGGCATGGAAACCCTTCAACTTCTCCTAGGTCTTGTTCAGCAAGAAGAACAAAGTCTGCAAACCCACCACTTCTGTTCAGTCCTTCACAGCAAGGCTGAAGTTTGCCATCATTTCCCATCTTTGTGTCTATACCTGGCCCAGGGCCTTGCATAGAGCAGTGAAGAGTTGGACTCCAGCCAAACCCTGTATGTAATCACTCAGGCCAAGGGACAATCACAAGGGCTGTGCCTGGCAGCCCTTATAAGGATGTTGCCCTTTCCACAAGGTGCACGGCAGGTGATTATAGTTTTCTGGCAGGAGTTGCAGTCAAGAACTCAGGTGTCCGAAGCCCTCCCCAGAACAGCCATGCTCATAGGCATTTCTGTATTCCTAGCCCTGGTACCTGGCTCAGGCACTTTTCTCTACAATGACTCATTACTTGTCCACTCTTAGCCCAGGTTCCCTCTCCCTACCCCAGGCCCCAGGTCCATAAAAAGGCATAAGCCTTTTTTTTTTCAGGAATCCTCAGGAGGAATTGTCAGTGAGACAATTCCCCCACCTGTGCTACATGCCCAGTGGGGAAAAATGGAACACCAGGGAGCCATCACCTATTTTTGTCTCTTGCTTGCACTGTGGTAATAAGTGAATAAAGGCTTAATTGTTACTTTCAGTTTGGTTCATCGTCTTAGTTGGCCACCTTGACACCTAGCAGCTCAACAAATAGGTACTCAAAAAATAGTTGTTGAATGAATGAATGAATGAATCAGTGCCTAAGTCTCATTAATCTATACTTAGGTGTCAGGTGGGCCACCTGGCTGGATGGTTTTCAACGTTTCTGCCCTCCTTTCTGGGACTGAGGCATTCCCATCTTTATCCTTGTTAGGTGCCGTCAAGTTGGTTCTGATTCATAGCGACCTTACGTGCAACAAAACAAAACACTGCCTAGTCCTGTGCCATCCTCACAATTCTTATTATGCTTGAGCCCATTGTTCCAGCTACTGTGTCAATTCATCTCATCAAGGATCTTCCTCTTTTTCACTGACCCTGTATTTTACCAAGCATGATGTCCTTCTCCAAGGACTGATCCCTCCTGGTAACATGTCCAAAATATGTGAGACAAAGACTCACCATTCTTGCTTCTAAGGAGCACTGTGGTTGTGCTTCTTCCAAGACAGATTTGTTCTTTTTTTTGGAAGTCCGTGGTATATTCAATATTCTTTGCCAACACCACAATTCAAAGACGTCAATTCTTTTTCAGTCTTCCTTATTCATCATCCAGCTTTCACGTGCATATGAGGCAACTGAAAACACCACGGCTTGGGTCAGGTGCACCTTAGTCTTCAAGGTGACATCTTTGCTTTTTAACACTTTGAAGAGGTCTTTCGCAGCAAATTTGCCCAGTGCAATGCATCTTTTGATTTCTCGACTGCTGCTTCCATGGGCGTTGATTGTGGATCCAAGTAAAATGAAATCTTTGAAACTTCAATCTTTTCTCTGTTTATCATGATGTTGCTTATTGGTCCAGTTGTTGAGGATTCTTGTTTTCTTTATGTTGAGGTATAATCTATACTGAAGGCTATGCTATTTGCTCTTCATCAGTAAGTTCTTCAAGTCCTCTTCACTTTTAGCAAGCAAGGCTGGGTCGTCTGCATATCGCATGTTGTTGTTGTGTCTTCCTCCAGTTCTAATACTGTGTTCTTCATATAGTACAGCTTCTTGAATTATTTGCTCAGCATACAGATTGATTAAGCATGGTGAAAAGATACAACCCTGACGAACACTTTTCCTGACTTTAAACCATGCAGTATCCCCTGTTTTGTTTCAACTACTGCCTCTTCATCTATGTACAGATTCCTCATGAGCACAAAAAAGTTCTGGAAAACCCATTCTTCCCAATGTTAGTCATAATTTGTTATGACTCACACAGTCGAATGCCTCTGCATAGTCAATAAAACACAGGTAAACATCTTTCTAGTATTCTCTGCTTTCAGCCAGGATCCATCTAAATCAGCAATGATATCCATAGTTCCATATCTTCTTTTGAATTCAGCTTGAGTTTCTAACAGTTTCTTGTCAATATACTGCTGCAGCCACTTTTGAATGATCTTCAGCAAAATTATCCACTTGCATGTGGATAATTTCCACATTCAGTGGAATCACCTTTCTTGGGAATATGGATCTCTTCCAGTCAGTTTGATAGGCACCTGTTCCAAATTTTCTTGGGATAGATAAGTGAGCACTTCCAGCACTGCATCCCTTTGTTGAAACATCTCAATTTGTATTCCATCAATTCCTGGAGACTTGTTTTTTGCCAATACCTTCAATGCAGCTTAGACTTCTTTCTTCCTTCAGTACCATCAGTAATGATCATATGCTACCTCCTGAAATGGTTGAATGTTGACCAATTCTTTTTGGTGTAGTGATTCTGTGTATTCCTTCCATCTTTTATTGATGCTTCCTGCATCTTTTAATATTTTCCCCATTAACCAAACCAAACCCAGTGCCGTCGAGTTGATTCCAACCCATAGCAACCCTGGTGGTGTAGTGGTTAAGTGCTACGGCAGCTAACCAAAGGTTCAGCATTTCAAATCCAGCAGGTGCTCCTTAGAAACTCTATCGGGCAGTTCTACTCTGTCCTATAGGGTTGCTATGAGTGGCTATGAGAATGAACGTTTTCCCCATAGAATCCTTCAATATTGCAGCTCGAGGTTGAATTTTTTTCATTAGTTCTATCAACTTCAGAAATTTCAAGTACGTTCCTCCCTTCTGATTTTCTATCTCCAGGTCATTGCACACGTCATTATAATACTTTACTTAGTCTTCTCGAGCCGCCCTTTCAAATTTTCTGTTCAGCTCTTTGGCTTCATCATTTCTTTGTTTAGCTACTTGACTTTCAAAAGCAAGTTTCATAGTCTCTTCTGACATCCATTTTGGTCTTTTCTTTCTTTCCTGTCTTTTTAATGACCTCTTGCTTTCTTTATGTATGATGTCCTTGCTGTCATTCCACAACTCGTCTGGTCATTAGTGTTCAACCTGTCAAATCTATTCTTGAAATGATCTCTAAATTAAGGTGGGATATGCTCAAGGTCATACTTTGGCTCTTGTTGACTTGTTCTAATTTTCTTCAGTTTCAGCTTGAACTTGTATATGAACAATAGTTGGTTTGTTCCACTGTTGACCCCTGGCCTTATTCTGACTAATGATATTGAGCTTTTCCATTGTCTCTTTCCACAGATGTAGTCAGTTTGATTCCTGTGTATTCCATCTGGTGAGGTCCACATCCATAGTTACTATTTATGTTGGGGGAGAAAGGTATTTGCAATGAAGAAGTTGTTGGTCTTGCAAAATTCTGTCATGTGATCACTTCTAGCACCAAGACCTTATTTTCCAACTACCGATCCTTCTTCTTTGTTTCCAACTGTCGCACTCCAATCACAAGTATTATCACTGCATGCTGATTGCATGTTCTATCAATTTCAGACTGCAGAAGTTGGTAAAAATCTTCAATTTCTTCATCTTTGCCTTAGTGGTTGGTGAGTAAATTTGCATTAGTCGTATTACCTGGTCTTCCTTGTAGGCATATGGATATTATCCTATCACTGACAGCATTGTACTTCAGGATAGTTCTTGAAATGTTCTTTTTGACAATGAATGCAAGGCCATTACTCTTCAAGTTATCATTCCCAGCATAGTAGACTGTATGATTGTACAATTCAAACAGGCCAATACCAGTCTATTTCAGCTCACTGATGCCTAAGATATTGATGTTTATGCACTGTATTTAATTTTTGATGATTTCAATTTTTCTAGATTCATACTTAGTACATTTCCCATTCTGATTATTAACGGGTGTTTGTAGCTGTTTCTTCTCATTTTGAGTCATGCCAAATCAGCAAATGAAAGTCCCAAAAGCTTGACCCCATCCACATCATTAAGGTCAGCTCTACTTTGAGGGAGCAGCTCTTGTCCAGTTGTCTTTTGAATGCCCTCCAATGTGAGAGACTCGTCTTCCAGCTCTATATCAGGCGATGTTCCTCTGCTATTCTTAAGGTTTTCACTGGCTAATTCTTTCAGAAGTAGACTGCCAGATCCTTCTTCCTAGTCTGTCTTAGTCTGGAAGCTCGGCTAAAACCTGTCTGCCATGGTTTGAATACCAGTGGCATAAACCAAAAAACCAAACCCACTGCTGTCGAGTCGATTCTAACTCATAACAACCCTATAGGACAAAGTAGAACTGCCCCCATAGAGTTTCCAAGGAGCGCCTGGAGGATTTCAACTGCTGACCTCTTGGTTAGCAGCCGTAGCACTTAACCACTACGCTACCAGGGTTTCCAACCAGTGGCATAGCTTCCAGCATTACAGCAACATGCAAGCCCCCACAGTATGGCAAACTGACAGATGTGTGGGGGTAAAATTACTAAACTATAAATAAAAAGAGAAAGATCATTTGGGCAGGTAGGCAAAAAAGAGCAAGTGATGTGTCCAAAGTAAGCTAGTCAAAGTCTCGCCATTCTGGTTGCATTTCTTTTGACAGTGCACGGTCTATTCAATATCCTTCACCAAAACCACAATTCAAGTTCTTCAATTCTTCTGTCTTCCTTTTCATTGTCATTGAAAAGACCGTAGCTCAGGTCAGACTCACCTGAGTTATCAAAGTGAAAATTTTGTTTTTTAATACTTGAAAGAAGTCTTTAGTAGCAGATTTGTCCAAAGTAATACGTCATTGGGTTTCTTGACTGCTGCTTCCACGCAGGTTGGCTGTTAATCCAAGTAGAGTAAAACTGTTGATAAACTTCAATTTTTCATTTGTCATGAAGCTGTTTATTGATCCAGTTATGACGATTTTCATTTTCTTCATGTTCAGGCATAATCCATACTAGGCTGTGACCTCTAACCTTCATCAGTAAGTGCTTCATCTTCACTGTCAGCAAGCAAAGTTGTGTCATCTGCATGTTGCAGATTCTTGATGAGTTTTTCTCCAATCCTGATACTGCATTCTTCTGCAGATAGTCCAGCTTCACAAATTATTGCTTCAGCATGAAAATTGAATAACTAAGGTGAAAGGATACAGTCCTGCCACACATCTTTCCCAATTTTAAACTGTGAAATATCCACTTGTTTGGTTCAAATGACTACCTCTTAACCAATGTGGAGGTTCTGCATGAGCACACCTAAGTGTTCTGGGAGTCCCATTCTTTGCAATATTACCCATGATTTATTATGATCTGCACCATTGAATGCTTTCATGTAGTTGATAAAACACAGGTAAACACCTTTCTCGTTTTCTCTGTTTTCAGGCAAGATCCATCTGACATCAACTGTGATAACCCTTGTTCCAATTCCTCTTCTGAATCCAGCTTGAACTTCTGGAAGTTCCCTGTCGATGTGTGCTGCAGTCTCTTTCGAATTATTCTCAGCAGGATTTTGCTAGTATGTGATATTAATTGTATTGTTCAATGGTGTACTTTCCGCTTTCCATTAAATTGCTTCTTTGCAATGGGTATGAATATGGATCTCTTCAAGTTGGTCGACATAGATGAATAAGCACTTCCAGTGCTGCATCTGTTTCTTGAAGCATCTCAATTAGTATTCCATCCACTCCTGGAGCTCTGTTTTTTGCCAATGCCTTCAGTGTAGCTTGAACTTTTTCCTTGAATGCTAGCAGTTCTTGATCATATGCTACCTCCTAAAATGGTAGAATGTCAATCCTTTTTTTTTTTTTTTTTGTACGATGACTGTGTATTCCTTTTGTCTTCTTTTGACGCTTCCTGCATCATTCAATTTTTTTGTCCATAGATTCCTTTGGTAATGCCACTCGAGTTCTTTCAGCTTGAAAAATGCTGATCATGTTCTTCCCATTTGGTTTTCTAACTCCAGACCTTTGCACATTTCATCAAAATCATTTACCTTGTCTTCTTGAGCCACCCTTTGAAATTATCTGTTCAGTAGTTTTGCTTCATCATTTCTTCCATTCTCTTTAGCTACTCTGAACTTAAGAGAAAGTTTCAGAAGCTCTTTTGATACCTACTTTTGTCTTTATTTTCTTTCCTGTATTTTTATTGACCCCTCATTTTCTTCATGTGTGGCATCGTTTATGTCATCTCACAATTCCCCTGGTCTTTGGTCACTAATGTTTAGTGCCTCAAGTGTATTCTTAAGATGGTCTGTAATTTCAGAAGGGATATATTCAAGCTCGTACTTTGACTCTTGTATACTTGCTTTGATTTTCTTTAGCTTCATCCTGAACTTGCACATGAGTAATTGATGGTTTGTTCTGAATTTGACCCCTGGCTTTTATCTTCACTGATGATATGAAGCATCTTCGTCATCTCTTTCCACAGATATAGTCTATTTGATTCCTGTGTAATCCAACTGGCAAATTCCACATGTATAGTCATAGATTACATTGTTGAGAAAAAGTATTTCTGATGAATAAATTGTTGACCTTTCAGAATTCTATCTTGCAATCACCTGCATCATTCCTATCACCAAGGCTGTATTTTCCAACTATTGATTCTTCTTTTTTGTTTGCAACTTTCACATTCCAATAACCAGTAATTATCAACACATCTTGATTGCACATTTGATCAATTTCAGACTGTGGCAGGTTGTAAAATCTTCAATTTCTTCACCTTTGGCATTTGTGATTGGTGTGTAAATTTGAAAAATAGTCAGATAAATGGTTTTCCTTGTAGGTTTATGGGTATTAACCTATCACTGACTACATCGTTCTTCAAGAAAGATCTAAAAATAAAATTTTTTAATGATGAATGCAATATTTTTTTTTCAATTTGTTGTTCCCATCATAATAGACTCCTATGAATTGAATTGTGTCCCCCCAAAATATGTGCCAACTTGGCTAGGCCATGATACCCAGTATTGCGTGGTTGTCCTCCATTTTGTGATCTGATGTAATTTTCCTATGTGTTGTAAATCCTAATGTCTATGATGTTAATGAGGCAGAATTGGAGGCTGTTATGTTAATGAGACAGGACACAATCCACAGGATTAGGTCGAGATATAAAAGAGGGACGTGACCAGAGAGGAGAGGAACCTCATTACCACTAAGCAAAAAGAGCCAGGAATGGATTGCCTCTTTTAGACCTGGGGTCCCTGCACTGAGAAGCTCTTAGACCCAGGAGAAGATTGATGTCAAGACACATGGAGATTTCCAAGAAACACCAGGCCCACAGAGGTTGAAAAGACTTTTCCCCAGAGCCAACAGAGAGAAAAAGCCTTCCCCTAGAGCTGGTGCCCTGAATTTGGACTTCTAGCTGCCTAAACTATGAGAGAAAAAATTTCTGTTTGTTAAAGCCCTCCACTTGTGGTATTTCTGCTAATGTGGCACTAGATAAATAAGACATAGACCATATGATTGTTGGATTCAAAATGGCTGATACCCGTCCATTTCAGCTCACTATCACCTAGGATATCAATCTTCAAGCATTCCACTTCATTTTTGATGACTTCCAACTTTCCTTGGTTCATGTTTCGTACATTCTATATTCAGATTGTTAATGATGTTTTCAACTGTTACTTCTCATTTTGAGTCATGCCACATCAGCACCTTCATCCACCTCATTATGGTTGACTCTACTTTGAGAAGGGAGCTAAGAAGGTTGTAGTTTTAGTGATTTCTAACCTGGGGGGCTGATCTTCCAGCACTGTATTGGACAATATTCTGTAGTGATCCATATTTTTTTTTTTTTTTTTAGGGCTGATCTTCCAGCACTGTATCGGACAATATTCTGTAGTGATCCATAGGGTTTTTATTGACTAAGTTTTGGAAGTAAATCACCAGACCTATCTTCCTAGTTTGTCTTAGTCTGGAAACTTGGCTGAAACCTGTCCACAATGGGTGATCCTGATGGTACTTGAAGTACTGGTAGCATAGCTTCCAGCCTCATGGCAAACACACAAGCCACCATAGCACAACAAACTGACAGACGCAGACGGGTGGTAGATAGAAGGATGGATGGATGGATAAATAGATAACAAACCCAACAGCAGCAAATGTCTCTATACCAAGAATATTGTCATGAAATACCATTCCCCACTGAAAGATACCAAGGTTTCTTGGAGAAATTCTCTATTCCAGATCTGGAAGAAGAAATGTATAAGATGAGCCTAAAACACCTTGTCATAGCAGACAGCAGCCAGCAAGGACGTTATCAAAGACCACTCAAACCAGGGTCACATAAAAGAAACCCAGGAGCCAATACGAAGAGGCTCCTACTGGCCAATATGAGAAAATATGAGCTTTGACAAGGAAAATAATTGCAATATTTTGAAAACCATGAAATTCATGAGTTCATAATAGTTTTTTTAAATTAATTAATCATCCTTTGAAGATGATATGGAACTAATTTAGCATCTTTAAGTAAAGAGAAAGGATCACACATTTATCCTGCTTTTCCTGTATGAGCCATACTTCTGTGTAGTCCAGTAATAGATGAGGAAACATGTCTCTTTATGAAACGATTCCAGGTAATAGCAGTGATAGAAAATGAAAACTAGAATCTTGCAAATCTGAATGAATTGATGGGCCGAGACATTGAGCATGGATGGCTGCTAATATCACAAATGAGAAAAATGTTCAGTGCCTCATGATGAGAGAGTATGACCTCTTGATTCCTGGCAAAGGGACAAATCCAGCCACAATATACAGACAAGAGCAGGTGTTGAATACCACCATGAGTGTGTAGTTAACAAAACCCAGACTGGGGGACTCCATAGGTATGTCAACAAACAGGAAGAGGAAGGGGTGCAAAAGGGGCCTGTAAAAGGGGAGACTTATGAGTGCCCAGTGATGTACCTTTGGTTATGAAGAAATACAGTGAGTGATCACTACTACTACTACGCAGGGAAGGGAAATGCACATGGATACATGGTTGGGCACATGAGGGATTTCTCAGGTGCCACTTCTGTTTCCTAACTTGCGTGGTGGTTACAAGGATGTTTGCTTAAAATAGCTTTTTAAGCCATATGCTTTATGGGATTTTCTGAACCTGTTTTATTTTACAATGTAAAAAAGTTATTAAAAACAAGAAAATAAACAAAATTGCCAAGAAAGCTTGTTGAAGCACAGATTTGAAGTCCCTCCCCCAGAGCTTCTGATGCAGTGGGTCTACCATGCTCCCAGGTGATGATGATGTCACCAGTCTGTGGACTGCATTAGAGTAACTCTGGAGAGAGACCATGGATTTGCAATTAAATTTATGGCCCAGTGTTTATAATAGTAATAACTAGTGTAGCTACACTGAGCCAGATTCCGCTGTAAATTCCTAGCTTGATTTAATTCTCACAATAACCCTGTCTTTGGTATCATTATGTGCCTTTGAAACATGGAGCCATGAAGCTGAGAGAACAGAGTGACAAGTGCATGGACAAGTTCATGGAGCACCATTCCCAGGGTTCACACCAGTGCCACAGCCTCTGCAGCTTGAGTCCCAAGTACTAACTACATTGTGCTGCCTCCCTCTTAATGGGAAACATTATTGATAAATTGATATTGTATAGCTGGCCCTTCCCCTGAGGCATCTCTGGGTGTCAGGATTAGCCTATGCATGCCAAGCCCTGGTGAAGAGGAAGGCTAGTGGTCCTGGCTCAGTGATCCCCAGTGCCCACACTCCTGGTGAGCTGCCATGCAACCCGATGTCTTAGTCAGCCTGTGCTAGGTAACAAAACTCCAAAACCAAGTGGCCAAAACAATAACAACCTGTTCTTTCTCACAATTCTGCAGGTGGGCTGGGATCTGTGGTGCGGTAGCAGCCAGGGCTGCTCCTGTGACTGCATTGCCTAGGGAGCTCCGTTGAGGCTGAAGATCTAAGATGACCCCACTGCCGTGCCTAGACTTTGGTGCTGGCCATCAGCAGGCCTCTCTCTGCATGTGGACTACCACCATTCAGTAGTCTAACCCAGCTTGTTTGAGTGGCAGGGCAGCATACCGAGAGGACAGCCCCAAAGCACAGTCCCTGCAAGCCTCTGCTGGCCTTACATTTGTTAATGTCCCATTGGCCAAGGCAAGTCACACGGCCAATCCCAGAGGCAATGTGGGAGGAACGACTCAAGGGCCTGGGCCCTGGGAAACATTATTTATTGGTGGCTAAGATTTTTTTTATGATAGTAACCCACCACATACCATACTTGCGTGTTGCTGTGATGCTGAAAGCTATGCCACTGGTATTTCAAACATCAGCAGGGTCACCCATGGTGGACAGGATTCAGTGGAGCTCCAGACTGAGAGATTAAGAATAAAGGCCTGGCAATCTGCTTCTGAAAATTAGCTGATGGAAACCCTATGGATCACAACAGAATATTATGCAATATACTTTTGGGAGATGAACCACCTATACTGGAAGGTAATCAAAATACACAGTGGCCAAAACAGTGAACACAAGCATACCAACCATTGTGAAGAAGACGCTGGACCAGGCAATGTTTCGTTCTGTTGTTCATATGGGGTTGCCAAGAGTCGAAGCTGATTTGGCAACAATTAACAACTATTTTAACACTCTACCCCTCCCAACACAACTCAGAGATCTGCCACCATCACTGGCCAATGTAGGTATAAGGACAGGGTCTCTCAGTCCAGCCACCCACCCACCCCCAATAAAATTGGTACCAGATTCCCCAGGCTGTTTTCAGGATCAAAGCCTACAGGCTATAGAAGATAACGGCCAGAAGGATTTGGAGGCCAGCCAGTCCATGATTTCTGAGCCTGATATGCACCATACTCCCCAGGACCTCATGGGGGACCTCACTGTACCCCTTCAGTGAGTGTGCACAACAGGGACCCTAAGTCTGACCAGGCTCCGGGTCTAACCACCAGTATACAGGGAAGACAGGGCAGGGGAGTGTCCAGGAAGCATAGCCTGTTTCAAAGTCTCTGCCCAGGCTACTCTCTAAAGTTCAGCCTTTACAGACTCATTCCTTTCAGTTAACAAGTGTTCGTATTTACAGTGCAAATGCCTCTGGGAGATAGCACGGATACCGTACTCAGAACAATCGTTTTTTATGAGGTCATGCAGGAGTTTGGCTAACTCAAACACCCACAGAGGACAGGCCAGTTACATAAAGTATGCAAACCTGGCCAAAAAAGAGATCGTGAGTTGGCAGGGTCAGAAGAGCTAGGAGCATGTGCCCTTCTGAAGCCTTCAAATCCAGAGCAATGATACCAACAATGCACCACGCTCAGCAGAAGACTCGCTGGCGTTCCCACTCCTGACATCCAAAGAGGCTGGGCTGATGCTAGCAGCGTGGCCTTGGGCAGATCAGGAAATCACTCAGAGCCTCAGTTTCCCCCTCTGAAAATGGGCCTAAAACTATCCTCGCTTACAACAAAGGATGATTGGGAGGCTCCATGAAATAGAGCCTGGGAAAATACAAAGTTCCATGCACATGTAAAAGAGCATTATTTCTTACATTCTGCCCTAATACTGCTCCATGTGTTAACATATTAGCTTGAATATTAATAACATCTCTCTGGAAAGATTCAGCACAAGACAACTGCCCAGAGTTGCAGTTTCGTTTATTTCAATCAAACACTGGAGGAGTGAGCCACACTCCTCAAAAAGAGACTGACCTGATATTCAGTGCTCTCTGGAGCATTCTCAAAGCATTCCCAGATACTCTCCCTGGAACTCTCAGCAGCCTTAATGGAGCGTGGGAACTGCCCAAGGCCTCGGTGAAAACCCCACTGGCCAGGCAGTTCACTTCTCCATTTGTAGCCCACACACCCCTCTTTGTGGAGCATCAGCCTGCTCTGTGTCTTTGTTTAATCATCCTTCCCACAGACATCAGCCAGGCAGAGCTATCTGGCTCAGCTATTTGTCCAGCACCTAGCATATGTGCACTGACTATATGAGCTGCCTCCAAGGGAGCTGGAGATGAGGTCCCACACACTGGAAGACAGTTTCTGCCTCAAGGCTTCCTCAGAGATGTCCCATGGACAGAGAGAGACACAAACTGCCCCAATCCACCTTTCCATTCACTAAGAGGCTCTCTGTTCTCAGGTGCTGCTGGGGTTGAAGAAAAGTCTCACTTGCTGGAAAGGCCTCTTGTTCCAACAAGAGCTTCTCTGTCACCTTCAAAGCCAAGCTCATAGGTAGGTAATAGTTAGCTGAATCAGTTGCTTCCTTGTGCACCTCAAGTGTACCTGGGGTGGGTGTGGGGGAGTAACAGCAGCCATCCAGAACACCAGCATGAAGAATTTCTTTGAAGAGAAAATGTCAGGCATCAAACATTTGGATGGTTTTTGCTAGGAAAAACAACTGCACAAAGAAAAAGTCCAGGGAGATGGCTATCTCCTGTTTACTGCTCCTGTATATCACAGGAACAAGAAGTTATACAACATATTCCTAACAGTGGAACCAGAAAGATCCTTGCTTGATTGAGTGTAAAATTAAGGACACTTGCCTAGAAGACTCCTGTCCCCCACAGGATGCACCACACCTTACACTGGCTTCTTGTCTACCTTCAGAATAACTCTAAGTGGTAGATTTTGCTTTTCCATTTTATAGAGAAGCGACATAACTCACCAAGGGCATTCCTGATTGGTGAGCTAGCTGGGGTCCCATCACAGCTCAGTACCACCAAAGCCCTCTTTTGGAAGAGGGCTTTGGGGTCAAAATCAGTAGGGTGAGGGAAGACAGCAGCAGCATAAGGCATGGGCCACTAGACCTGCCCTGCCTTTGGAGAGGTGTACTCGTGGGGTAGCCCACCAGGGATGGCCACCCACGTGGGCCTGCGTGCACAGAAGGTTGGGGCTAGTGCCCCACACCTCTCCCCTATACAGACCCAGGACCAGTGAGCTTTGCTAGGCAGCAAACCACCCCAACATGTTTAAAACAACAGCATGTGTGCATTCGTCCGTACCTCTGCATTTGCAACCTGGGTGGCTCCAATGGGGCTCCTGGGGTCTTGTCGAGCTCACTTATGCATCTGTGCTCAGCTGCCAGCTGGATTCAAATCTTCTTCCAAAACACGGCTGGCTGGCCTACAGTGACTTCCTCGAGACTGCTAATCTGTATTACACGTGATGACTCATTCTCAGCTGGAAGGCTTAAGTGTGGTCACACGGTGGCAGTGCGGCCCCTAAAAGGGCAGAAAGATGCAAGACCTCTGAGGCCCAGCTCGGGACTGGTGTGGGGTAATTTCTGCCACCTTCTACTGGACAGCCCAGAGTGTAGAGGTAAGGACATTTTAAATGTGAGGGGCAGTAAAAGGGGCAGAAATGCATGGATTGTCTTGCTTTCTACAGCACTGCCATCTCTATGGTTTCCATCGAGCACAACTTAAAGGTCATGGTTTACATCTCTCAGTGCTTCCTAGGGTCTTCTTGGGATTTTTCCCCTGGAGAGGTCGCTGGCCTCCACCCTAAACTAGAAATCAACAGAGGTACTTTCTTTTGATTATGAACAAATCAACTGACCAAAGGGATGGGGTCTCAAACAGTGAAGCCCAGCAGGCTGACCCCAGGCTGGACATCAGAATCCTCCAGAAGGCTTTAAAGCTCCCAACCTGGCCCACATGACCTAAGTCAGAACCAGGGTGGGCAGGACACCAGTGTTCTTGAAGGGTCCCCAGATGTCTCTAGCACAGGCTAGGGTAGAGACATTTAGGGATAGCCAGTGGCATGGAATGGCTCAGCCATGGTTCTCACCCATGCTGTACTGCAAAGCCCCTGTGAAGTCTTTAACTCACACTCCAGCCCAGACAATCAGGATCTCTGGAGGTGGGTGGTCACCAGAATGTTTTAAAGCTCTTTCGGGATTCCGGTGGACAGCGCACAGAAGGACCCTCTACTAGTGCCCCGTGCATTCCTTCATGCCAAAATGCACACAAGCACTTTCTGGATGGGCAGGACTCAGCCTTCCTTCAAGCTCCCAGGGTTGTTCTGGGCCATTCTGGCAGGATTACATCCCCCTCACCTGATTTTCCACTCACTAGAACAATCCTTTGGGCCCTCCTTTGTCCCCTTCACCAGTGTCCTTCAACACATCAGCAGCCCTGGGAATGCAGCCTAGCTCTGCAGACGTCAGAGGCAGCGGATCACATCCAGTCCTGTGACATACTTTGGAATTTGCTTTAATGCCAAGAGCGATTTACATGATTTTCATGGGAGGCCAGTGTCCCAGCAGGAACAAAGTGAAGTCATGCAGCTGAGTAGCAGGCTCCAGCCTGCAACCTGCTGAGTCCTGGAGGTTGGAGGGGTAGCCATGTGGCTTGGTCCTAAGGTGGGTATCACCTCTGTTCCCAAATGTAGCCATGACCAGGGAGGGAAAGTCTGTTAGTCACAGGACGCAGACCCTCCAGCCTAAGGGATAGACACCACCTTGAGAAGGCCACAGCTGGGGCAAGTCCTTCAAGGGCAACAAACCTATTCTCTCCAATCTACACCCACTCCTGTCCCCTCCAAGCCTGGAGCTGAAACCTGGGGAGAAGGAATGTAGAGGCGAGAAAGCTAGCCTCAAGATTTAACACAGACATGGGCAAAACCACACGCACACATAAACACACACAGTACATACACCATACACATGCACACACACATACACATACACATCACATAACATGCACCACACACATACCATATAGTTAAAACAAAAATTGTATCAAGCCAATAATAGAAATTGGTTGAAGTTTATTTAATATTAAAAACAACAACAAACAAACAAAACCTGTTGCCGTCAATTCTGACTCATAGTGAACCTATAGGACAGAGTAGAACTGTCCCATAGGGTTTCCAAGGACCGGCTGGTGGATTCCAACTGCTGACCTTTTGGTTAGCAGCCAAACTCCTAAACTGGGGTAACATTTTCACTAGGGGATCAAAAATGTTTCAGAGAGGAAAGAACTTCCAAAGATTCTTATACCTCAACTTATCAATGTTGCCATAGAAAAAAGGCTGGAACAGAACTGATAAAAAACAATTTGTGGATGGGAAAGATTCCATACAGTATCATCTTGAAGAACAATTAAAATGATTACTGATTTACCCTAAACCATAGCTCTAGCCTGACCTTTGGAGTTTCTGTGTCTTGAAACTGACTGCACATGGATAATTCTTCAAAAGAGTCCAATGCCTAAGGCAAAACAGTCTTTGCTAATATATCTACTAGGTTCTTGTTTGACTTAAAGGTGGCTTTAGGAAACCAGTTTCCTCAAGGCTTAAGGTTCAAAACTACATCTGAGAGCAATGGCCTGGGTGGGTCACCTCACCTCCGTTGACCCCATAAATCTAGATTTCGGGAGAATTAAAACTCTGCTTCTCAGCATAAACATGCACATCACACCACACACACACACACACACCACACACAGACATACACAAACTGCACACACAACACTCATAATTACACACACACCACATACACACACATACACACCACATGCACACCAACACACCAGTCTTTGTTTGGATCTCAACAACCCTACCTATCTTGTGGAAAAACAATCTCCATTCCTCCAGGCCACATCTTCTCCCAGCCCAAAATCTTCTTGGACTGATTGAGACAAGTTCTGCTGGGAAAACAGCCTCTCGTGGTCCCTTGCCCTGAGCTTCCTGAGGCTCCGTTTTTGCACCCTGGGTCTGTGGATTTCAAGAGCATGTTTGAGAGAATCGCTGGTTCCCCTGCTTTGGCAGGGCCTGGGTCTGCCCTGGTAAAGCCCCCTGGGCACTCTGCAGCTACGTCATCCAGCCCCCTACCAGGCACAACACTGCCTGCTCGTACATGCCCAGTGCAACAGATGCACTGCCTACACAACCTACAAAGGAATAACTGGGAGGCATTTGGCAGGTGCAAACTGCTATCAGTTGGTCAAAACTAAATATTAACCAGTTTCTCTTTAGCATGGTAAAGTATGTCTTATTATGTAACATATTGGCCAAGGTATTTATCATTGAACTGAGTTACTTTTTCAGAGAAAAAAATGGTAGAGTTATCTGATATAAAAAGCTCATTTAATGTATTAAGAAAACTTTCTGCATCCCACTTTGATGAGTGGCATCTGGGGTCTTAAACGCTAGCAAGCGGCCATCTAAGATGCATCAGTTGGCCTCAACCCACCTAAAGCAAAGGAGAATGAAGACCACCAAAGACACAAGGTAATTATGAGCCCAAGAGGCAGAAAGGGCCACATAAACCAGAGACTCCATCAGCCTGAGACCAGAAGAACTAGATGGTGCCTGGCTACCACCAATGACTGCCCTGACAGGGAACACAACAGAGAACCCCCGAGGGAGCAGGAGAGCAGTGGGATGCAGACCTCAAATTCTCATAAAAAGACCAGGCTTAATGTCTGAGTGAGACTAGAGGGACTCTGGAAGTAATGGTCCCCAGACCCTCTGTTAGCCCAAGATTGGAATCGTTCCTGAATCCAACTCTTCAGACAGGGATTGATCTGGACTATAAAACAGAAAATGATACTGGTTTGGAGTGAGCTTCTTGGCTCCAGTAGACACATAAGACTATGTGGACAGCTCCTATCTGGAGGCAAGACAAGAAGGCAGAGGGGGACAGGAGCTGGCTGAATGGACAAGGGGAATACAGGATGGAGAGGAGGAGTGTACTGTCTCATTAGGGGAAGAGCAGCTAGGAGTACATAGAAAGGTGTGTATAAGTTTTTGTATGAAAGACTGACTTGATTTGTAAATTTTCACTTAAAGCACAATGGATAAAAAAATTAACAAAAAAAAAAAGCTTATTTAATATTATCCACACAACATGAAAGCAACCATAGGCATTAAGGCTCTATGGCCAACTGCAAACATTCCCAGGTTGAGATCTGTCAGTATATTTGACCTTTGTGCTCTCTAAATCTAATTTGTCTCTATGCCTTAATTTTCTCTCCTTTATTGCCTCATTACCCTTCAGTTGTTTCTGCCCCCAAAGAATCAATTTTGTTTTTTTTAAGTAATATTTTATTGTGTTTTTTGGTGAAAGTTTACACAGCAAGTTAATTTGACAATTTCCATGCAAATTCATCAATGACATTAGTTACTGTGTCAACATTCTCTTTAGTTGTGTTCTGGTTGTTCCATTTCTAGTACTCTAGTTTCCCTTCCCTCTTTTCATCTTTGCTATGGATCAAATGTTGACCTTTTGGACTCACACAGATGGTTTTTCAGTAAAGCACTGATCTAACGAGTAGTGTTCTTTATTTTGTATGTCTCTGTACTGTCTGCTAAAAGGTGATCTCAGGGGATAGTTATGGTTCAAGATTTAAAGAGTATCTCAGGGAGATAGTCCTCTGGTCTCAGCTGGTCCAGTTAGTCTGGGCTTTTTTAGGAATTTGGGTTTTGCTCTGCATCTTTCTTCCATTCTAACCACAATCATCCATTGCGACTCCGGGCAGATCAGTCAGTGATGGTAGATGGACATCATCGAGCTCTTCTCATCTCAGGGCAGTTGAGGTCATGGCTTATGTAGGCTATCACCCTCGTAGACTCGTTTCTTCACTGAGATCTTGGTTACCTTCTTACTCTCTTTCTCCTGATGAGTAGAGACCAATAGTTGTATCTTCGATGGTCGCTAACAAGATTTTAAGACCCTAGGCACTACTCACTTCACTAGTATACGGAACATAAACTTTGTGAATTATATTATGTCCATTGAATGAGTTGTCCCATGAGATTGTGGTCCAAAGATTTCAATCCCAGAAAACCAATCTCAGAAGGTGTTTGGTTATGTCTGAGAAGTACATTTAGTTGTGTCTTCAATGAATATACGTGCCTGCCCCATATATATGTAATTACACATGTATATAGATACTTCTATCTGTTCTTGGAAACCCTGGTGGTATAGTGGTTAAGTGCTACGGCTGCTAACCAAGAGGTTGGCAGTTCGAATCCGCCAGGCACTCCTTGGACGCTCTATGGGGCAGTTCTACTCTGTCCTGTAGGGTCACTGAGTCAGAATCGACTTGACAGCAGTGGGTTTGGTTTTTGGTTTGGTATCTGTTCTTACATGTGTATATACCTGTATCTACCCATATACCTATATGCCTATACCCATCCATATGTAATCCTAGACTCATTTTTTGGGGGGGTCTTTGTTGAAATTGTTGCCCTCTTACATGAGTCAAATTATGTAAGACAAGCATTCTTTCTCGTGAGTGCTTCTCAGCCACATCATTTACTTTGATCATACTGTGTTCACTACAATCACATTCAGTGCCACTTTCCCCATCATCAAAAATAACAAGTATCTGTGGTTTAGAGAGTGCTTCCCCCTCCCTTCCCTACTCCCTCTGGTGACCACCAATAAACATTGGTCTCTTTATATGTGTCTATTCTTGTCTTCTTATAAAAGAGGAATCATACAATATTTGTCCTTAACTGTTTGACTTATTTCACTTAGCATTACACCCTCCAGGTCCATCCATGTTATAATATGTTTTGTGGACTCATCATTGTTTTTTATGGCTGTGTAGTATTCCATTGTATGTATTACCACATTTTGATTATCCATTCATCTACTGATGGGCACTTCAGTTGTTTCCATTTGTTTTTGCTATTGCAAATAAAGTTGCAATGAAAATAGGTGTACATATGTCTGTTTGGGTCACCACTTTTAGGTCTCTAGGATATATACCTAGCAGAGGGATTGCAGGACTTAAAGTGTTTAAAAAAAAAAAAAAAGGCAAAGGTGTCACTATCATGGATTGAATTGTGTCCCCCAAAAAATGTGTGTCAACTTGGTTAGGCCATGATTCCCAGTATTGTGTGGTTGTCCTCCATTTTGTTTTTGATATAATTTTCCTATATGTTGTAAATCCTAATCTCTGCCTGTGGTTAATGGGGAAAGATTGGACTATGTTGGAAAAGATTAGGGTGGGATGTAACACCCGTGATCAAGTCACATCCCTAATCCAATGTAAACGGAGTTTCCCTGGGCTGTGGCCTGCACCTCCTTTTATCTTAAAACCAAAAACAAACCTGTTGCCATCGAGTCAATTCTGACTCATAGGGACCCTATAGGACAGAGTAGAACTGCCCCTTAGGGTTTCCAAGGAGCACCTGGTGGATTCAGACTGCCGATTTTTTGGTTAGTAGCTATAGCACTTAACCACTATGCCACAAATGTTTCCACCTTTTATCTTACAAGAGATAAAAGGAAGGGGAAGTGAGCAGAGAACGGGGGACCTTGTACCAGCAAGAAAGCAGTGCTGGGAGCAGAGCTTGTCATTTGGATCCAGGGTTCCTCTGAGGAGAAGCTCCTAGTCCATGGGAAGATTGATGACAAAGACCTTCCTCCAGAGCTGACAGAGAAAGCCTTCCCCTGGAGCTGAAACACTGAATTTGAACTTCTAGCCTACTAAACCAAAAAACCAAACCAAACCTAGTGCCATCGAGTCGATTTTGACTCGTAGGCTACTAGACAGTGAGAAAATAAATTTCCGTTTGTTAAAGCCATCCACTTGTGATATTTCTTTTACAGCAGGACTAGATAACCAAGATGGTCACTTTGAGGACTAAGGTGTGCCCTACCCAAGCCATGGCATTTTCAATTGCCTCATATGCATGTGAAAGCTGGACTATGAATAAGGAAGACTGAGGAAGAATTGACACATTTGAATTATGGTATTGTTGAAGAATATTGAATATACCATAGGCTGCCAGAAGAATCAAAAAATCTGTCTTGGAAGAAGTACAGCCAGAATGCTCCTTGGAAGCGAGGATGGTGAGACTTTGTCTCAGGTACTTTGGACATGTTATCAGGAGGGACCAGTCCCTGGAGAAGGCCATCATGCATGGTAAAGTAAGGGGTCAGCAAACGAGAGGAAGACCCCCAAGGAGATGTATTGACACAGTGGCTATAACGATGGCCTCAAGCATATCAACAATTGTGATGAAGGCGCAAGATCAGGCAGGGTTTTCGTTCTGCTGTACATAGGGTCGCTATGAGTCAGAACCAACCTGATGGCACCTAATAACTACACCAACATATCATTTAGAGGCCTGTTGTAAATGGTACTATTTTATTGATTTCTTTTTTTGGAATGCTTCTTGACAGTATAAAGGAACTCATCCGATTTTTGTGTGTTGATTTTGTACCCTGCAACGTTGCTGAATTCTTCTACTAGTTCCAACAGTTTTCTTGTAGAATTTTTAGGGTCTTTTTTTTCTATGTATAAGGTCCAAGCCCTGGTGGCACAGTGGTTAAGGGATCAGCTGCTAACCAAAAGGTCAGCAGTTCAAATCCACCATCTGCTCCTTGGAAACACTATGGGGCTGTTCTACTCTGTGTCATAGGGTCACTATGAATCAACATGGATTTGATGGTAATGGGGTTTTCTTTTTTTTATGTATAAGATCATGTCATCTGCAGATAGAAATCGTTTTACTTCTTCCTTTCCAATTTCGATACGTTTAATTTCTCTTTCTCGCCTTACTGCTCTGGTTAGGGCTTCAAGTACAATATTGAATACGAGAGGTGATCATGGGCATGCTTGTTTCATTTCCATTCTCAACAGGATGAGTTTCAGCCTTTCTCCATTGAGAATAGTGTTGGCTGTTGGTTTTGCGAGTATGCCCTTGATTATGTTGGGAAATTTCCCTTCTATTCCTATTTTGCTGAGGGTTTTTATCAGGAAATGGTGTTGAATTTTATCAAATGCCTTTTCTGCATCAATTGATATGCTCATATGGTTCTTTTCCTTTGTTTTATTTACACTGATTGATTTTATAATGTTGAACCACACTTGCAGTCTCAGTGTGAATTCCACTTGATCATGATGTATGATTTTTTTGATATGTTGCTGAATTCTGTTGGCTAGAATCTTGATGAAAATTTTTGCATCTATCTTCATGAGGGATTTTGGTCTCTAATTTTCTTTTTTTGTGATGCCTTTGCCTGGTTTTGGTATCAGGGTTATGATGGCTTCATGGAAGAGTTAGAGAGTGTTCTTTCTTCTATGTTTTTGAAGAGTTTGAGAAGAATTGGTGTCAACTCTTCTCTGAATGTTTTTGTCTAAATCTGCAGTGCAGTCATCTGGTCCTGGACTTTTTTTTTTTGGCAGTTTTTTTATGACATCTTCAGTCTCTTCTTTTGTAATATGGCTGTGTAGATTTTCTACTTTGTTTGTGTTAAGTTTATGTAGGTAATGTGTTTCTAGAAATTTGCCCATTTCACCTTGGTTTTCAAATTTATTGGAGTACAATTTTTTGTAGTAATCTATATGATCCTCATAATCTTATTTGGATCTGTTGTAATGTCTCCTGTTTCATTTCTTAATTTGGTTTTGCCTTATCTCTTTTTTTCTTTTGTCAGTCTAGCTATCGATTTGTCTATTTTTTTGATCCTTTTTTTTTTTTTTTTCAAAGAACCCTTCTGGATGTGTTATTTCTAATGTGTTTTTTTTTTTCTTTTTAATTTTCTATTTCATTTATTTCTGCCCTGATCTTTATTATTTTCTATTTTCTGGTAGCTTTTTTTTTTTTTTTTTTTAGGCTCTTTTGCTCTTCTTTTTCTATTTGTTCAAGTTGTTGGTTTAAATTATTGATTTTGGATCTTTCTTCTTCTTTAATGTAGGCATTTATTGCTATGAATTTCCCTATGAGAACTGCTTTTGTTGTGTCCTAAAGGTTTTGATAAGTTGTGTTTTCATTTTCATTTGATTCTAAACATTTTTTTTCACTTTTGATTTCTTCTATGACCCAATTGTTTTTTGTAGTGTATTATTTATTTTCCACTTATTTTCCTTCTCCTTATTTTTCCTGTTGTTGATTCCTAGCTTCATACCACTAAGGTCTGAGAAGATGTTTTGTATGATTTCAATATTTCAAAATTCGTTGACGCTTTTTTTGTGTCTTAGCATATGGCCTATTCTGGAAAATGATCCATGTGTGATGGAGAAAAATGTGTGTTGTCCTGATGATGGGTGGAGTGTTCTATATGTACCCATTTAGGTTAAATTGGCTTATGGTTTTATTTAAGATCTCAGTGTCCTTAGTGATCTTTTAGTTGTTCTGTCTAGAATTGAAAGTGGTGTGTTGAAATCCCCAACTATTTCTCCTTTCGTATTCGTCAGTATTTGTTTCATGTATTTTGAGGAGTTGCTGTTGGGTACCTATATAATTGTTATGTCTTCTTGCTGGATTGACCCTTTTGTTATTATGTAATAACCTTCTTTATATCTTGAAATAGATTTTTGTTTAAGGTCTATTTTATCTGCTATCGGTATGGTCACCCTGCTGTTTTTTGTTTACTGGTTTCATGGATTTTTTTTCCCATCCTTTTATTTTCATTCTGTTTGTGTCCTTACGCCTAAGATATGTTTCTTTTTCATTTTTTTTTTTAATTGTGCTTTAGGTGAAATTTTACAGAGCAAACTAGTTTCTCATTAAACAGTTAATACACAAATTGCTTTATGACATAGGTAAGGTGTGTTTCTTGTAGGCAGCAACAAGATGGACCTTTTTGTTTTTTCTAATCCTTTCTGCCACTCTGCCTATTGTTTGGGGAGTATAGACCATTTACATTTAAAGTTATTACTGAAAATGAAGTGCCTACCTCATTCATTTTTGCTATTTGTTTTTTGGATGTTTCATATCTTCTTTGTCTTTTATTTTCATTCTATCAATATTTGTGTTTGCCTCCTTTTGATGAGCATTTTTGTTTTCGTCTTTTCTTATGTGTATTTTTTCTAGGTGATTTCATACTGGTTACCACACATATTATATCACAGAATTTGCAGTTACAACAACATTTATCATATAACAACTAATGACATACAACATTAACATATTAAATTTATTCCTAATTTGCTCCTGCCTCCCCCATTTTTGTTGGTGAATCTCCATCAGCTTCCTTTCATATCCTATATCTGATAGGTTTACTTCCTACTTATTTCTTGCTAACTTGATGTTGTATTGCTCGTGGTATTAAGCAACCGTGTTTTTTCCCTAAAAATATTGTGTGCTTGGTGCCCATAATTGCCCATGTTGTTGCATTTGTATGTGTGTGTGTATTTTGGAGATCTCTCTCTCTCTGATTCTCCTCCCCCCACCCTCGTATGGATTAGAATACTTGTTTAATGTTCTTGCCTTTCCATTGGAGAACTCCCTTGAGTAATACTTGCAGACCTTGTCTGGTAGTGACAAATTCCCAGAGCTTCTGTTTATTTGGGAATGTCTTCATTTCCCCCATCATTCCTGGGTAAAGGGTTCTTGGTTGGCAATTGCTTTCATTCAATATTTTATTTATGTAGCGCCATTGTCTTCTGGCCTATAGAGTTTCTGGGGAGAAATCCACACTGTCCTTATGAAGGAACTTTGGAATGTTATACTGTGTTTTTCTCATGCTACTTTCAAATCCTCTTCTTGTCTTTGGTTCTGAGTAATTTTATTAGGAGTGGTGCAGGGTTGATATTTTTGTGTTTCTCCTAATTGGGGTTCATGTAGCTTCCTGTAGTTGCAGGCTTGGTTCTGTGTGAAAGTCTGGGAAATTCTCTATGATTATCTCTTGGAAGGAAACCCTGGTGCCATAGTGGTTAAGTGCTACAGCTGCTAACCAAAAGGTTGGCAGTTCAAATCCACCAGGTGCTCCTTGGAAACTCTATAAAGCAGTTCTACTCTGTTCTATAGGGTGGCTGTGAGTCAGAATTGACTTTATGGTAATGGGTTTGGTTTTTGGTTTATCTGTTGAAAATTTTTTTTTCTATGCCTTTATTATTTTCATGGTGTTCTGGATTCCAATTATTCTAATGTAAGATTTCTTAATTGAATCCCATATTTCCACTTTGTTTTTTCTGTTTTTCTTTATTCTTTTCTCTTTTTTCTCTTGATACTTGATAAATTCAGTCACTCTGTCTTCTAGTTCACTTATTCTATCTTCTATCTGTTTGCCTGTTGAGTGTTTCTCTGCATCTTTCTAACTCAGTTGTTTTATTCGTCAGTTCCAGTAATTCTCAGTCTCTCCCTTTTTTTTTTTTTTTTTCCATTTCCATATTGACTTTCTCATTTTGTTCCATAATTTGTTTCCTGGTCTCTGTTAGTTTGTTTTCCATGTGCTTTTGCTTCCATTAAACATGTCTAGCATCATTGCCTGAAAGTTTTCTATTCTTTCTATTATCCTGATCTCCAAAGGAGAAATTTCCTCTTCTGCATGTTTTCCTTTTTGTTGGTTCCTCCCCTCCTGTGTTTTAATGTGTTTTACTTTTTTTTGTGGAAGTTGGGCCATTTTGACGTCTTAAAAAAAAAAATACGTATTTCAATTCTGTTTCTTGAATTTCCTAAGGACCACTAGAGGGCACTCTTGTCCTTATGTTTTTTCAAGGCTATGGGGGAATTTCTGACTGATTTTTTATGTGGTTCCTTAAGTCCTAAGTGTTTATTCTGGCTGGTTCTTGCTGAGGTGGCTGACTTTGTTGGTGTGATAGCTCTCTCTGTCTCCTGAGATTTTGGCTGTGGCCCTGGGTATACCCCTGGGGTGGTTTATTTTTCCAACCTGAGTTTGGGATGTTTATGGCTCGGCAGCCCAATGCACATGCACAGGGGTTTTTCCACTGGCCAAGGAAGCTGACATAAGTCGTAGGGTTTGGCTTTCCTGGGGCAAAGGTGGGGAGTGCTTTATGTATTTCCCTCACAGGCATCCCTGTACAGGCTTTCCCACATTGTCCGCCTGTAGGCAGGGCATTAGTTCTTTCCATCTGTGCTGCCTACCTGATTTATTTTTCTCTCTCTGGCTGAAGGCTGGGTCATGTGTACCCCCAGTATCGTAGGTCCTAGATCCCATTCACCTTGGGACTTAGTGAGATTCAACAGCACTCACTCACAGTGTCTCGAATTCCCTTCACTCCCACTCAAGTGTGTGGACTATGAACTCCCACAGCCAATCTGTGCTGCCTTAAAAATCAGACTACAGTTTAACTCCCATCCCATGTTCTTTATTTGGGCAGTTGTCCATCCCTGTCCAAAAATGGCTCTGTTGAGCCAAGTCTTCCAAATGCCAGTGGCTAGTATCTCCCAGCATCTGTGCCACCCCTGCTCCTCTTCTTCCATTTCGGGACTCACCTCTACTCTCTCACTGCCATCTGAAAATCTAAGATATCAGTCTGTGCTTGTTTTTATTTGTAGCTCAATGGGTTAGTTCCTGGGGGATAAACGGAATGACCACTCACTTTGCCATCTTGCCCTGCCTCCAGCTCCTTAACTTATAATTAGCAAAGGCTAAGGGGGTCATTGACTGAATTTTTTTGCTTGGGAGCTAAGGTTCCTAAGTCATCGCATTTCCCACAGATGAGAAATTCAAATAAATTACCGTGAATTAGAAGCTCTGTTACCAGGGATCTCACACACTTAGAACAAGACCATAGTATGTTTCTCAGAACCTGCTGGCTCACCTGGTAGCATGAAGACTCCATGCTGGGCTGTTCTGTCAACACTGGGCAAGCACATGATGACACCTGCTCCTCTACCTTCCCAAATTTACTCACTGTGACCTCACACTCCCCACAGCCAATGTTATTGCCAGTGCTGGGCAGGTCTGGGGCCTCAAGTAAGCAAGCCCACCTTGACATGGGTATGATCAAGGTACAGTCCCTTCTGCATGATCCCTCATGAAAGTGTGGAGATGGCACTGTAGACACCAGGTCTCTTCAAAATGAGGAGAAATGAGAAACAGTCATGAGCGGAGCCCAGATAATATTCCAACACAAGCCATAGCATGAAGACTCCTGGCCACCTCACCAAACGAGCTGCCGTTATGCTCTTCACATCACCAAACTGACCTCCTGTGGGCCTCAGGAACCACACCAAGGTGTTCAGGGGATGCTGGTGTGGCAGTTTTGGACAACACATATTTCAATTTACTCTTCCAGAACTATAGTTTGTAGACAGGGTGGGGAGGTTTTCCTCTTACATTTAAATGCCACTGTTGCTGTTAGTAGAAGTCGAGTCAACTCTGACTCCAACACTTGGTGACCTTACGTATAAATGAATGAATCATTGCCCTCTTCCACACTATCTTCATGATCTTTGGTATGTTTGAGTCCATTGTTAAGGATGTTGTGTCAATCCATCTCATTGAGGGTTTCCTTCATTTTGGCTGGCCCTCTGCTTTACCAATATTATGTCCTTTTCTAGCAATTGGTCTTTCCTGCTGGCACATCCAAAGTAAGCAAGTCGAAGTTTCACATACTCGCTTCTAAGGAGCATTCTGGTTGTATTTGTTCTAAGACTGGTTTGTTTGTTCTTCTGGCAGTCCAGGGTACATTCAATATTCTTCGCCAACACCACAATTCAAACGCATCAATTCTTCTTTGATCTCCTCTTTTTTATTCTCCAGCATTTTTGCATGCATATGAAGCAATTGAAAAGACTGAAAGGCAGTAAAAAACCCAGGCCTCCCTGCACAGCCATGTCTCCGGACACTGATGAGTCCATCCTTCCAACCACTGAGGGAAGGTCTGGCATTTTTATCTTGCTAATGAGGTAACTAAAGCTCAGAGATGTTCAGTGATGGCCCAAGTTGTGCAAATTCTATGTGGGAGGCACGTCTGAAATCAGACCTGTAATGCCTTTCCTCCCCCAGCATTGTCACCCACATAGGACAATGCTTTCATGGGATTTGAGGGGAAACTCCCTGCTGGTACTAACCATAAGTTTCCAGAATGAATAATGCCATTTCTTGGACCCCTGGTCCTGAGCATGGGGAGACAGGCCTCCAGAAGGTGGCGCCAATACTGCTTCCCAGCCCCTCCCCAAGTATCTCCTCTTCCTCTGGGCCTTTGCCTGATCCATATCTTATCTGGCTGGAGTCCTTGTGCCAGGCAACCCCATGGGCAGGTTACCCTCAGATCCAGTGGCCACTCCCACCTCAGGACCATGAAGCTGTGTCTGCTGAGTCAGGGCTGAGAGAAGCCACTTCAGCCATGTGGGAGCTCTGGGCTGGTAGGCCTGCACAATGGGCAATGAGACTACCCAGGCAGTCCTGGTCAGTCAGAGGCCTTTATGAGAAGACAACAGGAGGCCACACAGGCTTCTGAACAGAGGAGGGTGTGCCCCCAAGCATTGCTTCTGCCATGGCATACCTGGGGTGGGCTGGAGGAGGGGGAAGAGAGAGCTGGGCAGATCAATAGCACAGGAAAGAGACCCCTGGGACAGGGAATGAAAGTGGACGTGGCCAGGAATAGACTCTAGGAAATGATTGATGAGATCTGAGAGATGTCAGAGTGGAGAGACAAGGGAAGACCACTGACCCCAGGGTTGCTCAGCTTGGGAAGGGGAGAGGGAAAATAACAGGCGTGAGTTGAGAGGCCAAAGTGCTTCTGTGGAGCAAATGAGCTTTTGTAGAAATGTTGGATTTAAGGTTAATGCTGGTGTTCAAAGTGGAATTTCCAGCAGGCTGTCAGAAACATGGAACAACATTCCTCCATCTCGGAGCTGCCTCCCTGGACTTCGTCAGCCAAGTTATGTGTTTATACTGTGCCCTTGACTTTTACTGAGGGCATAAACAACAGAATGTCACGTGACTTTTTTTTATGTTTCATCTGCAAAGCCTCTGTTGAAGGTTTTGCTTTATGTTGCTTAGTAGCCCTTGCATAAGACCAATCAAATAAACCCCTTTCAGAATGTACTGTCAAGTGGGTTCCCTTTCCTCATGGGATACTCGGATGGGTACAATTCGCGAGAAAACAGTGTGGGTAGAAGAATCATGTTCTGTTTTTCTTTGCCCTGACCACAAGGAGGCTTACAGGAAAATTTAGTGTCAGACATGGTCAATGTAATAAAGGCCAGGTTTTTGGTGTATCTCTTTGCCTTCCCTCTACTTGGCAAAAGGATTACTTCTATTTTCATGCTAGTGCTATTATGATGCCTCAACTCTTTTGGCATTCAGCTGAGTGTCACTGGAAAATTCTCTGATCCTTACTTATGGAGTGAGGAGGCTGTGCCCGGGTTGGCCAGACCCTCATGTATTATTAGAGCCTGATTCTGAGTTGTCTAGCTCCACTGGGGTAGCATCACCCTATTCCTGCCATACCACTGCCCCTGACATGGGAAATCCTGCCATGTGAAGGGCATGATTCCATGTCTCAACATCCTACACAGCCAGGCTACCCTCTGACTGTGTGTCTACTGTATGATCAATTACCAATCCCCTATGTGCATGTCATCACCATTCTTCAGCTGGGTGCACAGACCCTGCCTGGTGCTTCAGCTTCTTCAGTGCAACACTCAGGCTAATCACCTGCTTGCTGTACCTGACTGCACCATAATGTTTCTAGATTCAAGGCCAGCCTATAAAAGCATAGTGTCCTAAGTTCTACTACCCCCCCCAAGGCTCCCTGTCATCAGGGTGCTAGCTTTGCTGTCCTCTCTGTCCCACTCCTTGTGTAGACCCCTGAGGTGGGCTGAGAAGCTAACAAATGTGGAGGGACACTGCAGAAGGATGGAGCAGAGGAGGGAAGAGGTGGGGAGCAAGCATGCTGATGTTGTATGTCCTCAGCTCGGAGAGCCCACCAGTTACCTAATGCACATGTGCAACAGGAAAATAAAATAAATAAATGTACTATCAGAGTGGAAGGAGCATGTAATTTCTGGTCAATAGATGGAGGAGAGGGCCCTGCTTAGGGGTGAGGGGATGGGAGGAGACCAGGCATGCCAGCCACTGCCAAGGAGAAGCCCACAGTTGGAACACGGACACACAAGCCAGAGCAGGAAAGAGGAGCTACCGCAGAGGCCCATCTTGGGATCTGAGTCGGTGGCACCCCAAGCAAGCAGAGACCACCTCATTTGCAGACTTGCTGGCCTCTCTCAGAACCTACGGGTGGTCCCTGAACACGGCCTGGGGAGGGCTGGGCGGCAGCTCAGTGTTTGGTCTGATTTTACACTCTCGTCACAGGCCATTGGCTCCAAGCCCCAGTGCAGAGCTGCCTGACTGTCCACTGGTGGCCTGAGCAGGCCCCTGGAGGAAGCCCCTGGCCACCACATAGCTGCCCCATGGTGTGGCCCTTTTCATGTGTTAGTGTGTCATGAGGAAGTTGGGGTGTCTGAACGTGACAAGGGACTCACAGAAACCTGTCTAAGTTCATTATTCCTCAGACTCCATCAGGACCTAGTGTCTTTGTGGTCTTCACCCCTCAGCTTTATCCTGGGCAGGTGCTGGCATCTGCCGCAGAGCTCCATGGAACTTTAGCTGGTGTGATTTTCAGCAAGCCCTGCCACATGCCATATCTAATTTGTTTTAGATTTTCAACTGGCTACATCTTCTTAATAATGCTTCCAGTTGTTCCTTATGACCTACCCCAAACCCTATGCTCACCTGCTACTTTAATGGGAACTATTTATGCATCAGAAGAAAAGTTTCCCAGCTCTTGATGCTTCTCTGCCAAGTCTACTATTTCTCCCTGAAGGATAATGAGGTGGCTCTACAAATTCTGTCTCCCATCCTTCTACACGGACCCAATACCACCCACCTTAGCCCAGATCTGATGCTCACTTCCAATCCTTCCTTCCCGTATGGAACTTGCTGAAGCCATGCCCCTTTGGGGCAGGACAAGTGAACTCTTCTACCAGCCTCGTCTGCTTCTGCTGCCCTCACCTCCCTGCAGGGCAGATCATGGCATACCACACTGGGGCAGGAACCCGCTGAGCCCTTAGAGCCCAGGCACATCACTCAGAACAGATATTCTTTGCTGGTGAGGACCGTACCAGCAGAAGCAGCCAGAAAAATGAGCTACAGGAGAGGAGGCAGGGGAGAAGGGTGTGGGGTGGTGGGTGGAGAATAGTGTGTTGCCCTCACAGAGTGCCAGGCCTCCAGCCCCCTCCACACAGTGCTTCCCTGGGGGATTTTCAAATCTATCTGTCCCTCACCTACAAAGTTAATCCTTAACCATCACATGGCTTTATTACTCAGGAGTGATTTCATCAGTAGATCAGTAGTCCTGCCTGGGCTTACTGAACATGTGATGTCAGCCAGCACCACTGGTTAATTACATTCTTATTTATTTCCTTCACTCCCCACCAGCCACATCTAACTTTTGCAGCCATGAATGAATAAAGGAGTCAATGACTGAATGAAATACACGACAGAAAGAAGACTATGAGACATGCATGTGGAGGGGCTGCCTCTTTGTCGTGCTAAGTCCTGAACCACAGATGGAGTCATCAGGAAGAGCTCCCACATGCCCCCAGCTCTAAGCCCTCACAAGTGGGTGACTTGCTTACCTTGCCAAACACTGGCATCCCCTGCAGGGGCACTGTTCTGTGCCATGAAGTGCAGAGTCTTCACACAATACACTGAAATAGCAGCGAGACATCGTGTAGGACAAGCCATCACCTTCAGTGAGCCCTGCAGTGCTGATGGCCGTGAAGGCAGCGAGGGCCCTGTGCTGGGGCTGAAATGAAACCTGCAGAGCCACAGTGAGGGCTCCATGCTCAGAGGGAAGACTGGAGACCCACATGCTCTGGCAGCTCGGGGGCAGTCCTCTTCCTGACCTGCAGCTATGGCTTCAATAGGAATCACTGTAAATACAGGCTGGCTATGTTATCCTTTTCAAAGCACAATTCACACTTATTACCTTGTTTTGTCTGTGAAGTAGAGATTATCCCCATTTTACTGACAGAAAAAGAGACGTGAGACTTTGAGGGACTATGTCCAAAGGAAATTGAGAAGTTCCAATCACTTGCAAATTTAGAGGAGTAGAAAATATATTCTGATGCCTTGGACCATGACTGCATCCCTTTTCAAACAAAAGACAAAATATTCTAAAGCAGCCATTGTCTTGAAGCCAGCAGGGAGTCATCTCCATCCAGCCCTCTCCCCCTAGTCCTTCCATTCCTTATCTCCACCCATCATCTCACAGCACCTTCACAGTTCAGGAGCCCTGCAATGCTGGCCCCTGAGAAGGCGGCAAGGGTCCTGCATGTGGGGCTGAGATAGGACCTGCTGAGCCACGGCAAGATGAGAGCACCACTGCTCGGGGTTAATGAGGACATTGAGCAGAAGGGGAATAGGATCTTCAGGAAAGCACAAATTTACCAGCTGAACAATACCTAAATATAGCATTAATAAAGTGAGGGAAATGGGACTGAGCCACACTGGAAGGAAGCAGCGCCAGCTGAAGCGACGTGATGCGTGTCTTTGTAATAAGACCATTGTTCACCCTCTCCAAGGCCAGCCTGTCTCCGCACTGACAGGAACCACCCCACCCTCTCTTTGTCCCTTGGAGCAAACTGACCAAAGCCTCTCGCTGGCTCAGACACTTGAGCATCTATTTTTCATTCTCAATTGTGTGCTTTCGCAGAGACTTCCTGCACTGCTTCAGCTCAGGGACTGGAGCACCCCCCTGCCCACCACTTGGCTGTCCATTAAGGGCAAAGAAGGAGCAGCAAAAAATGCCCATCGCCCCCTGGCCTTACGGATTAAAGTGAAATGCAGCTGTAATCACAACTCCTTTTTAATTTCCCAAGGTGACTCCCCATAACCTACTGCCCCCGATCCTGGAGAGAGGAGGCTTTCCAGCTGAGGCCAGGACTCAGAGAGAAGGCTGATCCTGGATTCTAATGAGGCAGGAGGGACACAACGTCTCCCCAGGGGCCACCTACCTCCCGAGGGCCTGGGGCAGTCCCAGAGAGAGTGCGTTGAACCTTAACACCATTGGTGGGTGCACTGACCCTCGTGTGTCCACTCATCCTGGGGTGTCCCCCAGTACGGGTCAGGGTGAGAGCAGGCTGGGAACGGTAGCCCATCAGGACTCTCTGCTCACCCAGATGGGAGACTCCACTTTCCCCTTTGAAAGGCCATGGCCCATACCTGATCCCACATGACTTTAGCATGCCTCTCCTGGAAGCCCCCCTTATTGTTACCGCCCCAGTGGAGAGAGCCCCCTCTGCTCTAGCTTCACCCGACCTCTTCCATGCTCACCTGGGCACATCTTTTTCCTGTCCCTTGTTCATCTCCTCGTCTGTCACCACACCTGAGAGTCGGGGAGGGTGCTTACCCTCCTTTCTCATTGTTGTGTAAGCATAGTGCCTGTCCACATAGATGCTCAGAACCTCCTGATTCCAACACTTTACTGCCTGGCAAGGACAGGGCCCTGAAGGCAGAGAAATCTTTAAGAGCCCACAGAAAGGCTGCTGATGATGGGATCTCTGGAGCCACAGAAAGAGTAAGGATCACTTTGGGGCATGAGGCTGCTCTAGCTCAGGCAGCTGGTCCCCTCTGCCTCTGGAAGAGTGGCTGGCCTAGACAAGTCTCAGGCTTTCCACCCCAACCCATCCCATCTCCTCCCGCTCACTCTTTTTGCCTTGCTTGTCCTTCCCCAAGCTCCCAGGGAGTACCCTTTGCTGCCAGGACCATTTGTTTGTCCATGCATGCTTTGTGTTCACATTTAATGAATACTTTAGTAGTCTATAGGGTCACTATGAGTCTAAATCGACTCAATGGCAATGAGTTTGGTTTTTGCTTTTTTTTTGGTAGTAGCCTATTGCTGTTTAATGAGTCACCACAACCTGAGCAGTTTAACGTAGAAGACATTCATCATCTCCCCTCTTCTGTGGGTCAGGTGTCCAGGCACAGTTTCACTGGGTCCTCTGCTCAGTGTCTCCCAGGCTGAATCCAGGTGTCTGCCAGGATGCAGTCTCATCGAAGGCTCCACTGAGGATGAATCCATTTCCAGGCTCCTGCAGTTGTCAGCACAATTTATTCCTTGTAGCTGTAAGACCGAAGCCACTCTTGGCTTTTTTTGGTGTCCACACTCCCCACCACAGACAGCATCACCAGTCATGCAAGGGAGGAAACAAGCCAGTCTGCCAGCAAGACAGCATCTATGACACGTAACATGTTTGCGGAGTCACAGCCCCTCACCTTTGCCATATTTTAATGGTTAGAAGCAAGTACAGTGCCACCTCACTCAAGGGAATCACTCAAGGGTGAGAGCATCAGGAAGAGAGAATGGTGGGGCCACCCTTGAGTCTGTCCCCTACAGACCCTCCAGGAGGTAGCTGTGGCCCTCCAGTCTTCACAAATAAGTCTTGCCTCACTTGCTTTTTTCTCCCACCAGATTGGGACAATAAAGCCCCCCTTTTAGGGTTGTTGCCAGGATTGTAGTGTGACAGTACTGGAAACAGGGTTGATGGTTACCAAACAGCAGCTATTCACACCAGAATTATTGTACTCAAATGAAGGCCCTCTCCCAGAGAACCTAACAAGAGAACCAGTGCCAAGGACGCCCCAATGCTCTAGCTGTGCCCTAACCCAGTGAAATGCTGCTTGGGCAGATATAAGGGGCTTCTCAGCAAGTCTCCCCACCCAAGACACACAGCTACACACTGGGTGCTCCTCTGCTTTCCAGCCCTGTTTAACCAGTTCCTTATTCAAAGTCTCTGTGTGAAAGAAAGAAAAAAAAAAAACCCATGTGGGGACCTGCATAAAGAAATTTGAAAAGTGAGTGACCTAGTTTTGCCTCATAATTATGAAACTAGGAAACATAGCCAACTTTTTCTAAAATCTGTGCTTGACTTGTCAGGAGGGAAGGAAAAGGAAAAAGAGCAAGGAAAAGAGGGTGGGAGGAGGAGGGAAAAGGGAGGGAGAAAGAGAGAGAGAGGAGAGGAGAGGAGAGAAAGAGAGAAAAAGACGGAAGGAAGGGAGGGAGGCGGGCAGGGAGGGAGGAAGGGAGAAAAGGGGCTGGCTTTGAAGTTGGAAGCCAAAAGATCTTTGTGGAGGAGCTGGGCATTTGGAAAGTTGAAGAAAGTTAATTAGACAGTCTCTATTTTTTTTTTTTTTAATTTATTTAAGGTGATGCCATAGAGAACAGAACTGACAGAACTGAGTGGGTGTGTTTGCCCTTGGGGCTCACAGCTACAAAAAAAATTCTTCATCCTCAGGGCTTCCAGCTCCTTTTTATTTTAAACCTCCCTCAGGTTCCAAAGAAGATTTGTTCCCACGTGTCCATGCTACCTTGGGAGTCTTTTGTCTCACTTTCTTTTATTGGGTCAAGACCCTCCAAATCCTGGTCCTTTGCCTCATAAATGATTAGCTGAACTATTTGTTCCCATGACCAATGTCTTAGTCATCTAGTGTTGCTATAACAGAAACACCACAAGTAGATGGCTTTAACAAAGAGAAATTTATTTCCTCACAGTAAAATAGGCTAGAAGTCCAGATTCAGGATGGCAGCTCCAGGGAAATGCTTTCTCTCTGTGTCAGCTGTGGAGGAAGGCCTTTGTCATCAGTCTTCCCCCAGACTAGGAGCTTCTTTGTACAGGGACTTTGGGTCCAAAGGATGTGCTCTGCTCCCAGCACTGCTTTCCTAGTGGTATGAAGTCCCCAAATCTCTCCTTGCTTTCCTTTCCTTTTTATCTCTTCGGAGATAAAAGGTAGTGCAGGCCACACCTCAGGGAAACTCCCTTTACATTGGATCAGGGATGTGATCTGGTAAGGGTGTTACAATCTCACCCTAATACTCTTTAACATAAAACTACAATCACAAAATGGAGGACAATCACAGAATACTGGGAATCATGGACTAACCTAGTTAATACACACATTTTTGGGGGGACATAATTCAATCCACGACAGTCAATCACAACAAAATGCTTGTTAACCAAACTTTAGTTAAATTTTTCTTCTTTCCCCAGGTCCTTGAACTTTAGCCCCATCCCCCTTGGCCTAAGCCAGCAAACAGCCCCTCCTGAAGGCCCTTTCTGAGAATGGGCTGGCTTCAGCAGAAAACATTCTCTGTGGAAAATACCTACCGTCCATTCACCCACCACCCTTGCATCCCACTCCCCACACCTGGTTCTTTTTAGCCTTGTTTACTCTCATTTCTATTTTTAAAAACCCTTCTTACCTAACTCCTGACTTGCTGATATTATGGTCAGAGCCTTCCCCCTATTGCAGTGGTCCTTTCTCCCACTCTCACCCCTTATGATAACTCTTCCTGAATAAAGCCTCTCCCTCTCTAGGTCAGGAAACTCTGGTGGCATAGTGGTTAAGAGCTATGGCTGCTAACCAAAGGGTCGACAGTTTGAACCCACAAGGCACTCCTTGGTAATTCTGCAGGGCAGTTATACTCTGTCCTGTAGGGTCACTATGAGTGGGAATCGACTCAACGGCAATGGTGCTGGTTTTTTGGTTTTGGTACCTAGGTCAGGGTTTGCTTTTTATTTGTCAGTTTGGTTTAGGTTTTTTCAGACCCAGGAAAAATGTGAAGGAATTGGGCCAAATAGTCTTTAATGTGTCTCCCACCCCTGGCTTCCCTATTACTTTGGTCCTAGACTTTTTTTTTTATAATTAACTTTTATTGAGCTTCAAGTCAACTTTTACAAATCAAGTCAGTCTGTCACATATAAGTTAATATACATCTTACTCCTTACTCCCACTTGCTCTCCCCCTAATGAGTCAGCCCTTCCAGTCTCTCCTTTCGTGAAAACTTTGCCAGCCTCCAATTCTCTCTATCCTCCCATCCCCCTTCCAGACAGGAGATGCCAACACAGTCTCAAGTGTACACCTGATATAATTAGCTCACTCTTCATCAGCATCTCTCTCCCACCCACTGTCCAGTCCCTTTCATGTCTGATGAATTGTCTTCGGGGATGGTTCCCGTCCTGTGCCAACAGAAGGTTTGGGGACCATGACCGCCGGGATTCCTCTAGTCACAGCCAGACCATTAAGTATGGTCTTTTCATGAGAATTTGGGGTCTGCATCCCACTGATCTCCTGCTCCCTCAGGGGTTCTCTATTGTGCTCCCTGTGAGGGCAGTCATCGATTGTGGCCGGGCACCAACTAGTTCTTCTGGTCTCAGGATGATGTAGGTCTCTGGTTGCTGTGGCCCTTTCTGTCTCTTGGGCTCTTAGTTGTCGTGTGACCTTGGTGTTCTTCATTCTCCTTTGCTCCAGGTGGGTTGAGACCAATTGATGCATCTTAGATGGCCGCTTGTTAGCATTTAAGACCCCAGATGCCACATTTCAAAGTGGGATGCAGAATGTTTTCATAATAGAATTATTTTGCCAATTGACTTAGAAGTCCCCTTAAACCATGGTTCCCAAAACCCCGCCCTTGCTCCGCTGACCTTTGAAGCATTCAGTTTATCCCGGAAACTTCTTTGCTTTTGGTCCAGTCCAGTCCAGTTGAGCTGACCTTCCATGTATTGAGTGTTGTCATTCCCTGCACCTAAAGCAATTCTTATCTGCTAATTAATCAGTAAAAGAGCCTCTCCCTCCCTCCCTCCCTCCCCCCCTCATAACCACAAAAGTATGTGTTCTTCTCAGTTTATACTATTTCTCAAGATCTTATAATAGTGGTCTTATACAATATTTGTCCTTTTGCCTCTGACTGATTTCACTCAGCATAATGCCTTCCAGGTTCCTCCATGTTATGAATGCGTAGTATTCCATTGTGTGAAAATACCACAATTTATTTACCCATTCATCCCCATTCATCCGTTGATGGACACCTTGGTTGCTTCCAGCTTTTTGCTACTGTAAACAGAGCTGCAATAAACATGGGTGTGCATATATCTGTTTGTGTGAAGGCTCTTGTTTCTCTAGGGTATATTTCGAGGAGTGGGATTTCTGGGTTGTATGGTAGTTCTATTTCTAACTGTTTAAGATAACGCCAGATGGATTTCCAAAGTGGTTGTACCATTTTACATTTCCACCAGCAGTGTATAAGAGTTCCAATCTCTCCGCAGCCTCCCCAACATTTATTATTTTGTGTTTTTCGGATTAATGCCAGCCTTGTTGGAGTGGGATGGAATCTCATCGTAGTTTTAATTTGCATTTCTCTAATGGCTAATGATCGAGAGCATTTTCTTATGTATCTGTTAGCTGCCTGAATATCTTCTTTAGTGAAGTGTGTGTTCATATCCTTTGCCCACTTCTTGATTGGGTTGTTTGTCTTTTTGTGGTTGAGTTTTGACAGAATCATGTAGATTTTAGAGATCAGGCGCTGGTCGGAGATGTCATAGCTGAAGATTCTTTCCCAGTCTGTGGGTGGTCTTTTTACTCTTTTGGTGAAGTCTTTAGATGAGCATAGGTGTTTGATTTTTAGGAGCTCCCAGTTATCTGGTTTCTCTTCGTCATTTTTGGTAATGTTTTGTATTCTGTTTATGCCTTGTATTAGGGCTCCTAGGGTTCTCCCTATTTTTTCTTCCATGACCTTGATTGTTTTAGTCTTTATGTTTAGGTCTTTGATCCACTTGGAGTTAGTTTTTGTGCATGGTGTGAGGTATGGGTCCTGTTTCATTTTTTTGCAAATGGATATCCAGTTATGCCAGCACCATTTGTTAAAAAGACTATCTTTTCCCCAATTAATTCACACTGGGCCTTTGTCAAATATCAGCTGCTCATATGTGGATGGATTTATATCTGGGTTCTCAATTCTGTTCCATTGGTCTATGTGCCTGTTGTTGTACCAGTACCAGGCTGTTTTGACTACTGTGGCTGAATAATAGGTTCTGAAATCAGGTAGAGTGAGGCCTCTCGCTTTCTTCTTCTTTTTCAGTAGTGCTTTGCTTATCCTAGGCTTCTTTCCCTTCCATATGAAATTGGTGATTTGTTTCTCTATCACCTTAAAAAATGACATTGGAATTTGGATCGGAAGTGCATTGTATGTATAGATGGCTTTTGGTAGAATAGACATTTTTACTATGTTAAGTCTTCCTATCCATGAGCAGGGTATGTTTTTCCACTTAAGTATGTCCTTTTGAATTTCTTGTAGTAGAGCTTTGTAGTTTTCTTTGTATAGGTCTTTTACATCTTTGGTAAGATTTATTCCTAAGTATTTTATCTTCTTGGGGGCTACTGTGAATAGTATTGATTTGGTTATTTCCTCTTCGATGTTCTTTTTGTTGATGTAGAGGAATCCAAGTGATTTTTGTATGTTTATCTTATAACCTGAGACTCTGCCAAACTCTTCTATTAGTTTCAGTAGTTTTCTGGAGGATTCCTTAGGGTTTTCTGTGTATAAGATCACGTCATCTGCAAATAGAGATAATTTTACTTCCTCCTTGCCAATCCGGATGCCCTTTATTTCTTTGTCTAGCCTAATTGCCCTGGCTAGGACTTCAAGTACGATGTTGAATAAGAGCGGTGATAAAGGGCATCCTTGTCTGGTTCCCGTTCTCAAGGGAAATGCTTCCAGGTTCTCTCCATTTAGAGTGACATTGGCTGTTGGCTTTGCATAGATGCCCTTTATTATGTTGAGGAATTCTCCTTCAATTCCTATTTTGGTGAGGGTTTTTATCATAAATGGGTGCTGGACTCTGTCAAATGCCTTTTCTGCATCAATTGATAAGATCATGTAGTTTTTGTCTTTTATTTATGTGGTGGATTATATTAATGGTTTTTCTGATATTAAACCAGCATACCTGGTATAAATCCCACTTGGTCGTGGTGAATTATTTTTTTGATGTGTTGTTGAATTCTATTGGCTAGAATTTTGTTGAGGATTTTTGCATCTATTTTCATGAGGGATATAGGTGTGTAATTTTCTTTTTTTGTAATGTCTTTACCTGGTTTTGGTATCAGGGAGATGGTGGCTTCATAGAATGAGTTGGGTAGTATTCCATCATTTTCTATGCTTTGAAATACCTTTAGTAGTAGTGGTGTTATCTCTTCTCTGAAAGTTTGGTAGAACTCTGCAGTGGAGCTGTCCGGGCCAGGGCTTTTTTTTGTTGGGAGTTTTTTGATTACCGTTTCAATCTCTTTTTTCGTTATGGGTCTATTTAGTTGTTCTACTTCTGAATGTGTTAGTTTAGGTAGGTAGTGTTTTTCCAGGAATTCATCCATTTCTTCTAGGTTTGCAAATTTGCTAGAGTACAATTTTTCGTAATAATCTGATATGATTCTTTTAATTTCAGTTGGGTCTGTTGTGATGTGGTCCTTCTCATTTCTTATTCGGGTTATTTGTTTCCTTTCCTGTATTTCTTTAGTCAGTCTAGCCAGTGGTTTATCAATTTTGTTATTTTTTTCAAAGAACCAGCTTTTGGCTTTGTTAATTCTTTCAATTGTTTTTCTGTTCTCTATTTCATTTAGTTCAGCTCTAATTTTTATTATTTGTTTTCTTCTGGTGCCTGATGGGTTCTTTTGTTACTCACTTTCTATTTGTTCAAGTTGTAGGGACAGTTCTCTGAATTTGGCTCTTTCTTCTTTTTGTATGTGTGCATTTATCGATATAAGTTGGCCTCTGAGCACTGCTTTTGCTGTGTCCCAGAGGTTTTGATAGGAAGTATTTTCATTCTCGTTGCATTCTATGAATTTCCTTATTCCCTCCTTGATGTCTTCTATAACCCAGTCTTTTTTCAGGAGGGTATTGTTCAGTTTCCAAGTATTTGATTTCTTTTCCCTAGTTTTTCTGTTATTGATTTCTACTTTTATTGCCTTGTGGTCTGAGAAGATGCTTTGTAATATTTCGATGTTTTGGATTCTGCAAAGGTTTGTTTTATGACCTAATATGTGGTCTATTCTAGAGACTGTTCCATGTGCACTAGAAAAAAAAGTATATTTTGCAGCAGTTGGGTGGAGAGTTCTGTATAAGTCAATGAGGTCAAGTTGGTTGATTGTTGTAATTAGGTCTTCCGTGTCTCTATTGAGCTTCTTACTGAATGTCCTGTCCTTCTCCGAAAGTGGTGTGTTGAAGTCTCCTACTATAATTGTGGAGGTGTCTATCTCACTTTTCAGTTCTGTTAAAATTTGATTTATGTATCTTGCAGCCCTGTCATTGGGTGCATAAATATTTAATATGGTTATGTCTTCCTGATCAATTGTCCCTTTTATTATTATGTAGTGTCCTTCTTTATCCTTTGTGGTGGATTTAAGTCTAAAGTCTATTTTGTCAGAAATTAATATTGCTACTCCTCTTCTTTTTTGCTTATTGTTTGCTTGATATATATTTTTCCATCCTATGAGTTTTAGTTTGTTTGTGTCTCTAAGTCTAAGGTGTGTCTCTTGTAGGCAGCATATAGACGGATCGTGTTTCTTTATCCAGTCCGAGACTCTCTGTCTCTTTATTGGTGCATTTAGTCCATTTACATTCAGGGTAATTATAGATAAATAAGTGTTTAGTGTTGTCATTTTGATGCCTTTTTATGTTTGTTGTTGACAATTTCATTTTTCCACATACTTTTTAGTGCTGAGACGTTTTTCTTAGTAAATTGTGAGATCCTCATTTTTGTAGTGTTTGACTTTATGTTAATTGAGTCGTTACATTTTTCTTGGCTTTTATCTTGAGTTATGGAGTTGTTATACCTCTTTGTGGTTACCTTAATATTTACCCCTATTTTTCTAAGTTAAAACCTAACTTGTATTGTTCTATATCGCCTTGTATCCCTCTCCATATGGCAGTTCTATGCCACCTGTATTTAGCCCCTTTTTTTGATTATTGTGATCTTTTACATATTGACTTCAGTGATTCCCTGTTGTGAGCATTTTTTTTTAATTAATCTTAATTTGTTTTTGTGACTTCCCTATTTGAGTTGATATCAGGATGTTCTGTTTTGCGACCTTGTGTTGTGCTGGTATCTGATATTATTGGTTTTCTGACCAAACAATATCCTTTAGTATTTCTTGTAGCTTTGGTTTGGTTTTTGCAAATTCTCTAAACTTGTGTTTATCTGTAAATATCTTAATTTCTCCTTCATATTTCAGAGAGAGTTTTGCTGGGTATATGATCCTTGGCTGGCAGTTTTTCTCCTTCAGTGCTCTGTATATGTCATCCCATTCCCTTCTTGCCTGCATGGTTTCTGCTGAGTAGTCTGAACTCATTCTTACTGATTCTCCCTTGAAGGAGACCTTTCTTTTATCCCTGCTGCTTTTAAAATTTTCTCTTTATCTTTGGTTTTGGCAATTTTGATGATAATATGTCTTGGTGTTTTTCTTTTTGGATCAATCTTAAATGGGGTTCGATGAGCATCTTGGATAGATATCCTTTCATCTTTCATGATGTCAGGGAAGTTTTCTGTCAGGAGATCTTCAACTATTTTCTCTGTGTTTTCTGTCCTCCCTCCCTGTTCTGGGACTCCAATCACCCGCAAGTTATCCTTCTTGATAGAGTCCCACATGATTCTTAGGGTTTCTTCATTTTTTTTAATTCTTTTATCTGATTTTTTTTCAGCTATGTTGGTGTTGATTCCCTGGTCTCCAGATGTCCCAGTCTGCATTCTAATTGCTCGAGTCTGCTCCTCTGACTTCCTTTGCATTGTCTAATTCTGTAATTTTATTGTTAATCTTTTGGATTTCTACATGTTGTCTCTCTATGGATTCTTGCAACTTATTAATTTTTCCACTATGTTCTTGAATAACCTTTTTGAGTTCTTCAACTGTTTTATCAGTGTGTTCCTTGGCTTTTTCTGCAGTTTGCCTTATTTCGTTTCTGATGTCTTGAAGCATTCTGTAAATTAGTTTTTTTATATTCTGTACCTGATAATTCCAGGATTGTATCTTCATTTGGGAAAGATTTTGATTCTTTTGTTTGGGGGGTTGTAGAAGCTGTCATGGTCTGCTTCTTTATGTGGTTTGATATGGACTGCTGTCTCCGAGCCATCACTGGGAAACTTGTTTTTCCAGAAAATCTGCTAAAAAAAAAATGCAGTCAGATCCCTATCAGAACTGCCTTTGGATTATAACCACCACCTTATTCCCTGTAAGGATGAAAGTCTGAGATTTGGATCATATATGCTTGGCTGTAGGTGGTTCTGTGTTTTTAGTCCAATTAGGGATGGCTTTTTGGTCCCTGGGTTTTTTGTGGTTCCTTCTCTCAGGCCGGAAGAGTGGGTTAGGAAAAGACCAAAAGAAAAAAAGGGGGGGGAGCAAAGCCGCCACGGAGCCAGAGCCATTCTCCCTCTGGCTCAGGAAATTCCAATGTTAATGAAGCCGCCTGGGAAAGGTGGGGGAGGGATCAGAGAGATAGGAGAGTATCACCTCGGAATATAGTCAGAGTTGTTTGTCTTGCTTGGAATGACTATTTTATCTGAGATTCCCTAGGGGCGTGTCGCCTATGTGTGCTGGCTGTGTGGAGATTGCCCCCAGGTGTCTGGCCCACTGAAGCCGCGGTCAGATCCTCCGCTGCCAGTCCAAAGCCCAGCGTCAAGGTTCCCCTGCTGGGACGCTGCACTCCTGATTCCAAAATCAGTCGCTGCCTCCCGGGACTTCTCGTCCCGCCAGCCACCTCACCGCACCGCCCCCGCGGACTGGCTGGGCCCCCTCCCGGGGTTAGTTCAGGGGAGTGGAGCTGCGCCCCGTTCTTGCGCCGTGACAGCGCCCAGTCAAAAGCCCGGCGGCAAGATTTCCCTGGGACACTGCACTCCCAGCTCCAAAACCAGTCACTGCCTCCCGGGGACTTCTCCCACCAGCTGTGTCGCCACGCCGCCCGTGCGGACCGGCTGGGCCCCCTCCCGGGGTGAGTTCAGGGGGGTAGGGCTGCGCCCCTTGTTTGCGCCGTCAGCTCCCCTGGGCCCTGACCTAAACCGGGCGCCAAGGTTACCTGGCTGGGACGCTGGCTTCAGGCTCCGAAAACAGTTGCTGCCTCCCCTTATTTGTTCATTTTCTATCTCTAAATCTGTGTTTGTTGTTCAGGGTTCATAGATTGTTATGTATGTGATCGATTCACTTGTTTTTCCGAGTCTTTGTTGCAAGAGGGATCCGAGGTAGCGTCTACCTAGTCGGCCATCTTGGCCCCGCCCTCCAGTCGTAGACTTTTGAAATCAAAATATTTAAAAATTGACTAAGATTATACACTCAGGGGAAAAAAAGTTTTAGACCCTCACCCTCCACATTCTGTGCCCTTCCGCCACCTCACAATTTAACTTGCATTCTGGCTTCCACCCTGCAGTCAGGCGAAGAAGCCCAGCTCAACAGTGTCCCTGCAGTGCAGAGCAGCCCCTACAGAGGGCAGCCAGGCTGGAAATCCGGAGAGGGATGAATGAAACCCTCCAGACTCAGCATGAGCACCTCTGCTTCTCCCAAGGCTCTCAACATCCTCCCCGAGTACATGCCAGTCTCCCCTACTGCAGTCTCTGTCTTACTCCCTATTGCACTCAGCATCCAACATGGTCCCTGGCTTAGGATGGAGGGAAGTGGAGAACACCTGCATGGGTAAAGTATCCCCCCCACCCCTCTGGGTGAGCAATTACCCAGATCTACCTCCTGTCTAAGGGCAATGGGAAAACACGAGAATAAGTTATTTTTATTAAAATGAGTACATTCAATTCTGTGTATTCAACACTCTTTCGTTCCATATTTAGGTATTTGAACATATGGAATAGCCAATGTTGACCTCTATTGACTTCAGACCAGCATCTTTCATCTTTGAGCCGGAGATGTTGCCGTCAGCATCTAACACACAGCAGAGCGGTCCTGCTGGCTGGGTCAGAGCAGGGCATACAGGACGGAGCCAAATGAAAACCTGGGGAGAACGTGCCCCTCCACACTGATAGGGAGACCAAGGACAGGGCCCAGAGGTCCGAGATCCTGGCTGTCACCCCCACATCACAACTGTACATGATTGAATGGATGTGATCTTCCCAGACAGCTTCTAGTGGGGCTTCCAATAGAGCCACCATTGTCCACCAGGATCCCCAAGCCCTCACCCTCTCTCTCCACCATCCACGAGGCTCCCCAAGTGCTCACTCCTGTTCTGCCACTGCCTGCCAGGACCCCCAAGTGCTTGGCCCTGTCTGGCCCCACTGGGCCTCATCCTCCAGAAGCAGGAATGCAGCTGGAGACAGGGCCCACACCCTCCCTCAGCAATCTGAGCCTGAAGACATGAGCAGAAGACAAAGGAACAGAGGTCTCTCCAAATAACCCCCAAAGGTGCTCTGCTTTCATATCTACTGCTGACCAGGGAAGGGGTCAACAGAACAACCCAGATCCTGGGAGGGACTCACACCTCTCAACTTTTCTGTATGTTAGAAATTTTCACAATAAAATGTTGAGGGAGCAAAGTAAGAAATAAAACGCTGGCTCTGAAGAATTATTGTATGTTCCTTCTTGTCCTAGCCTTCAACTGAGGCAGACACACCATCCTTGGGCTACAAACAAGGGGGCTCTGGGTTCCTTTGGCTTATCCGTTAAGTTTGCTGGAAGAGAATCCCATATCAATAATGTTTTCCAAGCCAAAAGTAAGTATACCAGAAAGAGATCCACAAAAGGTAATTTGGTAATGAAGCTTGGCCCCCTGAGTCTTTTCATAACTGAGCGAGCAGCTTTAAACAGCCCCTCCTTCTAGTGAATTCTTACACAGATGTCCAGTACACAGAGCAGAAGAGGGAGTCTCAGGTGCTGTGAGAAGGGGTCTTATCTCACTCCATCTCCCTTCAGGGCAGCACAGGCACTCCCATGGACACCGTGTTGAGAACCGCTGGTCTGCAAGGGCATCTGTCTTGGGAAATCAGGGGCATTTGTGTCCCCGCTGTCAGTCTCACCCAATGGATCCAGCTATGAGGGGTTCTCTGGAGGCTGCGGGTCAGCCTGCCCCATCCAGATCCAGCCCTGCCTCTCTGACATGACCTTGGAGAAACAGGAATCACCATGTCAGAGGGCTCCAGGAGTCCCTGATGGGATGGTATTGGACCTTAAAACTCACTAGAGTGCACAGTGGGCCTTGGTTTTGCTGAGCAGAGTTTTGGCCACCCTTCCTCATGGGATTTTCTGTGGACCCAAGCCCTCAGACCCTTCACCTTATGCCATGACCCTCAGCCACTCTCCATGCCCGTGCGTGTGCCAGGGACCTTAAATCCTTCAGGTGACACTGGGACTTAAATGGATCTTCCCTTATAGCTTCAGGATATAGTCAAAATAAATAGAACTCCCTGACTTTTCATTTTTATAAAAAAGCCAATCTCTGGAATGCTGTGGGCCTTCTGTTTTGTCTTGGGTTTTTGCTACTAGCTATGAGGGGTTAAATTAAGGTCAAATGCTTGGCAAAGCCTTAAATCCTCAGGTCCACGGCTCAGAGACTCAGTGGGAGGGGGGCTAGAATGGAAGACTTCTTGCAAAGACGTAAGATTACATTCTGTGCACATATTTTTTCCTCTGACATCTGCTTCTTGTGGAGCTCATTCATGTGTGTCCAATAAGGAGAGAGTCCCTTTCTTAGCTGTCAGACTTGTGATGAATTCAGCATAGCCTTAGCTTAATGATGTGCCTTGTGATGATTGCCTGGGGCCATCAAGTCCACGGGCGCAGACTTGTGACTGCGTCAGCATCAGGGCCAGGAGGTGTGACTTCATTGGGCCTGAGCCTGACCCCTTGGCAATGCTGCCTGATTGATACTAGGGAGGAGCCCCTCACCTGCTGTATCAGTCAGACCCCAGAGGGCCACACAGGCTGCAGAGGGACTCCAGCTTCGGTGGTGGCTTTGCTGTAGAGCAGAAAATGCAAAGCCCATGTTACAATTTCTCTTCTCAGTTTGCTCATCTGCAAACTGGGAGTGAGGGAGGAAGATTATTCCTAAGTCTATGTTCTAATTCTCTGTCCCCTGAGACACTTGACTTGCCCTACCCCTTTGAGAGCTCTTTGGGGGTGATTTCTGAGTAGAATGACTTGACCATTATTTCCAGACAATGACTTTTTTTTTCCATAATTGTTAATTCTTTTTTTTTTTTTTAATTAATTTTTATTGTGCTTTAAGTGAAAGTTTACGAATCAGGTCAGTCTTTCATACAAAAATTTACATACACCTTGGTAAACACTCCTAATTGCTCTCCCTCTGACGAGATAGCACAGTACTTCCCTCCACTCTCTCTCCTCATGTACATTTGGGTAGTTTCTGGACACCTCTGCCCTCTCATCTCCCCTCCAGTCAGGAGATGCCAACAAAGTCTCATGTGTTGACTTGATCCAAGAAGCTTGTTCTATTTCAGTCCAATCCCTGTCTGAAGAGTTAGCTTTGGGAATGGTTCCTGACCTGGGGTAACAGAAAGTCTGGGGTCCATGGCCTCCGGGGTTCCTTCAGTCCCAGTCTGACCATTAAGTCTGGCCTTTTTATGAGAATTTGGGGTCTGCATCCCACTGCTCTTCTGCTCCCTCAGAGTTTCTCTGTTGAGTTCCCTGTCAGGGCAGTCATAGATTGTGGCCAGGTACCATCTAGGTCTTCTGGTCTCAGGTTGATGTAGTCTCTGGTTTATGTGGTCCTTTTTGTCTCTTAGGCTCATAATTATTTTGTGCCTTTGGTATTCTTCATTCTTCCTTGCTCCAGGTGGGTTAAGACCAATAAATGCATCTTAGATAGCCGCTTGCTAGTGTTTAGACCGCAGACGCCACTCTCCAAAGTGGGACGCAGGATGTTTTCTTAATAGATTTTATTATACCAATTGACTTAGATGTCCCCTGAAACCATGATCCTCAAACCCCCGCCCCTGATATGCTGGCCTTTGAAGTGTTCAGTTTTTTAAGGAAACTTCTTTGTTTTGGGTTTAGTCCATTTGTGTTGACCTCTCCTGTATTGTGTCTCGTCTAAAATGAAACTTACCTACTAACTAATTAGTGATACCCCTCTCCCTCCTTCCCGCCCTCACGTCTCTTGCAACCATCAAAGAGTATTTTCTTCTCTGCTTAAACGGTTTTTCCAGTTCTTATAGTAGTGGTTTTATACAATATTTGTTCTTTTGCAATTGACTGATTTCACTCAGCATAATGTCTTCCAGATTTCTCTATGTTATGAAATGCTTCATGGATTCAACATTGTTCTTTATTGATATATAGTATTCCATTGTGTGACTATACCGTAGTTTATTTATCCATTCATCCGTTGATGGGCACCTTGGTTGCTTCCAACTTTTCGCTATTGTAAACAGTGCTGCCATGAACTTGGGTGCACATAAATCTGTTTGTGTAAAGGCTGTTATTTCTCTAGGATATATTCCAAGGAGTAGGATTGCTGGATCATATGGTAGTTCTAGTTCTAGCTTTTTAAGGTAGCGCCAAATTAATTTCCAAATTAAGTGGTTGTACCATTTTACATTCCCACCATCAGTGTATAAGTGTTCCAGTCTCTCCACAACCTCTCCAACATTGATTATTTTGTGTTTTTTGGATTAATGCCAGCCTTGTTGGAGTGAGATGGAATCTCATTGTAGTTTTGATTGGCATTTCTCTAATGGCTAATGATCGTGAGCATTTCTTCATGTATCTGTTAGCTGCCTGAATGTCTTCTTTAGTGAAGTGCCTGTTCATATCCCAGACAATGACTTTCGAGAGTGCAAGCAGCACTCTTAGTAGTAACGCCAGGACAGCAGACAGGAACAAGGACTATCTCAAGTAAACCCAGTGTTAGTTAACCTGATTACTGGGCTCTGGAAAGTCCTCCTCAGCCCCAAAATCTCTCCCCTCCTTTTTGGCAGATTTACACTCAGTCAGAAATGAGATTTGCAATGTAAATACCCTGGAGAAGTTAAGAACTCACCTGAATTCATGCCAATGATTGGCAGGGGGTAGGAATCACTTGACAGGAAAGGGGAGAAGCAAGCCAGAGGGCACAAACACTGCACAAAGATGGGACTGGGTCTGAAGACAAAGTCCAGCAACTCCAGTAAGTTCCCCAATGTGTGCTAGGAGGTGCCCCCTGATATCACAAAGGGTTTGGCTCTCAAGCTTACTTCAAGCTGCCCACCAAATATCAGTAAGGGAGTTCTTGTCTCTACTCCCCAAAGTGCTGACGTATGCACTTAGCTGACGAGTTCTTCATTCCCTTCAGTCATACTGGGGCTGAGGCTATGGACTCAGGGGCACCTGACAGGCTCTCAGTTTGGGGTGGCCAGTCATCAGGACTGGAAAATCACCCCAAGAATCAGAGAGAGACCATTTCAAAGGGTCACATTTATCAGGATGCTGTTCCCCCACTGGGGATGTTTCTTACTATCCAGAAGCTTTGGAAAATAGACATGCTTAATGAAAAAAATTAATTAAATGTATTAGTAGGTAAGGGTGCTGTTTGTACATCAGTAGGGGACAAACAGGTTCAGCAACGGCACTTTGTTAGAGCTGAAAACTGCCAAGCCGTCCACACTCTTCTTCCTGTTGTCCAAACTGTGGACATCCTAAAGCAGAAGAGGACACAGAGGATTTGACTGAACTAAAGAGCATCAGTAGACTAACTCTAGAACTCACTGGCCCAGGAAAGGAATGAATCCCACTGCTATAATTACTACCCTTATGCGTGCCTCAGTGGCAGAGAGCTCCTAACCAAGGTCGTGCCTGGGCATCACACACTCTCAAATTCCCTAATTAAGGTGGGCATATAAGAGGCTGGACAGTTAGACCCAACTCAGGGCAACTCTGAAAAGCCATTCTACCTGGAGCTTCTGTGAAGCTAACACCATTGGGCCTGTATTGCAATCCTGCCCCGCCACCCCTCCTCCCCTGGGCATTGAGCTTGCGTGCAAACTGCCATCTTAAAGTCTGCTACGAGAACCTAACCCACCACAGTAGACACTCCATTCATGCTGGTTGAGTGAATACATGCTATGCTTTTATGTGTTACATGTGTGTGCATGTATGTGCATGTTGGCATGCAGGTGTATGTCATTGTGTGTGCATGCACATGTGCCTGTGTGTATATGTGTGTGTCTATGTGTGTGCATGCATGTGTGTGTCTTCATGAATACATTTGTGGGTCAGTATGTGCATGCATATGTGTCTCTGTGTGTACATGTGTGCTTGTGCATGCATCTCTGTGTGTGTCTGTGTCTGTGTGATTTGTGGGTGCATGCATCTGTGTTCGTGTGTGTGTGTGTGTGTGTGTGCATGTTATATAATCCCCACCTTTGGCAAAGTTTGGGGCTATATACAGAAGGAAATGGTAAACACCTGTGTGGCACTAGAACTTTTCGGTCTCCTTTATCCTGGAAATCCTGTGGCTTCTAGGAATAAATTTAAGGATTTCAAATATGAGGAAAGTCCACATCTCCTAGAAAACATCAGTTGGCAGTAAGTCTTCAGCATCTTATATCTTGTTTCAAAATGGCTAATTCCTGGCTGGAACTGACCTGGCTTGAGAAGAGGCCTTCTCATTTCTGATTTTAAATTGATGTGAGGGTTGATCAAGGAATTTCATTTCTTGAATTAAGCTTTGTAGAAATAAAAGTAGCTTATCAGAGCCCAACTCATTACAAATTCAGGGGATGTTACAGACTAAAGTGGAGATTACAAGGATTTCTACTAGCAGGCTTCTTCCAGCCCTCCTCTGCATTTCTAGTCAGTACACTCACAACTCCTCATTTTCTCCAGACACTGTCAAGGAGGAGCCTGGAGAGAGGAACTAACCCTGAGAGAGGGAGGGACAGGCCATGACTTTGGTAAATTGATGCTGGTACAGCTGCCAGCTGGAAGTTCAGCCAGGCTGTGGTCCAGGGCCTAGGTTCCTGTCTGTGTGGGACTCTCCACAGGCTACTTGGGCTTCCTCACAGCGTGGAGAAAGGTACTGAAAGCAGTTGTGTGATTCAGTCATGAAAGTCACACAATGTGGCCTCCACCATTCTCTCCTGGATGAAGCAGTCACAGAGTCCCACCTTCAGAAGAGGGAGGGGTAAGGTGTTAGAAGAACACCTATGATGAGAGATACTGTGTGGCCATATGTGGAAATACAACCTGCCATGTGCACATCAGGGAACATGCATAGCCCTGACTGCCAATGGGGCCATGCTAAGGAGCACAGGGAAGACAGTCATTGATCCAGTAATTCTCCACACTCTATTCTCATCAGTCAACTTTGCATCCATGCTCCCACCCCTAGGCCCTGTGCCTGTGACTTGAAACATCTCATATGTTCAGTTCAAGAAGCACATGATTGTGACAGGAATACAATTCCATGGGCTTTGTCATGGATTGAATTTTGTTCCCAAAAAGATTTGTGGAAGTCCTAACCCTTGTACCTGTGGATGTGACCCTGTTTAGAAATAGGGCTTTTCTTTTGTTATGTTAGTGGGGTCATAACAGAGAAGAGTGGGTCCTAAACCTAATCTCTCTGAGTGGTGTCCTATAAAAAGACAAAACAGACAAAGAAAAACACATGCACAGGAGGAAGACACCGTGTGAAGATCCATCTACTAGGCAAGGAACGTCATGAAATGCCCAGACTACAGAAGCGAAAGAGATAAGAAATGATCTTCTAGAGCCAATCCCCTGAATTTGGACTTCAAGCCCCAAAACTATGATAAAATAAATTTCTGCCCTTTAAAAAGTCACCACTGATATGTTTGTTATCGCAGCCCTAGGTGACTAAGACAGGCATGGTGCTAACATGGACTGCGTTGTGCTCCTTCACCCTGGGACACACTCATTTCCAGAGCTAGCCCTGACATTCCCTTGGCAGCACTAAACAGGATGCTCCTGGTGTCAGCTGGTCAGGATGCTCTGGCTATCACCAATAGAAAACTGGTCTAGAAAAAGCTTAAAAATGGGGGTTATGTCGCTCATGTAACAAAACATCTGTATACAGGTGGCTGTTAGTGTTGGCTCAGCTACACAAGAATGTCTGTCCTTCTTCCATTTTCCATGTGCTAGATTTTCATCCTCATGCTCGTTGTCTAACATCCCCAAGATGGCTGCCACCACACCAGGCATCATGACTACAGTCAAAGGCAGAAAGCCAAAGGGTGTCCAAGGCAGCAAGACTTCTTCCCTTGGTGCTTCTCTCACCTTTTATCAGGAAACAAAAACACTCCCCAGAGGGTACGAGTATACTTTACCTTAAGATTAATCTACCAAGCAGAAATGAAAGGCCCCTTGTCTTCTTTTTGAAAATGTTTTCCTCTTTCCCAGTCAGAGGGGCACCTAGTAATAACCAGGCTGGTGGGAGCTGTCCAGAGAAGGCTGTCTACTTGCTGTCCCACTGGACACCCAGCACAAGCTCAGAGGCAGAGTCACTCGTATCGCCACTTCCGTCCGCAGCTTCCAGAGGTACAACCATAGCATGCGTGGCCTGCAGTTTGACACATGAGTTAATTCTATCCCTTTCCCAGAGCACATTCTTTTCAATAAGCCTGCATCCATTTTATCACTAAGATAAGCATGAACAAAAAGAACTTCCAGTAGATCTCTCACCAGCTTGATATTTAATTTGGTTTTTGTGTGTTTGTTTTTGCTGTGTGTGTGTGTGTGCGTGCGTGTGTGCGTGTGTGCCTGCGTGTGTCGACAGGGCATATTTATCGGGTTCTCACTACAGGGTCACTATGGGTTGGAATCGACTTGATGGCAACAGGTTGTTGTTGTACTACAGGTCAAAGGCTTTAACTAAATTATCTTTTTTAATCACCACAGTAAGCCTATCAGGTAGATTTTTTAGTGTAGAATTCAGCGACATTAGTTACATTTACCGCATCATGCTACCATCGTCCCAAACAGAAACTCAGTACCCCTTCAATTTCATTTGTTTTTGATAGTCCCTTGTGGAAAATACAGTGATGCTTAATTGAAAAGTAAAAATCAAACTGGTGGGGAATATTTTAATCCTCTCTTCTCTGTCTTTTCTTCTTGACATTAAGACTCAGAGTAAGCACATGCACTGTGCTGTAGAACTGCCCAGCATCTCTGGAGCAGCGGACAGGACAAGGCCCATCTGTGTTCCCTTGCAGCCCTGTGTGGCTACTTTCATTGGCTGGAGCTGTAGCAGTTGCCAACCTGAAGGCTGTGAATTATTGCAGGGGGGGAATGTGGATCACTGAGCACTCCAAGAATGACCCATAAACAGTAGAGCAATCTACTTCATACACATAAATAGTGCCATTTTTCAAAGGGACAAGGATGGCAGAAAATCCATTAAGGCAAACTCATAATAAAGAGGAACTTAATTCATGGTAGCTTTTAATCATTATGTGCTCTCTGGAAACTCAAAACACTATCATATGTGTCTGTGAAATTTTCTTGATGTTTAAAAAGAAATTTTCACAAGGCAAAGCTGTAAGGACTAAGAACGACTCAGTGGTTGCGGGGAGTGCTGAGGGAGAGGTTTAGTAACAAGGGGTGGTAGGAGGGCATCTGGGGTGAGAGGACTGATTTGTAACTTAGTGATGGGAATGGTCACAAGACTCAGTGTATTAATCAAAAGTCATACAGCACTACACTAGAAAAAGTAAATTTTACTTTTAATAATTTTTAAATATTAAATCCACCACCCATCTGTTAGTTTATCAAACTACGGTGGCTCGTGTGTTACTGTGATGCTGGAAGCTATATCACTGATATTGCAAATACCATCAAGGTCACCCATAGTGGACAGGTTCCAGTGGAGCTTCTAGACTAAGACAGATTAGGAAGAAACGCCTGATGGTCTACTTCTGAAAATTAGTCAATGAAAACCTTACAGATTGCAACAGAACACTATCTGAACCATTTGCTTTGGACATGTCATCAGGAGGGATTAATTGCTGGTGAAGGAGAGAGCCAGCAAGGATGAGGAAGACCCTGGGTGTGACAGGTTAGCAGAGTAGCCCCAACGATGGGCTCAAAAATGCTGGCAATTGTGAGTATGACGTAGGACTGGGCAACGTTTTGTTCTGTTGTATATAAGATTACCATGAATCAAGGTCAACTAGACAGCAACTAACAACAACAAATAATAAATGCTATTAAATTAATACATTTTAATAAATTTAACAAATATTTAGTAATTTTTTTAAGAAAAGAAATCCTCAAGTTACAAAATACAAAACACTAGTGTAGTAGGGAAAAGACGAGCTCTGGTTTGGACAGACCTGCCATTTGTGAATCAGGGCCTGTGGTAACTAAACCAATCCCTTAGATCTGCCACAGATGCTTCTGGAAGGGGAAGCAGAGACAGAGCCCTTGGTTCTCAGGTGTTGTCTGTGCAGTGGTGTCTACTGCACAGGGCAAATGCAGGCACTAAATGCAATGACACCCATATCATCGGGTGGTCAGGGCCAGTTCCTTCCCCACGTCCAGTCTCTGTCCTCTTACCAAAGCACTCTGAGTCCCCTGTGTGTGATCCATCCCTCAATAGCTCCCCACCCCCAAGAGTTCCAGGGATGGGAACCTATCCCATTGGCTTGATTCCAACCACAGTGACTGAATTTAGCTGTGCACATGATCCAGTCAAAGACAGTGAGCCAGTGAGAAGGAGGAGCTCATGGAGGAAAAAGTTCTCATGGGGAAGCTTAGAATGAAACTTGGTCTTTTCTGCTTGGCTGGAAAAAAGAAGCTTGATACAGCAGGAGGTGCTGGCAGTCATCTTGGGACCATAAGGAGAGAGACCATCCCCATGCTGGAAAGGAGCAGGGGATGCAGTGAGAGATACGGAGTCCTGGTCACGTTATGTAATATCTGGGGCAAACGGGGAGCCCTGGTAGCACAGTGGTTAAAAGCTTGGCCACTAATCAAAAGATCGGCGGTTTTAATCCACCAGCTGCTCCTTGGAGCCCTACGGGGCAGTTCTACTCTGTCCTACAGGGTCGCTATGAGTCAGAATCAACTCCATGGCAATGTGTTTTTTTTTTTTTTTTTGGCTGGAGCAAATCCAGCCTGGTATTATTGATGTGCTGCTCAGTTGAGCCAGTCAATAAATGTCCTCCATGGTTTAAGACTGCATACGTGAGGCTTTCTGTTATATGATACATAAACACGCTGTCGAAAACAAACAACTCAGAACACCATTAACAGATTGTTAAGTAGATTTAATAGTCAATTTGCAAACTGGGCAGCACATCATTACTGAGAAAATCAGTGCTATAATCAACTAGAATTTTTAAAACACTTGTTTATAATATTACCAGGAAATCTGAACAAAATTTCATGTTAGTTGACACTTACTTTACCCAGGACAGGAACCTTTCCCAATGTCAACTCTTCAGACAGGAATTGGACTGGACAATGGGTTGGAGAGGGATGCTGGTGAGCAGTGAGCTTCTTGGATCCGGTGCACACTTGTGACTATGATGGCATCTCCTCCCTGGAGGGGAGATGAGAGGGTAGAGGGGGTTAGAAGCTGGCGAAATGGACATGAAAGGAGGGAGGGAGCAGGTTGTCTCATTAGGGGGAGAGCAATTGGGAGTATGTACCCAGAACCCAAAACCAAAACCCAGTGCCGTCGAGTCAATTCCGACTCATAGCGACCCTATAGGACAGAGTAGAACTGCCCCATAGAGTTTTCAAGGAGCGCCTGGAGGATTTGAACTGCCAACCCCTTGGTTAGCAGCCGTAGCACTTAACCACTATGCCACCAGGGTTTCCAGGGAGTATGTAGCAAGGTGTATTTAAGTTTTTGTGTGAGAGATTGACTTGATTCGTAAACTTTCACTTAAAGAACAATAAAAATTAAAAAAAAAATAAGTATGTGTTCAAATATTGTTAAAGTTTAAATAAAAATTTTGCTAAGCAATTGCAATACAATCACAAGATCAGTGAATTATGGTTATAAGACCCTGATGTTTAGAAAACAGGATATGTTCATTAATCTTGATTGTTTTCTGAAAGAATAAGTTTCAAGAGAAAGTTAATGAATAATAAAACTAGCCTCTTTGGTTTCAGTGAGCCTGGTCACCTAGAAAGAATTATGTGAAACAAAATAAACTACTTCTAAAGGTTAGCTATAGGTTAACACATAACTAAAAGATTATTAATTACAGTGCACAGATTTCTAACAACTTTTAACAAGATGACCTTCAGTGTCATGGGTAAGAGAACTCTTTCTGTTTTCATATTGTAAAACTTGTATTTTTCTACAATGCAAATCCATCCCTTAACCCTGAAGCACAGGACGGGTTTGTTGTCAACAGCAGCCACTGTTATCATTGTTATTCTCATGATCACTGTGTGTGCACCTTCCATCTGAGGTACAATGGGAGAAACTGAGGTATACAAAGCACTCTGCTAGGTTATGGGGTGAGGGTAGAGAGGAATTAGATGTGGTTCCTGCCTTTGAGGGGTTTAGTGGTGTGGAGGAGACATTTACACAGGCCACAAATACAGAACAAGAAAGGGCAGTGAAGTTGGAGAGTCTCAGAACACTGCTCTGAGAGTGAAAACACCAGCTGCAAGGAGCAGAAACTCTTCTTGAAAGAGGTGGCACCTGGCTTAGGCCTTGGAAGAGGCAGCATTTAGACCTTCAGACCTGGGCAGGGAACAGGAAGAAGGGCACAGCAGCCACTCCCAGAGGCCTGCTTTCTCTCCCCCACAGGCCAGAACCCTGCTGCCCAAAGTCCACACAGAGGAAGCATCACATCTGTACATGCCCAAGTTAGCCTGTCCAGGTTAGCATGTTTTTTGTTCTCTCCTGCCATCTTTGTCCTCATAGAGGGGAGCCCTGGGCCCCTGGGTGTCCACTGAGGCTACTCAATACCCCCCTAGATTTGAGTTTCTCAGTCCAAGATCAGACAACCTTCAAGACCAAGAATCTGGCCCCATCTCTGGTTACACCTTTTACCCAGAGGAAGCCAAATGCTCAGAGTACTTCTCAGTAAAAGAAGGTTCACATCACCATCCAGGTGAGACCACAATGTGTGGCTGGATGATGGCTTGAAATGCTGTCTTCTGGGTTCTCCCTTCCCTTTTTCATTCCCACTGTGTAGCCTATAGGGTCACTATGAGCTGGAATCAACTGGATGGCAACAGTTTTTTGTTTTTTTTACAGTGTAACCTCAAAGGAGGCACAATGACCATGAAAAACTCCTGGTTTTTATTGTCCAAAATCCCAAGGCCATGGAGGAGGAAAGAAGTGGAGGGATTTGATAGATTTAAGGGGTGACGGGTACCCTTCAGACTAAATAAACCACTCTCTGGAGACACGGGGCTTCAGACCTAGAGGGTAACACAAGTATGAGATGACCTGTGGCCACCAGAGCCCTCTGAGGCAGGGCATTGCCTAAGTCCTTGGAATGATCCCAGCAAGTTGGTGGAGAAAGGGGCAGGAATCAGGACTGCCCCTTACAAACCAGAAGTGGAACCTCCCACAGTCCAGGAAGGCGAGGTTTACAATCAAGATTAAGTTGGTTTACAAAAAATGAAGAAATGCAGTTTTTCTTGTGGGACTGTCACTGTGGCTGAGGCTCATATCTCTCCCACTCTCCTTCTTGCTGCCATTCTTTGTTTTGGAGGACAGCAGCTTTACTTAATCAAGAGAAAGCTGAATCGCTATTTTTCCTGAGAGCACGCCCAGTGGTCCGGCACGTGGTGATCCTTTCAATCTGTGATAATTCCAGTGCTTCACTGCACAGTCATGCAAATCCCACACCCAAACATAACCTTGGGAAGCCTAGAGACGTGTTCTGCCAGTGGAGGCTACATGGCTAAGGTGAGGGCACCTTTCACAACTTTTTCCGTCTCTGATCTCAGAAGAAATTGGACCAAGGCCTGTGACTTTTTCTCATGGAACTGCCTGAAGAAGCACTGGTACTATTCAGGGACCTTTCCAGTTACAAGAACACCAGCTTTTCCACAGTCCACAGAATCCTAGAGCCCACAGAGCTTGCCAATGGCACTGAGTGCTCAAGAGTCAACCCATGTTAAGAACTTTTGTGTTGTGTTTCCTGTAACCAACGTAACCCAAGGTCACATGTCCTTTAGTGGAATCACTGCCAACATTCTCCCTAGGTAGGAGATTATTCAGTGCTTCTAAGGAAAAGCAGTTTCCACTTTTCCAATCTAAAGTGACTCTAAGCATGGTTGTCATTTTAGATGCCATTATTCCATCAAGTGTAGACTGCCCTCACACACAGGCAAATGGTCGAAGAGGAATGGGTAAGAACACGACTGGAAAGTTCATCACAACACACTCCAGATCCATTCTAAACCAAAGTGATAATGAGTGTGCATGTCATAGGCCTACAGCTCTGGGCAATGCACACGGCACTTGAAAGGGACAGAGACATAAGAGTAAAGAGGCTCCATCAGTGACTCTGACCTGAAGTCAGTGACTCTCTTCGGAGACTGAGGCAGAAACACAAAGTTGATGAGTAGCATGTTACTAGTCCTCCCCTGTGCCACTCCTCCCTCTTTCCAAGCCAACCATGTTGCTGTGGTGCTCAGTAGATGATGGTGATATTGACCGGAAGCAACAGAAATGAGTGGGATCGACAGCCAAGGCCATGAGACAAGGGAGGGGCTCCAGGACAGAAAGGTGGGAAATCTTCTAGAGGCTGACTTTGAGCCTCCCTGAGGGGTGGGATAGAAAAAGAAGAACAATTGACTTTTGGGCATATCTCTCAGACAAAGAAAACTGAGCTGAGACTGAAACTAGAGTGGGCTGAGACTTGAAAACAGAGCTAGTAGAGCTTAGAGGGCAGTGACCCCTGCCCCAAGGCTACCTGGCTCTGGCCCACAGGACAGCACAGTCTCTCTTACAGACTGTCCCTGAGGCCTCAGGAAAGTCAGGTACCTGCCAACAGCCACCTCTATCATGCAGGACTCTGGTTTTCAGAGCCTTTCCGTGATGACCTCCATCTACCCACCATGATCTTGACATCAAATAGATGTCCTCACCCCTGAGTGTGCGCACCTGTCCTTTCACCCTCTGGCTCTGTGCTCCGAATGTCCTTTCACAATTCTTCCAGGCATCATCACATTGAGCAGTTTTTACTCAGCGTAAGTCCCAGTCTTGGACCCAAACACATTTAATGAAAAAGACTGGTAAAATGATACTGTCACAGTATATAGTTGAACACATCCAAAGAGCCCAGTTTATTTGCAACTTCGTTTAAACAAAACCATCGAATCACAGCATCTCTTTTCCATGTTGAAATTTTTTCTGGTAAATAATCTGACTTATTGCCCACTTCCTCATCTAAATAGGAGGGTAGCTGCTGAAAGTAGGGTTGCGGTGGAGGCACTTGTTTTGATTCCTCCTTGGTTCCCCTTTCAGAGCCCACCATCCCTGCCTCCACTTGACAGTTGGAGAGCCTCAAATCTGCACTCTTGGAAGCTCTTTAAAGACCCCAGTGCCCAGGCTGCGTCCCAGATCAATTAAGTCCCATCTCTTGAGGAGGAGGAGTTATAGGCTTCTGTGTTCCCTGAAGCTTCCCGGGGATTCAAACGAGCAGCCAACCTTGAAGACCACTAATCTGGGTGTTCAAAATGTGCTCAACAGTCATATTTTATCATGCATACCCCACATTCTTCAGATAAGAATTGAAACAACCATAGGGTACATAACAAGATCATTAAAAATCATCATGACATCATTAATATTAACCCAGGTGTCCACGGAGTCACACCAGAAGCACATTAACTCCTTGGAATCAACTCTGCAATAGGCAGGGAGAGAGGAGACCTGGTGAGAGACAGAATGGTGGGGAAATGATCGGGAATACCCACCCACTCAGGGACTGTGGTACGGGGGGGAAGCAAATCTTCAGTTCCCACCCAGTCCTCATCCTCCTGTGCTTCTCATATCGAACTCCTCTCCTCTCCATGCTGAGCAAAGTTTACCATTAAAGACATGCATTGTCACGCCACCTGCTCCCTAACACAACCCGGTGGGTCCCTGGCTCGACTGGCAAGTGGGTAAGGTATCCCCACACTGAGCACCATGCCTGGCTCTTGTCCTACACATAGCCATGCCAGCTGCACCCCCATAAGAGCATCCAATTCAAAGAGATAAAAATACCCTATGTCATAGCATTAATGTGAGAATTTGAATTCTTGCCCAGAACCAAAGAGACAAGAAAATCAAGAATAACCACACTAAATGGTGAATATAGTTCCCAAAGCTAAACATTTAACATAGCTCACAGTTACCTAGCAACAAAGACCACAAAGGAAAAGGCAGCCCATGAGAGGCAGCATCGGTTATCCCTATCACCAACTTTTCCTGGCCTAAACTTCTTCAGAAATGAACAGGTCAAGGCATCTCAGACAAAGGACTTTTTAAATTACAAAAAAAAAAATTTTACTGTGGGTTTTAAAATATACAGAACAAAAAATTTGCCGTTTTAATCCTTTTTAAATGTACATTCAGTGACATAATTATATTCGCCATGTTGTGCCACCATCACCACTAACTACTTCCAAAAGTTTTACATCATGCCAAACAGGAACTAAGTGCCTTTTCAGGATAAGTCCCATTTCCCCCCTCCCCTAGCCCTTGTAACCACTAATAAACTTAAGTCTGTATGCATTTCCTGTTCTGGATATTACTTATAAATAGGATCATACAATATTTGTCCTTTTGTGTCTGACTTATTTTACTCAGCGTAATGTTTTCAAGTTCAACCATCTTGTAGCATGTATCATAATTTTGCCTTATGGCTGAGTAATATTTCATTGTATGTATATACCACATTTTGTTTTTATTCATCTGTTAATGGACACTTGGGTTGTTTCCACCTCTTGGCTGTTGTGAATAGTGCTGCAATGAACATTGGTATATAAGTATCTGTTGAGTTCCTGTTTTCTCACATGGTAATTCTATGTCTAACTTTACCACACAAATGACATTTTAACCATTTGAGGAACAGTAACTAGACATTTGAGTAAAATGGGGAAAGAGGTTGCCAACAGTGAACAGTGAAGCATCCTTCGAGATCTTTCTTTAACTGATCCTCCGCAAAAGCAGGACTCCACAAGTGTGATCATCATAGCAAAAAGGCTGCCAAAACTACTGGACAGTGACAGCCCAAGGCAGCGTTTTATGTCAGCACACTCCTACCAGAAATTTGTCCAGAATGCCTGCAAACCACTGATAGACTCTGTCCCTAACTAGAAAATGGCAGGACAGCCACCAAGCATTCAAAGAAAGCTTTCTCAAACTAAGTAGGAAAGAGGGTCAAAAAGGACAAGTCCATCTTCTGCCCAATTTTGCTCTGTGAGAATGACCTGGGTGGAGCAGCAGGAATGGGGCCTTTGCTGGATCACTGGGCTCCACTGGGTTATACAGCCTTGAAATTGAGTGGCCCAGCAGCAACCCAGAAAATACTATCAGCGACAGGTAACTCCATTGAGAGTCAGAGACTCCAGCAGGGAAGACGCCCATGTCAGAGCAAATTCAAAAAGGTGGCACAGTGAAGACGCGGTCAAGTGCTGTAGCTTTCTTTGTATTCAGACCCCTAAAAAGATTTTCATTCAAAATGAATTTGTCACAAGGATGATGTAGTTTTATTGTTACTACAAATAGGTTTTACCTCACCTCCAAAATGCTGAAGGGATGCTTGGGGATTTTTTTAAGTGTATGAAAAAGAAGTAAATCACTATTCAGTTGTATGTTCTACTTTTCTCTGCAATATTTCTCTGAATCCATCATAAAGTAGATCTTTTTCTGTCCTTTCTCCATCCCATTGTTCACTGAGCCAGGCCCTGCCCTAGCCACAGAAGATTCAACAGAAAAAAAACAGACCAAAGTCTTGCCCTCAGGGAGCTGACATCCTGGCCAAACAGAACCAAGCGATGAGTAGAATGTTTCCTTGGTGGCAGGTGCCATGAGCAAAGTGAAATAGGGTGGCCTGGGGACCATGATGATATGGGGACCATGACAGCCAATCTGGGCTGGGCTGCCAAGAAAGGTTGCTCTGTGCAGGCAGCATTTTCTCAAGATTTGAGGACAGGAGAAGCACATAGCAGGCAGAGGGAATGGCTAGTCAGAGTGGTGCCCATGTCCGGGGAAAACATCAAGACTTCTCAGTAAGAGAGATTTATTTTGTGCCTGTTGTGTTCCAGCAGCTTTCCAGGTACCACTTGGGGTGTGGAACAGGGATGACTAAAACACAGCCTGTCCCCAGGGAGCCTGTCTGTGGTTGAGGAGAAGAGCCACAGCCTTTTATTGAGGACTCACCTTATACCAGGCTCTGCTCTAAGTGCTTTAGGTGAATCTACTCCTCCGCACCTAGAGGGTAGTAACTAACATTTCTATTTCACAGGGAGAACACTCTGATCAGGTCCGAGACATGGCATGCCTAACCACACCTCTCTACGACAAGCACATAGGAGGCTACAAGAGAGGACAAACATGGAAAGTGGCCTTGAGGAGAAGAGGCAGGTGGGAAGTGGGCCAGGACCTTCACAGTGGTAAAGACTGCACCACAGAGGGCATACAGACTCCATCGTGGGCTCTGGAACCCTCAAACTTGGAGCCCTGAGAAGGCTTCCTTCCTACATAGGAAGCCTCACTACGCTGAGGCAGCAATGTTGTGAGGAATCCAAGCCACAATCAGAGGCCACTTGTAGTGCTCCAGTTGGCTTACACCAGACCTGTGAGTGAAAAAACCTTCATTTAATGACTCCAGATGACAGACCCCAGCTGTCAAGTCACCCGCAACTTTCCTGTCTTCCAAGCTGAAGCCCCACCTTGTGCCCTGTCCAGATTCCTGACCCACAGAACTTGTGACCATAGTAAAATTGCTCTTGTTTTACTAAGTTTGGGATCATCTGTCATTGTCATGCTGTTATGCAGCAGTAATAAAGAAATACAAAGGATATTCAAAAAAAAAAAAGCAAAGAAGCTAACACCTCTGAAGCACTATAATCATTTCAAAGAGTAAAATGTGCTCCAAGCCCCAGTCGTGGGTCTGAAATGCAATGGGAATGTTAAAAACTGCCCCACCTTCTTCAAAGATGAGGCTCAAGGATATGGCTTTAGCAAAGGCATCCCACCTGTCCACTTTGGAGCCAGAACTACAACCTGCCTAGAGCCTGATTCCTTCTTACCTGGTATGCTTTCTGCATGCCATATTGCTCATATAAAAGCCCACATCAGTCTTTTCCATATTTGCATCTTTTATCATCTGCACCCCTCCTCTGGGAATGACACAGCAATTCCCTCATATTTTTCAATGCTTATGTCACCTGAGTCCCTTGCACCTCCCCAGCCAGGTTAAAGCTGTATGAGGTGAAAGACCCCAGCTTCCAGGACTGAAAAATGAGTTAGAGAAGATAGGAGTAGGGTGTGCTGGGAAGTCTTGTGGTGGACATAATTCTAAGATGTTCCCCAATGACCTCACCTTTGTATAGCCCCCTCCCTTTGAGTGGGGGTGGAGCCTGTGACTATGATGAGGTATCACTCCTGAGATTGCTAAATTATATGACAAAAGGGAAAGTATCCAGGTGGCCTGCCCTATTCACTGGAGCCCTTTAAGAGCAGAGATCTTCTCAGGTTTGTGGGAGAAATGGAAGTCAGAGAGGATACAGGGATAAGGATTTGATGAACCACTGACGACTTTGAAGATGGAGGGTCTCATCATGAGGAATGTGAGCAGCCTCTAAGAGCCGAATGTGGCACCTGGCTGACATTCAGCAAGGAAACGGGACCTCAGCCCTAAACCGTAAAGAACTGAACTCTGCCAACTACCTGAATCAGCGTGGAAACAGATTGATCCACAGAACCTCCAGACAGGAACCCAACCTAGCCTATATCTTGATTTCAACCTTCTGAAACCTAGAGCAGAGAACCCTACAGAACCTACCCAGACTGCTAACCTACAGAACTGTGCAAGAATCAATGGGTATTGTTTTAAGCCAACAAGTTTGTGGTAATTTGTAACACAGTGATAGAAAACCAATACATTCTCTTAGGAGTTGAAGTTTATTCCAAACAACAAGGCACCCTAGAGGTGAGGGGACAGAGAAATAATTTGATGAAGCAAACTTCTGGAAAGGCTAATCCACCTCAAGCTACAGAGCGATTTGGGAGGGGAGACTGGGATGTTTTGGTTAATAAGAGACTCTTACGACAGATCAGGTGTGTTTGAGTCCTGACTTCACCATTTGGGATATGTGTGACCTCAGGGAGCTGACCTCCCTAAACTTCAGTGTCTTTATCAGTGAAGTAGGATCAAGGAATATGCCGACCTCATGGGTTGTTAGTGTTGTTGTTGTTACTTGCCTTCAAATTGGCTCCAATTCATGGCGACCTTATATGTAACACAATGAAATATTGCTCAGTTCTGTGCATTCTTCACAACCATTGGTACATTTGAGTCCATGGTGGCTATTGTGTCAGTCCATCTCAATGAGCATCTCCCTAGTTTTTGCTGACCCCCTACTTTACCAAACACAAAGCCTTTTTCCAGCAATTGGTCTTTTCTGGTGATGTATTCAAAGTAAGAGAGTCAAAGTCTTGCCATCCTTGCTTCTAAGGAGCATTCTGGTTGTATTTCTTCTAAGGCTGATTTGTTCATTCTTTTGGCAATCCACAAAATATTTAACATTCTTTGCTAACACCACAGTTTGAATACATCAGTTCTTCTGCCTTGCTTTTCACTATCTAGCTTTCACATGCATATGAGACAATTGAAAAGACCATGGCTTGGGTCAGGCACATCTTAGTCATCAAAGTGACAACTTTGCTTTTTAAAACTTTAAAGAGGTCTTTTGTGACAGATTTTCCCAATGCAATACATCATCTGATTTCTTGACTGTTTCTTCAATGGACATGGGTTGTCATAAAGATGAGATTAAAGGGCTTCTGTAGAAACCTTGCAGACTGACTGACACACAAGCAGATTCAGTATACATTTTTGGTAGGCTCAATACCACTGCCCCCAATATGTCCACATCCTAACCCCTGTAAATATGTTACCTACATGGCTAAAGGAATTTTGCAGATGTGATTAAACTATCCTGGATTATTTAGGTAGGCCCAACGTAATCACAAGGGTCCTTGTAAGAGGGAGGTAGGAGGGTCAGAGTTAGAGAAGGAGATGTGAGGATGGAAGCAGAGAGAAAGAAGGAAATGTGACAACAGAAACAGAGAGAAGAGAGAGAGATTGAGAAATTAGAGGAGGAAGACTGGAAGATTGAGAGAGAGATTAAGAGATTGAAAGAGAGACAGAGAGAGGTTGGAAGATAGTACAATGCTAGCTGTGAAGAAGGAGGAAGGGGGCCGAGGAAAGCAAGTGGTCCCTAGAAGCTGGAAAAGGCAAAGAAATTGATTCTCCCCTCAGATCCTCCAGAAAGAACCAGCCCTGCTGACACCTTGACTTCAGTGCAGTGGGACTTATTTGGCCTTCTGACCTGCAGAAATGTATGATAGTAAATTTGTGTTGTTTTAAACCACGGAGTTTGTGGCGATTTGTTACGGTAACAATACAAAACTATACCCTGTTCCCTTGAAGTTGCACCCCTACTTAGGGCATACTCAAGTGTAAACCCAGCAGTAGGGACAGGTCATGGAACAGTCACAGGAAACAAAGCGTCTGGCCTTGGTCCCAGCTCATTTGAAGAGAGTCACCCAGGAAATCACCTGCAGTGACGCATAGATTTGTGCAAAAAATAAAACTGTTAGAACTAAAGGAGCCCAGTTGTTGGGGAATGCAACACTGAACATGGCATGCAGGAGACGACCGAAGTTAGCATCTCAGCCTGAGACTCAGGGCCACGTATGGGTTAGAGAAATGTTTCCCAGGTCAAAATCAGGATGACATACATCCAGGGAGATGAGGAGAGGGAGGGTCCAGAGAGCACCAAAGCCGTAGCCTTGTCCCTGTAGAGAAGGTCTTCCCAACAAACCTGGCAATTGGTGCAAGGATCCCAGGATGGTTATGCCTGGGTGAATGTTGTAAGGTGTATGTGTGTGTTTGTGCACACACATACACACACACATGCTTAACTCTTAGTAAAATACTTAATGTGCATTTGTTGCCAAGATAACTAGCTCAGAGTTTCCTTTCTCTGTTACCTGTGAAGGGTTGTTAGTGCCAGAAGTTCCTGCCTCCCTGAGGAAAAACAGTGAGGAAAAATGGCCAACTAGGCTCATAGGGTTTCAGGGCACCATACAGACTGTGAAAACCTGTGGGAATAGGTATATTATGATTTACTTAACAAACCCTCATTTGACACTATTTATTTCAAGGTAGGAATTTTTTTTTTTTTTTAAATCATCCTCAATTTATAGATAGGAAAACCAAGGCACAGAGAAATTAAGAAACTTGTCTAAGATCTCACTGCCTCAAGGGGCAGAGGCAGGATTTGAACACAGGCAACCTGGCTCCAGACTGCGCCAACATAGCATCTACACCAGAGCATTCTGACCTAATATGTCAAAGCTAGCTTCTACAAAATTGCCCATATCACTTAGTGGCATTCTCTTCTGAGTTCTGAGTCACTCACACTCTCAGTAGGTAGAAAGATACTGCGACCAGCTGATCCTCAGTCCTCGTGTGTCCTCCAAACTTCCTCTTGGGCAGCTGGGCTAGCTGTGACATCTGGCCCCTGCTACCACACCTGGAAAACTGATGCTTCCCCAAAAGTGACCGCGATCCTACAGATGTCCAGCACCACTGCAGTGACGATGATGTGAACATCAGTTGCAACAGAGTCTACAAGCTACTCAACTTTGTTTTTGAAGAAGAAGGAATCCACACAGTGTGGTGGACAAATGTCATCCCAGCTCTGGTGACACCTTAGTCCTCCTGCTCCCCCTTCCTATTGCTATTGCCTCCCACTGTGCAAGCCTTTTTCCTTCCAAACATGGACTCCAAAGACCCACATTTTCACCACCCTTGAAGCTGAGGAGAGACGACAGCACATTGCTGACTCTGCAACTTGGAGGCATCCACCCACCACCTTGATGTGGGCCTGCGACGTGGGCAGAGCCCCCAGGCCATAGTGTCATCATGGCAACCAGGCACCTGCAAGCTGTGTGATCAATGCCCTAAAAATAGCAGAAGGGAGGGGACATGAATTCAAGCCTTCCGTGCTCTAAGGCCAGAATTGTGGCAGCTCAGGGTGGCCTTGAAAGCAGGAGGTGCTCATTCACTGACTCCCTGTTGCCAGAAGATAGTCTCAGTGGGTACTGAAAAATTTCCTTCAAATTAGTGTGGGTGATGGTATAACAATAGCCAGTGTGAAAACACAGGGGTGACTTGGTGTGCTAAGCTTTTGAGAGCTGGGAGACTGGATAGCTGCTTTAGTCCCCAGCACTGTCCCCAGGTCTAATTAGTATGCTGAGTAAATAATCTGAGAAGTTGGACTATATGAAGAAGAACAGAGCATCAGGATTGGAGGAAGACTCATTAACAACCTTCGATATGCAGGTGACACAACCTTGCTTGTTGATGAAGATCAAAGACTACAACATTCAGTATGGATTACACCTCAACATAAAGACAACAAAAATCCTCACAACTGGACCAATAAGCAACATCAAGATAAATGGAGAAAAGACTGACATCGTCAAGGATTTTATTTTACCTGGATCCATAATCAACACTCATGGTAGCAGCAGTCAAGAAATCAAATGATGCATTGCATTGGGCAAATCTGATGCAAAAGACCTCCTTAAAGTGTTAAAAAAAAAAAAAAGTAAAAATGTCACTTTAAGGACTAAGGTGTGCCTGACCCAAACCATGGTGTTTTCAATTGCCTCATATGCATGCGAAAGCTGGACAATGAATAAGGAAGATGGAAGAATTGACACCTTTGAATTGTGGTGTTGGCAAAGAATATTGCCATGAACTGCCAGAAGAACAAAAAAATCTGTCTCGGAGGAAGTACAGCCAGAATGCTCCTTACAAGGGAGGATGGGGAGACTTCGTCTCACATATTTTGGACGTGTTATCAGGAGGGATCAGTCCCTGGAGAAGGACACCATGCTTGGTAAAGTAGACGGTCAGTGAAAAAGAGGAAGACCCACAACGAGATGAATTGACACAATGCCTGCAACAATGGGCTCAAGCATAACAAAGATCATGAGGATGGTAAAGGACTGGACAGTATTTCTTTCGTTCTGTTGTGCATATGGTCACTATGAGTCAGAACCAACTGGACGGCACCTAACGACAGCAACTGTCCCTGGCCCAGTGGCACTGTGAGTCTCTGTATCACTCCAACACCAGGGCTCCTCCTCTGCGGCAGGGGCATTTTCACCACCTGCGCAGTGGCTTGAGGCTTGAGTGAAGCAATTAAACTCATTTAAGCAAATATCTCCCTATTCCCTTGGATTCACAGTCTAGTGGGCACAGTGGGCAAGCAGATAAATAATGATCAACGATGCGGTCAGCGTCATGGACAGGCAGAGTGCAGGGCACCATGAGGTGAGCAAGTAGGGGTTAGCAAGGAGTAAGTTAGAAGGACATTCTCAGATAGTTGTCAAATGAATCTGATGATTACATTAAGGAAGTAGAAACGAAAAACAGAATAAGCCCATTTAAGCAGCTAGGGAGAAACCGGGAGACTGAGTAGCTGCTCAGTCCTTGGGATGGTCCCCTCCTCCCCACAACACATACCAGGAGCTATTGCCACCTGGAGACACTCCATACCCACTAAGAGCCCAGGTGTGTCCAGGCTCACTGTGACCCACTGACAGGGGTAATTCTTCACTATTTGCTCAAGGAAAACACTCTGTTCACTGGGTATCAAATGGCCCAGGGTGAAAAACTCAGCTGTTTGCTCAAGGAAAACACTATTCTGAAAAGAATCCAAGTTACCTTGCATACAAAAGGTAAGTGAGCTACATGAAGAAAAAGAAACCAAAACCTAACTCATTGCCATCGAGTTAATTTCAACACGTGGTGAACTTATAACCTGGGGCAAATTCCTCTGCTACCAGAGTTGTTCATCTATCTCTCCAGTGGGTATGGGAACAGAAGTAAATGATGGTAGTTGTTTTCAATCTATAGAAGACTCTACTACACACAGAGTCCATCTCAAACAGCAGCACTGTTAAATTTCGCCCAGGGCTTGCCAGGACCCCATGGTGGGAAGATGCCCTTAGTCTACCTCAAGAACCTAGCAGGCTGATCTTTGAACCTGGGACACAATACATTGAGCCTGCAGCAATGGAGTTGATTAAGAAAATCGGTGTTGTTTCTCTTCAGACAGGGATTGGACTGGGCTATGGGATAGAAAGAAACCCTGGTGGCCTAGTGGTTAAGTGCTACGGGTGCTAACCAAGAGGTTGGCAGTTTAAATCCGCCAGGCACTCCTTGGAAACTCTATGGGGCAGTTCTACTCTGTCCTATAGGGTAGCTATGAGTCGGAATCGACTAGACGGCAGTGGGTTTGGTAGTGGGTAGTTTTTTTTTTTTTTTTTTATGGGATAGAAAATGATACTGGTGAAGACTGAGCTTCTTGGACCAAGCAGACATACAAAACTATGTGGGCAGCTCCTGCCTGGAGGGGAGATAAGGCAGAGGGGGACAGAAGCTGACCAAATGGACACGAGAATAGAGAGTGGAGGGAAAGAGGAAGAGAGAGAGCAACTAGGAGTATATAGCAAGGTGTATATAAGTTTTTGTAAGAGAGAATGACTTGGTTTGTAAACTTCCACTTAAAGCACAATAAAAATTTTTTAAAAAAGGAAAGAAAATAGGGGTTGTTTTGCCCTCTCTAAAGAGCCCTAGTGATGCAATCATTAAGTGCTCGACTGCTAACCGAAAGGTCAACAGTTTGGACCTACTAGCCGCCCTGAAGGAGAAAGATGTGGCAATCTGTTTCTGTAAAGATTACAGTCTTAGAGACCCTGTGGGGTGGCTCTACTCTGTCCTATAGGATCACTGTGAGGCAGAATCAACTCCACAGCAATGGGTTTTATATTTTGTTTCTTTTTTCCCTCTCTAATGTGAGATTGAAGAGCCCTAGTGGCACAGTCGTTAAGCCTCAGGGGTCTTACAATACAAGAGTGATTTAAAAAAAGAAAAGATTTTACATGGTACCCTTGGGAGAGCTATAGGGATTAGTGATTCACCGGGTATCAAATGGCCCAGGGTGCAAAACCCAGCTATATCTCTTGCAAGCTATGTGACACTGGGTGAGTCACTTAACCTCTCTGTATGCTAGTTTCCTTATCCTGGGACGGTTAATAGGATTAAATGACAAAATCCTTGTAAAACTCAGTACAACACCTATAACTAAATGCTAGAAGTTACTCTTCAACAAATCACCACAGGTTAGCATGTTTCTCATGTTTGAGGCAACACTGTGTATATTGTTTCAGTCAATAAATATCCTGAAATGGTGAGTATTGCTTGCATTATAGAAAATCACTACATGTCATTTGAGCTAGTTAATTAAAGCAACCATGATGAATCTGTTTTGAATTTTAGAAGGCTTTGGATGGGAAAAATCAGTCCCTGCTTTATTTTGAAAGCTTATATTATAAAACACTGGGCGTCTTTTCATGTTCTTCAGCATTTTCCCAGTGCATAAAAATAATTTTTTTTTAAGCCCTGTTCTTCTACAGAACATACAGAATGTCCTTATTTTTGTGATTTTATTGAAGTTCACAAGCAGTTGAGCTCTCATCTAAGTGAGAATTTTAGACTATGGGATGTCTTTTAATTTCAGTTTTAAATGCATATAAAGGGAATGCTTTTAAAGTAGATTTTATGTTCACTCTGCTTGTTGTGTTTTGGGTTTGTTTGTTGTTTTGTTTGCTGGTAAAATGGACACAAAAAATATAAACAATTTGACAATTTCTACATGTACAATTCAGTGACACTAGTTACATTCTTCAAGTTGTGCCACCTTTCTCAATATCCTTTTCTGAATTATTTTACCACCATTAATATAAACTGCCCCTTCAGCTTCTCATCTAACCTTTCAAGTTGCTGTTGTCAATTTGATTACATAGATAATTCTTTTAAAAAGTACAATATTCAAGGTAAACATTCTTTATGAATTAAACTAAACTACTGTTTGTTTTCCTTTGTTTTTTTAAATTGTGCTTTAAGTGGAAGTTTACAATTCAGGTCAGTTTTTCATACAAAAACTTAGACAAACATTGTTATGTGACTTTAGTTGCTCTCCCTACAATGTGACAGCACACTCCTCCTCTCCACCCTGTATTTCCCCTGTCCATTCCACAAGCTCCTGTCCCCTTCTGCCTTCTCATCTCGCCTCCAGACAGGAGCTGCCATTTAGTCTCATGTATCTACTTGAGCCAAGGAGCACACTCTTCACCAGTATTATTTTTTAGCTTGTAGTGCAGCCTGATCTTTGTCTGAAAGTTGGCTTCGGGAATGGTTTTAGTTCTGGGCTAACAAAAAGTACGGGGGCTATGTCTTCTGGGTTACCTCCAGTTTTCAGTCAGACCACCAAGTCTGGTCTTTGCTAGAATCTGAATTCTACACAAAACTTTTCTCCCACCTTATCAGGGACTCTCTACTGTGTTCTCTGTCAGGGCAGTTATTGGTTGTACCTGGGCACCATCTAGTTCTTCCGGTCTCAGGCTGATGCAGTCTCTGGTTTACATGGCCCTTTCTGTCTCTGGGGCTTATGTTTTCCTTATGTCGTTGGTGTTCTTCATTTTCCTTTGCTCCAGGTGGGTTGGGACCAAACAATGCATCTTAGATGGCCACTTGCTAGCTTTTAAGACCCCAAACGCCACTCACCAAAGTGGGATGCAGAACACTTTCTTGATAAACTTTGTTATGCCAATTGACCTAGGTGGCCCCTGAAACCATGATCCCCAGACCTCCACCTCTGCTACCCTGTCCCTCAAAATTGTTGGTTGTATTTGGGAAACTTCTTAGCTTTTGGTTTAGTCCAGTTGTGCTGACTTCTCCTGTACTGTGTGTTGTCCTTCCCTTCACCTAAAATAACTCTTGTCTATTATCTACTTAGTGAATACCCCTCTTCCACTCTCCCCACCATCGTAACCATCAAAGAATGTTTTCTGTGTTTAAACCTTTTCTTGAGTCCCTATGATAGTGGTCTCATACAATATTTGCCCTTTTGTGACTGACTAATTTCACTCAGCATAATGCCTTCCAGATTCCTCCATGTTATGTATTGTTTCATGGATTCATGGTTGTTCTTTATCATTGTGTAGTATTCCATTGTGTGAATATACCATAATTTGTTCATTCATGCACTGATGGGCACCTAGGTTGTTTCAATCTTTTTGATACTGTGAACAGTGCTTCAATGAACATGGGTGTGCATATATCTATTGGTGTGACAGCTCTTGCTTCTCTAGGTTATTTTACAAGGAGTGGGATTGTTGGATATTATGGTACTTCTATTTCTAACTTTTTAAGGAAGCACAAAATCAATTTCCAAAGTGGTTATACCATTTTACATTGCCAATAGCAGTGTATAAGTGTTCCAGTCTCTCCACAACCTCTCCAACATTTATTATTTTGTGTTTTTTTGGATTAATGCTAGCTTGGTTGGGGTGAGATGGTATCTCATTGTAGTTTTTATTTGCATTTCTCTAATGGCTAGTGACTGGGAGCATTTCCTCATGTATCTGTTAGCTGCCTGAATGTCTTCTTTGGAGAAGTGCCCGTTCCTATCCTTTGCCCATTTTTTAATTGGGTTGTCTTTTTGTTGAGGTTTAGCAGTATTTGTAGATGTCAGAGATTAGACGTTGATGGGATTTGTCATACCAAAATTTTTTTACCCAGTCTGTGGGTTATCTTTTACTCTTTTGGTGAAGTTTTTGGATGAGCATAAGCTTTTGATTTTTAGGAGCTCCCGGTTGTCTGGTTTCTCTTCTGGTGTTTGTGCATTATTAGTAATGTTTTGAATTCTGTTTATGCAACGTATTAGGGCTCTCAGCGTTCTCCTTATTTTTTCTTCCATGACTTTTATCATTTTAGATTTTATACTTAGGTCTTTGATCCATTTTGAGTTTGTTTTCCTGCATGGTACGAGATATAGGTCCTGATTCACTTTCTTTTGCAGATGAATATGCAGTTATGCCAGCACCAATTTGGGCCTTTGTCAAATATCAGCTGCTCATAAGTGGATGAATTTACATCTGGATTCTCAATTCTGTTCCATTGGTCTATGTATCTGTTGCTGTACCAGTACCAGGCTCTTTTGACTACCCAGAAACCCTACAGTGGTGGTATAAAAGGTTCTCAAATCAGCTAGTGTGAGGCCTCCCACTTTGTTCTTCCTCTTAAGTAATACTTTACTTATCCGGGGCCTCTTCCCTTTCCATATGAAGTTGGTGATTTGTTTCTCCACCTCATTAAAAAATGCCATTGGAATCTGGATCAGGACAGCATTGTATCCGTAGATCACTTTGGGTGGAATAGACATTTTTACAATGTTGAGTCTTCCTATCCATGAGCAAGGTATGTTTTTCCACTTATGTAGGTCTCTTTTGATTTCTTGTAGTCATGTCTTGTAGTTTTCTTTGTATAGGTCTTTTATGTCTCTGGTTAGATTTATTCCTAAGTATTTTATCTTCTGGGGCTACTGGAAATGGTATTGATTTGGTGATTTCTTCTTTGACATTCTCTTTGTTGGTATAGAGGAATCCAACTGATTTTTGTATGTTTATCTTGTATCCTGATACTTTGCTGAACTCTTCTATTAGTTCTAGTGGTTTTCTTGTGGATTCTTTAGGGTTTTCTGGGTATAAGATCATCTGCAAGTACAGATAATTTTACTTCTTCCTTACCAGTCTGGATGCACTTTATTTCTTTATCTAGCTAAATTGCTCTGGCTAGGACCTCCAACACAATGTTGAATAAGAGTGGTGATAAAAGGCATCCTTGGCTGGTTCTCGTTCTCAAGGGGAATGCTTTCAGGCTCTCCCCATTTAGGATGATGTTGGCTGTTGACTTTCTATAAATCCCTTTATTATGTTGGGAATTTCCATTCTATTCCTATTTTGCTGAGAGTTTTTATCATGAATGGGCATTGGACTTTGTCAAATGCCTTTTCTGTATCAATTGATAAGATCATGTGGTTCTTTTCTTTGTTTTATTTATGTTATGGATTACATTGATTGTTTTTCTAATGTCAAACCATCCCTCCATAACTAGTATGAATCCCACTTGGTCATGGTGAATTATTTTTTCGATATGTTGTTGAATTCTATTGGCTAGAATTTTGTTGAGAATTTTTGCATCTAAGTTCATGAGGGATCTAGGTCTGTGATTTTCTTTTTCTGTGGTGTCTTTACCTGATTTGGTATCAGGGTTATGTTGGCTTCATAGAATGAGTTTAGGACTATTCCTTCCTTTTTCTATGCTCTGAAATATCTTTAGTAGTAGTGGTGTTAACTCTTCTTCTAGAAGTTTGGTAGAACTCTCCAGTGAAGGCGTGAGGGCCAGGGCTTTTTTTTGTTGTTGGAAGTTTTTAAATTACCTTTTCAATCTCTTCTTTTGTTATTGGTTTATTTAGTTGTTCTATGTCTGTTTGTGTTAGTTTGTTTCTAGAAATTTGTCCATTTGGTCTAGATTTTCTAATTTGTTAGAGTACAATTTTGCTAGAGTACATAGTATTCCGTTATGAACCATTTAATTTCAGTTGGGTCTGCTGTACTATCGCTGATTGTATTTCCTATTCAGATTGTTTGCTTCCTCTTCTGTTTTTCTTTTGTCAGTTTGGCCAATGGTTTATCAGTTTTGTTGATCTCTTCAAAGAACCACCTTTTGGCCTTGTTAACTCTTTCAATTGTTTTTCTATTCCCTATTTCATTTAATTCTGCTCCAATTTTTATTATTTCCTTTCTTCTGGTGCCTGAGGGCTTCTTTGCTGCCCTCTCTCTATTTGTTCAAGTTGTAGGGTTAATGCCTTGGTTTTGGCCCTTTCTTCTTTTTGGATGTGTGCATTTATTCCTGTAAATTGACCTCTGAACACTGCTTTTGCCGTGTCCCAAAAGTTCTGGTAGGATGTGTTGTCATTTGATTCTGTGAATTTCTTTATTCCATCCTTAATGTCTTCTATAACCCAGTAGCTTTTGAGCAAGGTTTTGTTCCATTTCCAGGTGTTTGATTTTTTTTTTTCTCCTTGCTCTTTCTGTTATTGACTTCTACTTTTGTAATATTTCGATGCTTTGGATTCTGTCAGGGCTTGCTTTATGGGCTAATATGTGGTCTATTCTGAAGAATGTTCCATGGGCACTAGGAAAGAAAGTGTACTTGGCTGCTATTGGGTGGAGTGTTCTGTATATGTCTATGAGGTCAAGTTGGTTGATTGTGACATTTAGATCTTCCTTGTCTTTATGGAGCTTCTTTCTGGATGTTCTGTCTTTCACCAAAACTGCTGTGTTGAAGTCTCCTACTATTATTGTGGAGCTGTCTATCCTTTTCAGTGCTGTTACAGTTTATTTTATGTATTTTGGAGCCCTGTTGTTGGGTGCGTAAATATTTAATATGGTTACATCTTCCTGGTGTATTGAAGCTTTAACATTATATAGTATCCATCCTTATCCTTTGTGGTGGATTTTACTTTAAAGTCTAATTTTTCAGAAATTAATATTGCCACTCCTGCTCTTTTTTAATTCTTGTTTGCTTGATTTTTTTTTCATCCTTTGAGTTTTAGTTTTTTCTTGTCTTTAAGATGCGCCCTTCTAGGTAGCATATAGACAGATCACTTTTTATTTTATCCATTCTGCCGCTCTCTCTTTATCAGTGCATTTAGTCCATTTACATTTAGCATAATTACAGATAGGTCTGAATTTAGTGCTGCCATTTTAATGTCTTCTTTTGTGTGTGTTTTGTCAGTTTGTTTGTTCCACTTAATTTTCTGTGTTGAGTCATTTTTCTTTATGTATTTTCTTTTCCTCTTTTTCATTGATTTTGTATTTGTTGAGTCTTTATGTTTTTCTTGTTTTTTATTTTAATGTGTAAGAATTAGTTTCCTTTGTGGTTACCTTAATATTTACCTCAATTTTTCTAAGTTCAAACCAATCTTTTATTTCTTTATATCTCCTTGACTTCCTCTCCATATGAAAGATCACTGAGTCTTAGTCCCTCTTTATTGTTTCAATGTTGTCATCTTTTACGTAATGACATTGCTGTTTCCCTATTTTGAGCTTTTTTATCTTGTTTTATTTTTGTGATTTCCCTATCTGGGTTGATATCTGGTTGCTCTGTCCTGTGTTCTAATCTTGGCTTGTTATCTGATGTTATTGATTTTCTAACCAGAGGACTCCCTTTAATATTTCCTGTTCTTTTGGTTTTGTTTTTGCAAATTCACTAAACTTCTGTTTATCTAGAAATGTCCTAATTTCACCATCATATTTGAGAGACAGTTTTTCTGCTTATGTAATTCTTGGCTAGCAATTTTTTTTCCTTCAAGGCTTTATCTACGTATTCCATTGCTGTCTTGCCTGCATGGTTTCTGCTGAGTAGTCTGAGCTTAGTCATATTGACTCTCCTTTGTAGATGACTTTTTGTTTATCCCTAGCCACTCTTAAAATTCTCTCTTTGAATGAAAAACACCAAAGACACAAGGTAATTATGAGCCCAAGAGACAGAAAGGGCCATGTAAACCAGAGACAACATCAGCCTGACAGCAGAAGAACTAGATGGCACCCAGCTACAACCGATGACTGCCCTTATAGGGAACATAACAGAGGACCCCTGAGGGAGCAAGAGAGCAGTGGGATGCAGACCCCAAATTCTCATTAAGAAACCAGACTTAATGGTCTGACTGAGACTAGAAGGACCCCAGAGGTCATGGTCCAGGAGCTTCTGCTAGCCCAAGACAGGAAACATTCCCAAAGCCAACTCTTCAGACAGGGATTGGACTGGACTATAGGATAGAAAATGATACTGGTGAGGAGTGAGCTTCTTGGATCAAGTCGACACATGAGACTATGTGGGCAGCTGCTGTCTAAAGGGGAGATGAGAAGGCAGAGGGAGTCAGAAGCTGGCTGAATGGACACGAAAATAGAGGGTGGAGAGAAGCAGTGTGCTGTCTCATTAGGGAGAGAGCAACTAGGAGTATATAGCAAGGCATATATAAATTTTTGTATGAGAGACAGACTTGATTTGTAAACTTTTACTTAAAGCACACTAAAAATTAAAATTCTCTCTTTATCTTTGGTTTTGGCAAGCTTGATTATAATATGTATTGGTGACTTGCTTTTAAGATCTACCTTGTGTGGAGTTCAATGAGCATCTTGGATAGATATCGTCTCATCTTTCATGATATCAGGGAAGTTTTCTGCCAACAAATCTTCAACAATTCTCTCTGTATTTCCTGTTAACCCTCCCTGTTCTGGTACTCCAATCACTCGTAGGTTATTCCTTTTGATAGAGTCCTGCATAATTCTTAGGATCTCTTCATTTTTTTAAATTCTTTTATCTGATTTTTCCTCAAATATGTTGGTGTCAAGTGCTTTATCTTTAACCTCACTAATTTGACTTCCATTGCCTCAATTAATTCTGCTCCTATGACTTTCTATTTAGTTGTCTAATTCTGAAATTTTATAGTTAATCTTCTGGTTTTCTGTTTACTATCTTTCTATGGATTCTTGTAGCCTGTTAAATTTGTCTTTATGCTGTTCTCTAATCTTCTTAAGTTTCCTTATTGCTTTGTCTGTGTGCTCCTTAGCTTGTTCTGCATTTTGCCTGATCTCGTTCCTGATCTCTTAAAGGGTTCTGTATATTAATCTTTTGTATTTTTCCTCCAGTATTTCCAGGAAGTTCTCTTCATCTGGAAGATTCTTTTATTCTTTGTTTTGGAACGTTGCTGAATCCATCATGTTCTGCCTCTCTATGTGATTTGATATTGACTGTTGTCTCTGAGCTATCAATAAATTATTGTATTTATTTATTTTATGTTTGCTTACTGTGTCCTAGTTTCTTGTTTGTTTTGTTTTGTTATGCCCAAATAGGCCATTCATGTGACCTAGTTTGATTATTGGTGCATCCAAAGCTCTAAAGTCTTGTAATGAAGTGGTAAGAGCTGTTACTAGGTATGTGAGACCAGGAGTCCATTCACATTTCTTGTATGGATTCAGCTCAGGTGTCCAGGTAGTCATTCACCAAGTGTGTAGTGCAGGCTCTTATCTACAGTTCTAGATGGGCAGGGGTAATTGGTGTAGGCACAAGTATCTGGCTGCATGGGGGTTAGGCACTGAGCAAAGTGGGGGCTAACAGCCACCTCCGAGTTTTTTGAGGAAAGTATGTCCCTGTTCCCTAGAGCATGTAGATGGGTGGGTTTTGCAGCCCAACTTTGGGTACCCATGCTGTTGGCTTCAAGGACAGGGAGGCACCACTTATTCTTAGACCCCTGTTGCAGGTGGCTAGGTAGTGTGGGTGGAGCCACCAGTCCTCAGGCCCCTGATGTGGGTAGGTGAAGACCCTGCCTAATAGGCAGAGTAGTGCTGAATGTCACGAACCTACCTTTCCACCATATAGCTGATACAGTTGTGGTTAGACTTCAGGTATATAACCTGTTGTACTGCACTAATGAGGGCTTACATTGTTGTAATGGGCCCACACAGGTCTATGTAATGGTGAAAGGCATTCAAAGTCTTTGGACCTCTTATGCCTGTGCCTAGGTAAAGGAGCTGTTTCTGCCCTGAGTTCCCGGCTTAAGGGAGCTGGCAGATTGTTTTTCTCCTGTTTGCTAATTTCTTCCCTCTCCAAGGCCATGATAATGGCTCAGGGCACGTGATGGGTCCTACTTCCAGCCCAGGGGATACAGCAATCTCTGAATCCATCTTGGAACCAGTGCAGAGTGAGAAGGGGCAGGTAAATGGGAGAGAGATTTTTTCCCAAAGGGGTATTTTTTGATCCGCATGGTAGGTTAGACACATGTACTTATCATTTGCCAGTTAAGCATTGCTTTTTCACTGATTTTGGAGGTGGGAGAGGACTCTCCACCGACCAGTCTCTTCCGATGTAGAAAACATGTCCCAAATGCCTCACTGCTCTTGTGCCAGTAGATCCAGCCCATGGGGTACCAGTTCCCACTGGGCCAGGTCCGGCAACTCCTTGCTGCTTCTGAACCATCTCTCCCTCCCCTTGCTGCTCAGTCCGATTCCTTAGCTATGCTTTGATATTCAGGGCCCCTGGATTGTCACATAAAATTGATTCACTTTTTTGGGGGGGTCTTTGTTGTAAGAGGGGCCACAAGAAGCATTTGACTATTCCTCCATCTTGACCCTGTCTCGTACTGTTTGGTTTTAAAAAGACTTCAAGGGATATTTTTGGTTTAAGGTTTATAGATTATCTCAGGGCAATAATTTTGAGGGCTCAACCAGCCTCCATGACTCCAGAAAGCCTGGATTCCATGAGAATTTGAAATAAATTTTTGCCTTTTCCCCTTTTTGATCTGGATTCCTATATAGAATCTTTGATCAAAATGTTCAGTAATGGTAGCTGGGCATCACTCTGTTCTTCAGATCTCATGACAAGGAAGGCAGTTGTTCATGGAGGCAATTGGACACACATTCCAGTTACTCCTCTGATTCCTGACTTTCTTTCTTCCTCTGTTGCTCCAGATAAATGTTGTTGTTAGATGCCATCAAGTCAGTTCTGACTCTTAGTGGCCTTACGTACACCGGGAAGAAACACTGTCCAGTCCTGTGCCATCCTCACAATCATTGTTATGCTTGAGCCCATTGTTGAAGCCACTGTGTCAATCCAACTCATTGAGGGTCTTCCTTTTTTTTTGCTGGCCCTGTATTTTATCAAGCATGATTTCTTTCTCCAGGGGCTGGTCCCTCCTGATAACATGTCCAAAGTATTTGAGATGAAGTCTCACTATCCTCCCTTCTAAAGAACGTACTGGTTGTACTTCCTCCAAGACAAATTTGTTTGTTCTTCTGGCACTTCGTGGTGTATTCGATATTCTTCTATAACACCATGATTTAAAAGCATCAATTATTCTGTCTTCCTTATTTATTGTCCAGCTTTCCCATGTATATGAGGTGATAGAAAATACCATGATTTTGGTCAGGCGTACTTCCTTAGTCATCTAGTGCTGCTATAACAGAAATACCACAAGTTGATTGCTTTAACAAAGAGAAATTTATTCTCTCACAATCTAGGAAGCTAGAAGTCTGAATTCAGGGTGCCAGTTCTGAAGAAATGTTTCCTCTGTCTGTTGGCTCTGGGAAAAAGTCCTTATCATCAATATCCCCCAGTTGAGGAGCTTCTCAGTCCAGGGATCCTGGATCCAAAGGATGACTTATTCTCCTGGCTCTCGTTTATTGGTGGTATGAGGTCCCTCTGTCTCTCTGATCACTTTTCTCTTTTATATCTCAAAAGAGATTGACTCAAGATACAACTTAATCTTGCAGATTTTCTCATTAACATAATTGCTGATAATCCTGCCACATTAACATCATAGAGGCAGGATATACAACACATAGGGAAATCACACCAGATGACAAAACAGTGGAGAATCACACAACACTGGACATCACATGGCCTTGTCGAGTTGACACATATGTTTTGGGGACACATGTATACTCGCCATTTATATTTTTGGAAAAAGATATCTGCAGAGGCAGGGCCAAGAGTGCAGAGTAGTCAGACACTTCTGGTGATCCTTCCTACAACAAAGGCCCAAAAAAACAAGTGAAATGATTATATATATGACAAGGTAGGAGCCCTGAACATCAAAGACAAAGTTAGGAAATGGGACTGAGTGGCAGGGGGAGGGAGAGATGGTTCAGAAGCAGTGAGGAGTTGCTGGACCTGACTCAATGGGAACCAGCACCCCTCAGGCACGATCCCCTGGAGTGACAGCAGTGGGGCTGGCAGTAGCATTTAGGACACGGTTTCTTCAGGAAAAGACAATGAGAGTGGCAGGGGGAGGGAGAGATGGTTCAGAAGCAGTGAGGAGTTGCTGGACCTGACTCAATGGGAACCAGCACCCCTCAGGCACGATCCCCTGGAGTGACAGCAGTGGGGCTGGCAGTAGCATTTAGGACACGGTTTCTTCAGGAAAAGACAATGAGCCACACAGTCTACTCACACCTCTGGAACCAGAGAAGAACAGCGCTCCCGGCAAAAGCTAAGTACTTGCATTATTTTACTGTGCCCCCAGGGCCCAAGCTGGCTTCAGTGGCTGTCTATTTCCCTGGGACTGAGATAGGCCCTGCTGTGTGCTTGAGCTATTCTTCTGGCCTTGAAGAAGGAATAAATTAACAATTGGGGAAAAAGATAATCTGCCAGCTCCACTAAGCTGGGAATCTCAGGACTGAAGAAGCTCCTGTCCAAGCTCAAACAGTCCACGGACTTTGAATACCTTTCACCCCTGCATGGACCTGTGTGGGCCCATTTCGGGAGGGTAGACCCTTGTCGGCAGACTGTATATGTGCTTGAGATCTGACATCAACTGTTTCAGCTGTGCAGTGAAGAGGTGAGTTTTTGATGTTTGGCACCACTTCCCATATTAAACAGGGTCCTCACCTGCCCACCTCAGGTACCTGAGGACTGGTGGCTCCACCCACATGACCTAGCCACCACTATAGGGGTCCAAGGATAAATGGTACCTCCCAGTCTTCAAAACCAAAAGCATTGGATGCCCATTGTCTGGATGCAGAACCCACCCACCTGTGTGCTTTAGGGAACAGGGATGCGCTTTCCTCACAGACGGGGCAATTGTCAGTCCCCTGCCTTCAGATCATGACCTCCCTGCTGCAACCAGATACCTGCACCTACACCAATCACCCCTGTCCCTCCGAGACTGTACGACAGAGCCTGTAACACACACTTGATGGCCAAATACCTGGACACCTGAGCTGAATCCATACAAGAAAAGTGAATGGACTCCTAGGCTCATATACCTAGTAACAACTGTAGCCATCTGGTGACAGAGCATTAGAACTTTGAAGGTGAAAATAATCAAGCTAACTTACTCAAGCAACCTATTTGGGCACATCAAAAAGAAAAAAAAAGCAAGAAACTAGGATACAGTAAGCAAACATAAAATAAACCAATACAATAATTTATAGATGGCTTGGAGACAACAGTCAATATCAAACCACATAAACAAGCAGACCATGATAGTTTCAACAAGCACTCAAAACAAAGAATCAAGGAATCTTCGGGATGAAGATAACTTCCTGGAATTACCAGATTTAGAATACAAAAGATTAATACACATAACTCTTCAAGAGATAAGGAAGGAGATCAGGCAAAATGCAGAACAAGCCAAGGAACACACAGATAAAACAGCTGAAGAAATTTAAAAAGTTATTCAAGAATATAATGAAAAATTTAATAGGCTGCAAGAATTCAGAGACAGACAGCAATCAGAAATTCAGAAGATTAACAATAAAATTACAGAATTAGACAACTCACGAGAAAGTCAGAGGAGCAGAACTGAGGAAATGGAAGGCAGAATTAGTAAGACTGAAAATAAAATACTGGGCACCAATATATTCAAAGGAAAATCAGATAAAAGAATTTTTAAAAATTGAGGAAACCCCAAGAATCACATGGGACTCTATCAAGAAAAATAATTTATGAGCTATTGGAGTACCAGAACAGGGAGAGATAACAGACAATACAGAGAACTGTTGAAGATTTTTGGCAGAAAATTTAATTTCCCTGATATAGTGAAAGATGTGAAGATACCTATCCAAGAAGCTCATCAAACTTCACATAAGGTAGATCTCAAAAAAAGTCACCAAAACATTATAATAAAACTTGCCAAAACCAAAGATAAAGAGAATTTTAAGAGCAGCTAGGGATAAATGAAAAATCACCTACAAAGGAGAGTCAATAAGAATCAGCTCAGACTACCCAGCAGAAACCATGCTGGCAAGAGGGCAATGGGATGACTTATATAAGGCATTGAAGGAAAAAAAAATTGCCAGCCAAAAATCGTATGTCCAGCAAAACTGTCTCTCAAATATGAAGGTGAAATTAGGACATTTCCAGATAAACAAAAGCTTAGGAAATTGTAAAAACCAAACAAAAACTACAAGAAATACTAAAGGGAGTTCTCTGGTTAGAAAATCAATAATATCAGATATCAACCCAACACCAGAACACAGGACAGACAACCAGATATCAACCCAGATAGGGAAATCACAAAAACAAAACAAGATAAAAAAAAAAAACTCTCGAAACAGGGAAACAGCAATGTCATTATGTAAAAGATGACATTAAAACAATAAACAGGGACCAAAAAATGTAGTCATAGATCTTTCATATGGAGAGGAAGTAAAGGCAATATAAAGAAATAAAGGTTAGTTTTAAACTTAGAAAAATAGGGGTAAATATTAAGGTAACCACAAAGGAAACTAACAATCTTACATATCAAAATAAAGCAGGCATTTCCAAAAGGAATTAGTGGTCAACCAGTTCCTTTCAGAGTTGGCCAATGAGTCTTGGAGTGAAAAATGGCCAATGGACTTAACAACATGGAGGCCATGGGTAATAGGATTGGTTTCTGCAGGGTGTGGGGGTACCACCTGACACGAGAAGATTTAATAGAGATTGGGGAGGGAGGAGATGGACATGGAGAGAACAGACAACTGGCTGAAGGAGTTTTCCTTGGAAAACAGGAAAATAGAAAAAAAAAAGCAGTGGAGAATATAGAAGTAAGAGAGTTATTTTTAGTATGGAACATGCTTGATACTGATGAGAAAATGGTCCAGAAAGGAAGAGAAAATTGGTGATGTAGGTGGGAGAGAGGTGTAAGGAGGAGCAAAGACCTTAAGAATGAGGAGGGATGGATCCAGTGAGCAACAAAAGGCGCTGGAAGTGCTTAAAGTGGGGTGCAGTGAAAGGTGTAAAAACCTGGAAGCCTTGCTAGTTCAAGGCAGTGCAGATAGAGTAGCAGGTGGGAGAGAGGCAGGGTGGTGCCAGTCAGGTGAGGCACAAACCTTGGAAATAGGCTTTGACCAACTTAAGGTGGGGGAGAATAACTGGAAGGAGGGGACCCTTGAATTATCCCCCTTTCCCTTCTGCCTGCCTCCATGCTTTCCTTCCATATATATAGCTAGGTGTGTGACCCTGACTTGTGGGCAGAATCAGCAGGAGGAGATGACCCACCTTCAAAGGGCTACCTTATAACAGAGACAGAAGTTAGAAAACTGAGTTCTGGGCCTTTCTTCTTCACTTATTTTCATAATAAGTTAATGGTTTCTTGAAAATGGCAGCACTCTGTTAGACACAATTCACAGGGCATCAGAAATGACACCCTTCCTGCAACCTAATCCTTACATTAATTTTATAGGTAATTTTTCTTACTTCAAATATAATATGCAATCATTGTACAACATTTATAAAATATAAACAAGACAAAAAAAAAAGATGATAAAAAGTCTCTGTATTCCTACTACCTAGATGTGTATGTTTAGTTATACCAGTTAATGCTTTGGTTTATATCCATCACCTATTTATCCATATAAAGGCGTTTTCTTTTTATAAAAATAGAACAATACTATACCTGCTCCAAAATACTTCATGTATATTTTCCCGTGTCATTAAGTGTTCTTCCATGCAGTTTTTGATGCAGTGCCCTTTCTACTCAGTGGACACAATACCTTGTATTTGAAGAGGGGGTCTATATAGTGGTTAAATTCACATGATTGAGGCCATATTGTCTACATTCAAATGCCAGCTCTGCTACTTACTGTCTGAAATCCCTTCACTTCTGTGTGCCTTAGTTTACTTATCTATAATATGGTACCTACTTCATAAGGTTGATGTGGGAATTAAAAAGGATCATTTATGGAAAAGTCCTTAGTAGGACTAAATACAAAACAAAAAGCAGGCAATTCTGACTCATGACAACCTCATGTGTTTCAGAGTAGAACTTTGCTCCATAGGGTTTACAATGGCTGTGATCTTTCAGAAGACCTGTCTTCCAAGGTACCTCTAGGTGGATTCGGACCACCAACCTTTATGTTAGTAACTGAGTGCTTAACCATTGTACCACTGAGCGACTCTAAGACTTAATAACCATCAGCTAATAACAATTTTCTACCACTTGTCTACAGTTTGTCATACTGTGATGGCTTGTGTGTTACTATGATACTGGAAGATTTGCTACTGGTATTTCAAATACCATCAGGGTCACCGTTGGTGGAAAGGTTTCACTGGAGCTTCCAAACTAAGACAGACTAGGAAGAAGGACCTGGTAGTCTATTTCTGAAAAAAATAGCCAGTGAAAACCTTATGAAAAACAGCAGAACATAGTCTGATATAGTGCCAGAAGATGAGCCGCTCAGGTTGGAAGGCAAGCAAAATACAAATGGGGAAGAGCTGCCTCCTCAAAGTAGAGTCAGCATTAATGATGTGTATGGAATCGAGCTTTCAGGACCTTCATTTGGTGATGTAGCATGAATCAAAATGAGAAGAAACAGCTGCAAACATGCATTGATAATCAGAAGGTGGACTGAATGAAGCATGAATCTCGGAAAATTGGAAGTCGTCAAAAATGAAATGGAACACATAAAGATCAATATCCTAGGCATTAGTGAGCTGAAATGAACTGGTACTGGCCATTTTGAATCAGACAATCAGGGTCTACTATGCAGAGACTGACAAATTGAAGAGGAATGGCATGACATTGACTGTGAAGTACAACACTGTCAGTGATAGGATAATATCCATACACCTACAAAGAAGACCAGTTAATATGACTATTATTCAAATTTATGCAACAACCACTAACGTCAATGATGAAGAAATTGAAGGTTTTTTTCCAACATCTGCAGTCTGAAATTAATCCAACATGCAGTCAAGATGCTTTGATAATTACTGGTGATTGGAATGCAAAAGCTGGAAACAAAGAAGGATTGATAGTTGGAAAATATGGCCTTGATGATAGACATGATGTGAGAGATCAGAAGACGGACTTTTGCAAAACCAATGACTTCTTCATTGCAAATATATTTTTTCAACATCAACGGCAACTATACTCATGGACCTCACCAGATGGGATACACAGGAATCAAATCAACTACATCTGTGGAAAGAGACGATGGAAAACCTCCATGGCATCAGTCAGGACAAGGCCAGGGGCTGACTGCAGAACAGACCACCAACTGCTCCTATGCAAGTTCAAGTTAAAATTGAAAAAAAATTAGAGCAAGTCCACGAGAGCCAAAGTACAACCTTCAGTATACCCCACCTGAATTTAGAGATCATCTCAAGAATAGATTTGAAGCATTGAACACTGATTACTGAACTGGATGAGTTGTGGGATGACATCAAGGACATCATAGATGAAGAAAGCAAGAGGTCATTAAAAAGACAGGAAAGAAAGAAAACACCAAAATGGATGTCAGAAGAGTCTCTGAAACTTGAGCTTGAGCATAGAGTAGCTAAAGTGAAAGGAAGAAATGATGAAAAGACTTGAACAGAAGATTTCAAGGGGCGGCTCAAGAAGACAAAGTGAAGTGTTATGATGACATGTGCAAAGACCTGGAGTTAGAAAACCAAAAGGGAAGAACACGTTTGGCATTTCTCAAGCCGAAAGAAATGAAAAAATTCAAGCCTCGAGGTTCAATGTTGAAAGATTCTATGGGGAAAATATTACAACGCAGGGAGCGTCAAAAGAAGACGGAAGAAATACACATGGTCAATGTTCAACCATATGCAACTATATCAGGAGGTAGCATATGATCAAGAACCAATGGCACTGAAGGAAGAGGCCCAAGGCATTGGCTAAAAACAAAAAAAACAAGGCTCCAGGAATTGACAGAATAGCAATAGAGATGTTTCAACAAATGGATGCAGGGCTGGAAGCTCTCACTTATCTATGCCAAGAAATTTGGAAGAGAGCTACCTAGCCTACCAGCAGTCAACAAGTCAAAGGATGCATCGCTTTGGGAAAATCTGCTTCAAAAGATCTCTTTAAAGTCTTAAAAAGCAAAGATGTCACTTGAAGGACTAAGGTGGACCTGACTCAAGCCGTGGTGTTTTTAATTGCATCATATGCATGTGAAAGCTGGACAAGGAATAAGGAAGTCTGAAGAAGAATTGATGCCTTTGAATTATGGTTTTGGTGAAAAATGTCGACTACACCATGGACTGCCAGAAGAAAGAACAAATCCTTCTTGGAAGTACAGCCGTTCCGCTCATTAGATGTAAACGTGGCAAGACTTCGTCTTACATACTTTGGACATGTTATCAGGACGGACCAGTCTCTGGAGAAGGACATCACACTTGGCAAAGTAGAGGGTCAGTGAAAAAGATGAAGACCATCAATGAGATGGATTGACACAGAGGCTGCAACAATGGGCTCAATCACAACAACTGTGAAGATGGCACGCGTCCAAGCAGTGTTTCGTTCTGTTGTATGTGTTGCTATGAGTCAGAACAGACCCGAAGGCACTTAACAACAACAACAATAGCAATTTAACTAGTTCCTCTTAGTTGAATACTTATTTCCAATTTCGTATAAACAAGGCTGCAGTGAACAACTGTAATAGCCAAATCATTCGTTCATTCTGAAATATTTCCAGAAGGCACATTCCGGAAGTAGAAAGGCTTTTCATACAAGCTGCAAAATTGCCCTCCACAACAAGTCATCCAAGTTATGTTACAACCAGGGTGGTAAGAAGTGTTCATTTTCTACTCTTACCCAATACTGTGTGTGTGTGTGTGTATGTTTGTTTATAAAGCTTTCCAGTTGTTAAGCAAAAAATGCTACTTTAATGTTACCTTCACTTTTTTATTGCCAGTAAATATTTTTCAATATGAATTTAATTGTTTTAATGTGCACTTGGGAATGATCAGAAACCCTGGTGACGTAGTGGTTAAGAACTACAGCTGCTAACCAAAAGATCGGCAGTTTGAATCCACCAGGAGTTCCTTGGAAACTCTATGGGACAGTTCTATTCTGTCCTGGAGGGTCGTTATGAGTCAAAATTGACTCGATGGCAACAAGTTTGGTTTTTGGTTTGGGGAATGACCTGTTAATGACTTTATTTCATATTTCTATCTGGATATTCATCTACTTTCTTTTCAGCATTAAGCACTTTTTATATACTATGGATATTAACCCTTTGCAGGATAGCCACGTAATTTATTATCCAAATTGGGCACTTTTGAGAGTAAAAGCTTTGCTATCAATAATTACAACAGGAGTAAACCAGGACTGTCTGGAGCAAACCAGAATCATGGTATATCTAACCATGTCTCACTCATAAACCAAAAAAAAAAAAAACCAAACCCCGTGCCGTCAAGTCAATTCTGACTCATAGAGACCCTAGAGGACAGAGTAGAACTGCCCCATAGAGTTTCCAAGGAGCGCCTGGCGGATTTGAACTGCTGACCCTTTGGTTAGCAGCCGTAGCACTTAACCACTACACCACCAGGGTTTCCTGTCTCACTCATAGCAAATAAATTTCCTATTTTGCCATGTACATTTCCCTCTTATTTTAGGTTTTAGATTACAGAGTTATGAATATTTATTATGTCAAATTTCTATCTTCCTTTGTAGTTCTGCTTTTAATACCTTGCTTTAAAAGGTTTTTCCCAGTTTAAGATTACAGAACACTAACACAGGTGTTTTGGGGTAATCTCGGCACATTTCTGAAGAACCCTGCAAACCCTGTCAGAGACTCCCAGGCCACAATGTCCAGGAAGGGACCCTGGAAAGTATATAACCTGTTTTAAGCCAGATGTTACCATGCTGGAACGGGAAATACAGACTCCTAATTGGAATCTCGCAATGTTTAAATGTGTGGGGTAGCTTCTATAAGTGTTTGGGGAACTCCCCAGTGAAGCCATCTGGTCTGGGACTTTTCTTTTAGGGGAGGTTTTGGATTACTAATTCAATCTCTTCACTTGTTGTCGATTTGCTGAGATCTTCTACTTCTTCTTGGGTCAATGTAGGAAGTATAAGTGTTTCTAAGAATTTGTCTGTTTCATCTAGGTTATCAAATTTGTTGTCATATAATTGTTCAAAGTACTCACACTATTTCTTAACGGGCTGTTGTTGCATCCCCACTTTCACTGTTGATTTTAGATACTTGCATCTGCTCTCTTTTTCTTTGTCAGTCTACATAAAAGCTTGGTGATTTTATTGGTCTTTTCAAAAAACTAACTTTTGGTTTCATTGATTCTATTGTTTTTCCATTCTGTATTTCATTTATACAGCTCTGGGCTTTGCTATTTCCTTCCTTCTGGTAGCTTTGAGCTTAGTTTTCCCTTATTTTTCTACTTCCTCATGTTGTAAAGTTGTTGATTTTGATCTTTTTTTTTTTTTAATATAGACATTCACCACTATAAATTTCACTTTGAACGTTGCCTTCACTGCTTTCCCTAGGTTTTGGTTTGTTGTGCTTTCATTTTTATTTGACTCTAAGTATTTTCTGATTTATCTCTTGATTTCTTCCTTGATCTATTGGTTGTTTAATAATGTGTTGTTTAGCTTCCACGTATTTGTACATTTTCCAGTTTTCCATCTGTTATTAATTTCTAGTTGCATTCCAATGATTTCAATCTTTTTAAGTGTATTGAGGCTTATTTTGTGAGATAATGTATGGTCTATCCTGAAAAATGACCCATGTACACCGAAGAAGAATATATATTCTGCTGCTGTTCAATATATGCCTGTTAAAACTAAATAAATAAGTACTTCAGGGGCAAAAAAGCAAAGCAAGAGCACATGTGCACAACAAATTTGACCCATGAGCTACCAGCAGGCCTTTGCTTTACTGTGCCTTTCTGACCATCCTGGCTCAGCCTCTGGCCCCTTACTGCAATTATGGGTACTATTATGGGTGACTTATTATATTTCTCTTTTTTGGTTTTATATAAAACTTGGATTATTTAATTATAAATGGATTCTGGCCATGGGCTTCACTAAGAGACCTTCTTACCCTCCAGGTTGCTGGTTATTTTCAGCCCAGTCCTGAGGCCCACATTTTAGAGAAGAAACCCACATTTCTAACAAGTCAGAGCCACACCAGCTCTCTCAGCAGCCCTCCGTGGAATCACTCTGTGGATTATTTTCCCAATACTGGTGGTGGAACCAATGGCCTCCGGCAAGTCAGCAGACCAGAGTTAATTAGGAGCAAAGTCAGCCAACTGAGCTCTCCACTGTTCCATTGGCCTACTACTCTGACCACCCCAACATGCACCAAGCTCTCTGCCCACACAGGAAGCTCTGTATCAATAGAAATGGCTTAAAGAGAACTGAAAGGTGTTCCTTTGAGATGTCCTTCAAGCCAAGTTCATCAGCAACCTAGAAAGGGCCTCCCTTCTCAGTACATCACCTAAGTTAATTACACAAGGTTTTTGCAAGATGAATTATTGATTTACTGCTCACTGTCTCAGGCCAGTGGCTGAGGGATGACCAACAGACCCTAAGGGTAGGAAGAGAGAGGCTCCCTTTAAGGTTATCGTAATAGGGCACTGTCTAATTTCCTTTGGGTGTGACACATAACCTTCTTGTGAACTCACCTACCTCCATTCTTAGCATCTCCCAGCTCTCCATCTTGTACACAAAGACATCACAAGGGCATTAACTCATTCAAGGGAAAACGCACTTTGTGACATTCCCTGAATGAGCAGGTCAACAAAGGTGACCAGGGGTCCTTCATGGACCCAGTCTGACTCCAGTGGTTTTTGTTTTATTTTCTGTCACTTGAAAAATTTGAGTTTGAAGGAAGCTAAGCCAGTTCAGTTCCTTCAGAAGGAGAAAACAAAGGAGTGAGAAAACCCCATCTCTCCAAAGGGCTGTCTAAATGAAAATTTCATGAAAAAAATGTTGTTGTTTTTTTTTATTTGTGGAAGGATGATGAGGAATTTAAGGAAAACTGTATACGATTAAAATCTTTTTTCATTCTTCTTAAACATCATATTTTAAAAAATTTGTAGACAAATAGGAAAGGGTAAACACTTGTGAGTTTGGGCAATGTGTGGAAGTTGCAATCTGAATAATGATTCCCACATCACTCTCACAATGACATATTCTGATTCCAGGTTGTTAAGGTACTGCAAGACTTGCACACCAGTGACAGAAGAAAACAAGGCACTTTGAGTTTGTTTGCAGCTAGTTCTGCTCTGATTCCAGAGGAGGGATGGTGGGATGGGCTCAGGTCTTCTGTGTGATGGACTGAACTGCTAGAACTAAATCTGTGATGAAAATAAAATTGCTTTCTTCATTAACATATAATTTGTTTTATATTAGCCAATGGCAAGTAAAATCTTGTTGACAAGGAATATCTCCTGAATGACAGTTAACATCTTAACAACAAGATGTAGAAGGCCCCCATCACCTCTCCAGGTGCCATAGGGCTGGAAGTGATGGAACATTTATGGGGCAGTAAATCAAAGATCCCCTAACAGGCTAAGGTTTTGGGCAAAAAATAACCAGATGCAAGATTCTGCATTTGAACTCAGAGGATCAGTCAAACAAAAATGAGATGGGAGAGACCTGAATTATTAGCAGTTTCTGGGAAAAAAATTCCTATGTTTTTAGTTCAACACAAGCTTAATACAAACAAGCACTTTGACATGGCTATTAAAAATATTAATTAAATAATAAGCCAGGACATCTTTATAGAGTATCAGAGAATTTCTATGGTTACTGCTAGTCACCTCCATGTCTCTGCCACCCATCCCTTCCTTGTCTTTACTACAAATCACCTCCATGTTTCTGCTTCTCATCACCTTCATGTCTTTGCTGCTGAGCACCACCAAATCTCTGCTGTCCATTCCTTCCACGTCTTTTCCTTTCATCACTCCATGTCTCTGAAGCTCAGACAACCCTGCTGAGCTTCAGACATGTATTTCCAACTGCCTGTGTCTCATAGACGTGACGTCTCCTCTCCCCATGAATGCACGTCCATCATGGTGCTTTTATACTGTATAATGAATCCCTGTTTACATGTCGATCTCAACCCCAAGACTGAGCAACTTGAGGACAGGAATCATATCTTGTCTTTGTAACCCAAGCACCAGGTTCAGAGTCTTCAAATGCTTGCTGAAGACAAAAGCAATGAATTAACTAATTAATGTCTAAATGCATGGTTAGAAGGGTAGATGGATAGGTGGATGAATGGATGGAGGGATAGATGAGAGAATGGATTCCACCCTCCATTCATTTGTTCATTATATTGCACCCTGATGCATTAGCTAAATCTCTCTCGGGCATCTTCTCTTTTTTTAAATTGTGATTTAGGTGAAAGTTTACAGAGTAAATTAGTTTGTCATCAAACAATTAATACACAAATTGTTTTGTGGTATTGGTTGCCAACCTGGCAATGTATCAACACTCTCCCCTTCTCCACCCTACTTCCTCTGTTTCCATTTGTACAGTTTTCCTGTCCTTCCCTGCCTCCTCGTCTTTGCTTTCCAGCTGGTATGCCCATTAGTCTCATATACATGATTGAACTATGAAGCATGTCCTTCACATGTGTTATTTTTGGCCCTATAGACCTGTCTAATCTTTGGTTGAAGGGTGAACCTCGGCAGTGACTATAGTACTGAGTTAAAAGTGTATCCAGGGGCCATACTCTCAGGGTTTCTCCAGTCTCTGTCAGACCAGCAAGCCTGGTCTTTTGTGTGTGTGTGTGTGAATTAGAATTTTGTCCTATGTTTGTCTCCTTCTCTGCCTGGGACCCTCTTTTGTGATTCCTGCCAGAGCAGTTGGTTGTGGTAAGCGAGCACCGTCTAGTTTTTCTGGGCTCAGTCTGGTGGAGGCTGTGGTAGTTGTGGTCCATTAGTCCTTTGGACTAATCTTTCCCTTTGGTCTTCTTCATTCTCCTTTGATCCAGCCTAGATGGGACCAGTAGATATATCATAGGTGGCCACTCCCAGGCTTTTAAGACCCCAGTCGTTACTCACCACAGTCAGATGTAGAACAGTTTCTAGACTATGTTTGCCAATTGAGCTAGATGTCCCCTGAAACCATGGTCCCAGCCCTCAGCCCAGTAACTTGATCTCTCAGGGCATTTGGATATGTCTGTGAAGCTTCTATGACTTTGCCCTGGTCAAGTTGTTCTGACTGCCCCAATACTATGTACTGTCTTACCTTTCACCAAAGTTACCATTTATCTGTTGTCTAGTTAGTGTTTTCCCTATCCACCACTCCCTTCCCTCATAACCATCAAAGATTGTTTCTTTCTGTGTGGAAACACTTTCATGAGTTTTTATAATAGTGGTATCATACAGTATTTGTCCTTTTATGTTTGACTTATTTCACTCAGTGTAATGCCAGGCATCTTCTGTTGATGGCATTTACAGTAACAGGAGCTGTCCTTCCAAACCCAGCCCATGGCTCACTGGTATGCAGACATGTCTGTAGCAGGTATCTCTAATAAGACTCATGTGTCAGAAAAAAGCATCAAGGCACACAAAACTGTTCTAACAAGCTCCCTGTGGAAGCTGTGAAATCAGCTGCAAGAAGTAGTAGGGAGCCTTCCTGAATGGGTGTGTGAGCTGCTCATGAGTTCATGAAAGAAGTCCTCAGGGCCAGAGAGAAGTCATCAATTTGCCATCTGTTGTAGGAAAAAAAAATCCCTGGGATGAAAAATGGGAGACAGAGGGGAGATAACAGAAGAGGAGAGCCAAAAAAACTTCTCTGAACTTTTCGTAGTCTGTGATTGCTGAGTAACTACTGACATTTTAAGCCATGCTGAATAAGGAGCAGGTAGAAGGAACAGCTCGCAGATCCATTACGATGAAAAATGGGAGAGAATTTTGTTGATCGATAATGAAAATCTTGCCCCCTTTCAGAGCATCTGGTAATAATAGCAAAGGCATTCATTACATATACAGGATTTAAAATATAAGTATTTTATCCTTTGAGGAACATTCAAAGGACATGACATCCCAGCCTTGGGAAGATTCCAGTGATCTGAAGACGTTCTAGCAGTGTTTAAATGTATACCTCCAGAACACCTTCAAAGGGCTACATTTGTGTGGGTTGCCATTTCTGTGCCATGATATTTACTTATCTTTTATAGTGACTCAAAGACAAGAGTTACTTTGAATGTCATTGAAGTTTTAATATACCAGCTATCAAGAGACGTCTTTATGTTGAGCCTTTTTGTTTTGTTGTCTGCTTTCTTGGCAAATCAAAAGCAATGAGACAATGGCAGAATAAATTACAAGGAAAAATATTTTCAAAGAAACTACTATTATAAGCCACACTTTCATCTACTTTAATACATAGTTTAGGATTTCTGATGGTCTTGGCTTAACAGCCATGCCGGGTGAGGGAAAATGGATAGAAAAAGGAGAGAAAGGGAGAGAAAGGAAATAATACTAAGTGACCATTTTCACAGATGAGGAAACCAAGGTTCAAAGAAGTTTTAAAAAGCTTGCCCAAGGCCACACACCTATTGAGCTATGAAGTCAGAATGCAAGCTTTGACTGTAGGAGATGGATGAGGAGGGTTTGCAAGAAGTGAAGCAGCTGCAAACCCCCCTGTAGTGAGGAGGCAGGATTCTAGGGTCCAGCTGTGGTGGAAGGCTCTCCGCAGGTAGCTTTGGGAGGGACGAGGAACCTAACACCAGAACTTGGCAGAAAACAAGGCCAAGAAACTCTGCCTTACAGAGGGCGGAATTGAAGTAGCTCTGACACTGGAGGGACACTTGAAATAAGTGTGTAGTGATATCTCACTGTGAACAATGGGAAGACTCCTGTCCAGTGGTCTTTCTAGCCCTATAACATTCCAAATCAAGTATAACCATATTCTCACCACTCCGTCTCTTTTATCATAAATCATAAATTGGATAAAACATTTGAACAGAAACTTCACCAAAGAAGATACATAAATGGCCAATAAGTGCATTAAAAATGTGCTCAACATCACTAGTCATCAAGGAAATGCAAATTAAAACCACAAAGAGATACCACTGCACACTTAACTTTTAAAATGCCTGCAATGCCAAGTGCTAACAAGGGTGTGGAGCAACTTGAACTCTCCTACGCTGCTGATGAGAATTCAGAATGGTACAGCCACTCTAGAAACAGGTTGGCAGTTTTATACGTAGTGAGATATACAGTTGTCGTACAATCCAGCCATCTCTTTCTGGTATTTACCCAAGAGAAATGAAAATGCATGTCTACACAAAGTCTGATACTCAAAAGTTCATAGAAGTTTTATTCTAACAGCAAAAAAAAAAAAAACTGGAAACAACCCAAATGCCCATCAACTGGTGAATGTATAAACTAATATAGTAATAATAAAGTATCACTATTACTAATAAAGTAATATTCATATGATGGAATATTACTCAGCAGTAAACTGTAAGGAACATTTGACACACGCAACAACATCGATGGATCTCAAAAGCATTATTCTGAGTTAAAGAAGCCAGAAACAAAAACCTACATACAGTATGGTTCCCTTCATATAAAATTTTAGCAAAGGCAAAACTATAGTGACATAAACTGAATCAGTGGCTGACTAAAGCTGGGAGTTGAAGGAAAGAATTGACTGCAAAGAGGCATGAGGAAACTTTCTGGGGTGATGGAAATTTCCATAACAGAGGTCAGCAAACTTTTCATGTAAAGGGACAAGTAGTAAATATTTTTCTCTTTAAAGGCTATACAGTCTGTGTCGCAACTATTTAACTCTGCTACTGGAGTGCAAATGAATGGATGAGGTGTATTCCAGTAAAACTTTATTTACAAAAAACACGTGGGAGGTGTTTGCCAATCCCTGTTCTATATCATGATTGTGGTGCTGTTATACAACTTTATATGTTTGTGAAAACACACCCAACTGTATACTTAAAATTTATGATTTTTAATGTGTATAAATTATACCTCAAAAAAACTGACTCTTAAAAACCATACGTTACTGAGATTTATTAAACAGAATTCTGTACTTTTCTTCCGGGCTCATTAGGAGTAGTAATCAGCATCATGCACAAGCCTTCACACATTGACAGAGGTTTTCCAACACAGTGAATTAAGAAGTTGATAAAAAGAGTCAGAAAATAAGAAAGACTGGGAAGACTTTATGCCCTGCCAGATGTCAAAATCCAGAATCACCTGGCATTATACACTCCAAAAGGAAATGATGTGCATTCCTCTCCAGGTCTAGGAGTGTACTTGGCAGAGCCATTCTAGAATTAGTCACTGTAAATCAAAGAAGCGGAATATCTGTTTATAAGCACAGACTTATTTGGCTTAGAGAGAAAATATTAGCTCCCCAACAGAGGACAGGGAAAGGGAAAGATTTGGAGGGTTTCTGCCTTACTTAGATGGTTCCAGTTCTGATTGATTCACAATAAGCCATGTCACAGTGAACATTAGATGCCTGTAACACTAAGCCTCAACGATCCAGCAGGATTTATTCAGAGACAAACATCAAACCCTACTAATGATGTACACGGGTGTAGGAACAAAGGAAGTGTGACATCTTGCTCTTGTGTAGAATAATATTAATATTTTTTAATGTCAGTTCTATCTAAACAATCCTGTAAATTCTATATGATCCAAATGAAAATTTCTACTGACATTTTTTAGAAACATACAATTATTCTAAATTAGGAAAAATAAACATATGAGAATAATTATGGAACACAGAAGCTGATTAATGAGGGAGCTGAAGCTACCCAGACATTAAACCTTCTTAAAGGTTAAGTAACTATAAACCCTAGTGGGCCTGGTATGTATGGGAAAAGACAGGCAGGTCAATGAAGTAAAAACAGTCCCAGATTTGTCTTTGCATATCAGAGGCAAGCATCCTGCCCCACCCAAAACCTAGATCGGAATGAGGATCTTCCAGGGAGGGACAGGGCAGATGTGGTTTAATAAAGCACCCCCATTGATTTCAGTGTGCACCTCACTGAAGAAGCACTACAGTAGATCTCCATCCAAACCATGGAAGAAAAGGAGGTTGCCGGATGTTGAATCAATGAGGTTTTTATTTGCATAAAGTGAGTCTACACCTCACTCTTACATGCAGTATATCACAAGGGGAAAACTTGGGGAAGTTTTGATTACCTGGGAGCAGAGAACATTTCTAAGTATGACATGAATTGAAAAAGGAAGCCTAAGAGACATAAACTCAACTGCAAAATTTTACACAGCAAAAAATATATGCACATACAAACACGTATGCAAAATCCAAAGACGGTTGTAGAAAATATCTGTAAAATATTATGGAAAATTGATTTAATTCTTCTTATATAGTACTAGAAATAAAGGATTAAAAAGATAATGCATCAGTTGGTTCTTATGCCTAACAAATATCCCCAGAGTTAAATGGCTTAAAGTAACTATCCTTTACTCTCATCCTTGCATCTATGGGGGTATGCTCACCTGGGCAGGTGCTAAGCTGAAAGTTGGGCATAGGTCTACTCCACATGTTTACTTCCTTGGGCCGACAGATTGTTCTTCTGATGGTGATGGTACAATTGCAAAAGAGACATGAGTGGAAATGTGTGAGGTTACTAAGGCCCAGGCTTGGAACAGGCACATTGTTACTTTTATCCAACATGGTTTCCAAGGCAACTCACATAACCAAGCCCAACATCAAGGGGGCAGGAAAACATACTCTCCTATAGCAAGAGGAACTTGAAAGTCACATGACAAAGAATTGGACACAGGAAAAAGGGAAGAATTGAGATTAGCAAAGCAACCTATCACAGATGGATAACTCAAAGGAAAATAAACAAAACCTTGAAAGACAGTTCACAACAGAACAAATACAAATGCCTAATAAATGCCTGCAACAGCACTCGGATTAACCAATAATTAAGCAAATGCTAATTTTAAGAATTAAGCATTAATTTTCTCCCACTGCATTGGCAAGGAAACTCTGGTGGTGTAGTGGTTAAGTGGTACGGCTGCTAGCCAAAATGTTGGCAGTTCAAATCCACCAAGCACTCCTTGTAAACTCTGTGGGGCAGTTCTACTCTGTCCTAAAGGGTTGCTATGAATTGGAATCAACTCGATGGCAACCGGTTTTTGTTTTTTTTTTTTTTTTGGCGCATCGGCAAAGATATCTAACACCCAGTGATGGCAAGAGTAAAAGGAATTAGACTGTCTTGTGCTGGGAGCACTGTGCAGAACCTGGGAATCTGGGAATAGCTATTAAAGTTTTCAATGCATAACCAGTCATTGCTGCTATCTTAGTTATAGTACTTACCATGTGTGTGACCTTGGGATATTTCCTAACTGTTCTGTGCTGCAATTTTGTTATCTGTAAAACTAGGGTGCACTGCAGAGTAGAGGCAAGGATCATTTATGACATGTAGCCCAACACAAGGTACAGGGCACCCCTACGCTTCAGCTATTATTATAGCCCACAGCATTGACAAGGATATAAACCCATTCTCGTCGAGTCGATTCCAACTCATAGTGAACCCTACAGGACAGAGTAGAAATGCCCCATAGGGTTTCCATGGCTGTAGTCTTTATGGAAGCAGACTGTCACATCTTTCTCTCCTGGAGCACCCGGTAGGTTCTAACCACTGACCTTTCAGTTAGCAGCCCAGCAATTAACCACTGTGCCACCAGAGCTCCTGTAAAAACATATAGGGCTTAATAATTTTAATAATGCAAGAAGCAATTATTTTTTAAAAAGAAAGTATATCCTGCTGATGGCTTTCAGATTCCAGCAGGAATGATTATGAGGATCTACTCTGCTGGTTCTGGCAGCACAGAGCTGTGGCCACACGGGGACAGTGCAGCAGTCCTGCTGGGACCTCTGCCCAGGGGGAAACAGGTTCTGCTCAGACACGACCCCATCCATGACACAGAGAGGAATACATGATGAGAGGGCACCCCCAGAGCCACCTGCGGGGTCCAACGGACACCTAGGGGCAGAGACACTGAGAAGAGATGTGGGGACAGAAGGCTGGGAGGCCTCCAGGTGGAGGCGGCAAATGCAGAGGAGCCCAGCAAGAGGGAGGTGGTTTTGGAGCTGAAGAGGAGGGCCTGGGGGAGCAGGACAGAAAAGGGCAGGAGGTGGCCAAGAGCACTCCACACCACAGAGGACCAGCCTTAGGACCGGTCCAAGGACAGGAGCACAGCCTGCTAGCCTGCCACAGCTCAGAGTGTCTTCATCACCTGTGTGGATAGCTCAGGACGCCATCGGAGTCCACAGACTGCTGTATCCACTGGCAGCGTTGCAGGTGAGCCTGCAGGTTGCACACAAGCATCCAGGAACCATGGTAGATCTATTTAAAGCCAGCCTAAAATGGGGGGAAGAGACAAATCTTCCTTACAGAAAAGAAGTTTAGGCTGTTGCCCCCGCTCCAGGAGGCAGAATTTAATCCTATCCTGCCAATGTTGGGTGTAGGCTGAATTTGGCGACTTGCTTCCCCAGAATAGATTATGAGGATCTTGGCAAACACTATACAGCAAAACGTGTGAAAACCAAAATCTACGTGAGTCAGAAACCTGTCAGAGAAGGAAAACTCAAATATTTTCCACTAAAAGGAGCAATAGAAAAGTGGTAAGACTGCTCCCTGTCAAAGGCGGAAAATTTCCGAGACCTGGAAAAACAGGGCAGCCTCAATGAGTTCCGGGTCTTGCAGGATTCACTGCATCAGCCAGGTGATTGTGTGGAAACCAGGTCCTCCTGATACCATGTGATGAGAAGGGCACATCAACTCTGGGGCATTCTTCCCCAAAAACCATAACTCCAGTCTAATAATATTAGACAGCCCCAAGCTGAGGGATGCTCTACAGAACACCTGACCAGCAGTCCACAAAACTGTCAAGATCATGAAAACTAAGGAAAGATGGTCACAAACCAGAGGAGACTATATAACGTGTCAATTTTTCTAATTTGTTGCTTACTCATTGCGTTGTCAAGAAATCAAATGATGGATTGCACTGGGCAAATCTGCTTCCGAACATCTCTTTAAAGTGTTAAAAAGCAAAGATGTCACTTTAAAGACTAAGGTGTGCCTGGCCCAAGCCATGGTGTTTTTAATCACTTCACATGCATGTGAAAGCTGGAGAATGAGTAGGGAAGACTGAAGAAGGATCATGGCGTTGGAGAAGAATATTGAATATACCATGGACTGCCAGGAGAACAGACAAATCTGTCTTGGAAGAAGTATAGCCAGAATGCTCATTAGAAGCAAGGATGGTGAGACTTTGTCCCTGAAACTTTGGACATGTTATCAAAAGGGATCAGTCCCTGGAGAAGGACACAATGCTTGGTAGAGGATCAGCAAAAGAGGGGAAGATCCTCAATTAGATGGATTGACACGGAACCTGCAACAACGAGCCGAAGCATAAGAATGATTGTGAGGATGGTACAGGACCTGTTGTACATGTTGTCACTATGAGTTGGAACCCACTCAACGGCACCTAAAAACAACAATGGCTAATGATGTTGAGCATCTTTGTATGTTTTCCTTGGCCATTTGAATATTCTCTGGCGAAATGTCCTTTGCCCATTTTTTGATTGAGTTGTCTTTTTGTTGTTAAGTTGTAGAAGTTTTCAATATATTTTCAATATTAGACCTTTGTCAAATACATGGTTCCTAAAAGTTTTTCTCCCCATCTGTCGGTTATTTTTTCACTTTTTTGATAAAGTCCTTTGATGAACAAATGTATTTAATATTAATAAGGTCTTTTTCTATTTTGTCTTTTGCAGCTTGTGCTTTTGTTGTCATATCTGATAATTCTGTCTTAGCCTTCTAGGGCTGTTCAAACAGAAATACCACAAGTGGATGCTTTAACAAACAGAGATCTATTTTCTCATAGGTTAGGAGGTTAGAAGTCCACATTAAGGGTGCTGTTTTTAGGGGAAAGCTTTCTCTCTGTGTCAGCTCTGGGGCAAAGTCCTTGCCTCTTCAGCTTGTTTCCTGGTTCATTGGAGATCTCCATGTGACTTGGCATCAATCTTCCTCCATCTCTGCTTCTTCCCTTTATTTGTTTAATCTGTTTTATATCTCAAAGGAGATTGATTTAAAACGCACCCCACACTAATCCTGTCTCAGTAACATAACAAAGACAATCGATTCCCAAATGGGATTACAACCATAGGCATAGAGGTTAAGATTTACAACACATATTTTGGGGAGACACAATTCAATCATAACAGCGTCATTAAAAACTAAGTCCCACAACTATGCCCCTATATTTTCTTCTAAGAATTTTATGGTTGAGTTTTCACTTTTAGGTCCTTGATCCATTTTGAACCGGTTTTTGTGTATGGTGTGAGGCAGGCATCCTAATTCATTTTTCTGCATGTAGAAATCCAATTTCCCATTTATTGAAGAAACTCTTCCTTCCCCATTGAATGGATTTAACACTCTTATCAAAAATTGGTTGATCATAGGTGTACTGCTTATTTGTGTACTCTCAATTTTATTCAGTCGATCTATATGTCTGTTATTATGCGAGTGCCAGGCTGTTTTAATAACTGTGGCTTTATAGTATGTTTTGAAATTAGGAAGTATGAGTCCTCCTACTTTATTCTTCTTCCTCAATATTTGTTTACGTTTTGGAGAGTGGCGTCTGGGTCCTTAAATGCAAGCAAGTGGCCATCTAAGATGCATCAGTTGGTGTCAACCCACATGGAGCAAAGGATAATGAAGAACACCAAAGACACAAGGTAACTATGAGCCCAAGAGACAGAAAGGGCCATATAAACTAGAGACTACATCAGCCTGAGACCAGAAGAACTAGATGGTGCCCGGCTACAACTGATGACTGCCATGACAGGGAATGCAACAGAGAATCCCTGAAGGAGCAGGAGAGCAGTGGGATGCAGATCACAAATTCTCGTAAAAATACCAGGCTTAATGGTCTGAGAGAGACTAGAAGGACCCCAGAGGTCATGGTCCCAGACCTTCTGTTAGCCCAAGACAGGAACCATTCCCAAAGCCAACTCTTCAGACAAGGATTGCATTGGACTATAGGATAGAAAATGATACTGGTGAGGAGTGAGCTTCTTGGATCAAGTAGACACATGAGACTAAGTGGGCAGCCCCTGTCTGGAGAGGAGATGTGAAGGCTGAGGGGGACAGAAGCTGGCTGAATGGACAGAGAAATACACGGTAGAGAGAAGGAGTGTGCTGTCTCACTAGGGGGAGAGCAACTAGGAGTATATAAAAAAAAAAAAAAACAAGGTATATATAAGGTTTTGTATGAGAGACTGACTTGATTTGTAAACTTTCACTTAAAGCACAATAAAATTTTTAAAAAAGATTTGTTTAGCTATTCAGAGTTCTTTGCACTTCCATATAAATTTGAGGGTTGGCTTTTTCATTTCTGCAAAGAAGGCTTTTGAAATTTTGATGGGGTTTGTATTGAACTTATACATTGCTTTGGGTAGTATTGACATTTTAGCTATATTAAGCTTTCCAATCCACAAACATGGAATGTCATTCTATTTATTTAGGTCTTTAATTTCTTTTTGTGATGTTTTGTAGTTTTCTGCACACAAGTCTTTCACCTTCCTGGTTAAATCTGTTCCTAGGTAATTTATTCTTTTAGATTCTATTGTAAATGGTAATGTTTCCTTAATTTCCCTTTCTGCTTACTCATTGCTGATATATAGAAACCCGACTGATTTTTGTGTGTTGATCTTGTACCCTGCCACCTTATGAATTCATTTATTAGTTCTAAAAGCTTTCTTATGGATTCTTTGGGGTTTTCTATGTAAAGGAACATGTCACCTGTGAAAAGAAGTAGTTTTACCTCCTCCTTCCTGATTTGGAAACCTTTTATTTCCCCCCTAACCTAATTGCTCTGTCTAGGACTTCCAGAATGATGTTCAATGGCAGTGGTAAGAATGGGCATCCCTGCCTTGTTCCTGATCTTAATGAGAAAGCTCTCAGTTTTTCTCCATTGACTGTGATATTATCTGAGGGAGTTTCATAAATGCCTTTTATTATATTGAGGAATTTCTCTTCTATTCCTATCTTTTTAAGTATTTTAATCATGAAGGGAGTTGAATTTTGTCAGGTGCCTTTTCTGCATTTATTGAGATGATCGTGTGTTTCTTTTCATTTGTTCTATTAATGTGGTGTACTTCATCTACTGATTTCCTAAAGTTGAACCACCTTTGCATTCCTGGGATAAATCCCACTTGACCATGGTGTGTAATCTTTTTTAGTATGTTTTTGGATTCTGTTTGCTAGTATTTTGTTGAATACTTTTTCGTCTATATTCATTACGGACTTTGGTCTGTAGCTTTCTTGTGGTGTCTTTGTCTCTTTTGGCATCAGGATAATGTTTGCCTCATAGAATGAGTTAGGTAGTGTTTCATCTTCTTCCAATTTTTGGAAAAGTTTGAATATGATTGGAGCCACTTCTGTAAATGTTTGCTAGAATTCCCCAATGAAGCCAATTGATCCATGGCTTTTCTTTCTTGATGGGTTTTTTATTACTGATTCAATCTCTTAACTTGTTATAAGTCTGTTAAGATCCACTATTTCTTCTTGAGTCAATGTAGGAAGTTTATGTGTTTCAAGGAATATGTCCATTTTCTCTAAGTTATCTAATTTGTTGACATACAACTGTTCATAGTATTCTGTTACAGCTGTTTTTATTTCTGTATGATTATGTGTAATGTACTCACTTTCATTTCTAATTCCAAGGCCCCTTTGGGAAGAAGCTGTGTCCTAAAATCCAGGCTACCCTATGGGATGCTGACACCTCTCTAGATCTCGCCAATCCCAGAGAATACTGCTATGGCCAGACCAAGCCCCTGGAGTAGCCTTGCTCATGCATGTCCAACGTGAGGCTTACCTGACACCAGGCTTCCCCTCCTGCTGCTGCCTCCATGCCCCACCCAATGCCTACCTCTCCAGCATCTGACTGACCACTAATCTGACTGGCCAGACCAGGGCACTCATTAGGCACCATTTTAAAAATGTGCAGGGTCACCCGGCCTTCAAAACCATGATCCTTACGTGGCCCTGAGCTTTCACTTCCACTGCTTGTTCATCTCCCTCCCACCAGCCCCAGCCATGCCCCTGTGATAGGTTTAGCTGAGTAAACTGGTCCCATGACTCACATTTGGTTTGGGTTTTATGGCCTTCTTGGGTCCCCAGGCAAGCTTTTTCTGCAGCTCATCCTTCTCCAGAGCTTGCAAGAGGGTGCGCAGTGTGGGTTGTGTCCGTACAGCTCTACCTGCAAAGCGTCTCCCCCGTACATTTCCCCAGCAGAATGCCACTTGGCTTTTAATACTCAAAGTTCATAGACTGGAAATATCTCTCAGCTGATTTTTATTATTATTATTTTCTGAAACAATTGTTTTATTGAGATATAATTTACATATCATGAAATTCACCCTTTTAAAGCGTGCAGTTCGGTGAATTTTAGCATATTCACAGAGTTCTGTAACTATACCCACTAACTAAGAATATTTCATCACCCCCGAAAGAAATTTCATATCTATTAGCAGTGGATCCCTTCCCCCAGCCCTTGGCAACCAATAATCCACTTCCCGTATCTATAGACTTGCCTGTTCTGGACATTACATGTAAGTGAAATTATGCAATATGTGGCCTCTCAGGACTGGCTTCTCTCACTTAGCACAATGTTTTCAAGGTTCATCGATGTTGTAACATAAATCATAACTTGACTCCTTTCCATGGCCAAATGATATTCCATCATGTGGATATAAAACCCAAACCAAATCCATTGTTGTTGGGTCAATTCCAACTCATGGCTACTCTATGGGATGGAGTAGAACTGCTCCATAGGGTTTCCAAGGTTGTAACCTTTATGGAAGCAGACTTCCATATCTTTCTCCCATGGAGCTGCTGGTGGGTTTGAACCACTGGCCTCTCAGTGAACAGTCAAGTGCTTAACCACTGTGCCACCAGGGCTCCTTCATATGGATATATCACATTTTATTTATAAATTCATCAGTTGATGAACATTTGGGTTGTTTCCACATTTTGACTACTATTAATAATGCTGAGATGAACATTTACATACAAGTTTTGTTTTTGGGTGTATGTTTTCAATTCTCTTGGTTATATACCTCGATGTGGAATTGCTTAATCATAGGGTAAGTCCACATTTCACTTTTAGAGGAACTGCCAAACAGTTTTTGCAAAGCAGTTGCATCATTTTACATTCCCACCAGCAATGTATGAGGGTTCCAATTTCTCCATATCTTAGCCAATATTGGTTACTGTCCATCTTTTTTTATTATAGCCAACCCAGTGGATCTAAGCTGATGTTTATATAGAAAAAAAAATTATTTTTACATTCAAATAACTCAAAACAGTATATTAGCAAAATGGTAGGTAGAAATACTGTGAAGTTTCTTTCCAAATACAATGGGTAGAATGTCTGAGTCCTGAGTAGGTGTTTTGAAAAGAGCACCAACTGTCAGTGTGGCTGCTTGTATTTTCCAAAGGCATCTGTACAATATTCCCTCTCCCACATGCTCTTCTACGATGAAACCATTGAGAAGCATGGTCCATCTCCCTGCTCTTTGGACCTGGGTGGTCTTGTGACTGCTCTGATTGATAGAGTATGAAAGAAGTGACGCCATGTGACTTTGGAGACTGGATCATGGAAGGCCATATAGCTTCCACCTTGTTCACTGGAACACTCTCTCTTGGAGCCCTGAACCACCATGTAAGTCTGAGTATACGAGGTCATCACTCTGTGAGGAAGCCCAGCACTCGTAGCTGTTCTATCAGACAGTGCAAAGAAAGCTCCGGATATATGACTAAGGACACCTCCGAGTGACTCCAAAAGAGGCCCAGACATCATGGAGCAAGGTCCAGCCCCCTCTGATGTCTAGATTCTTCACTCACAGAATCTGTGAACAAAATAAAGTATCTGTTTTAGTCACTAAATTTTGAGGTGATTTTTATACAGCAATGCTAACTGCAGCAATAAAGACAATTTGCCTCTCCGATGGTGCCAGTTCCCAGAATGGCAATGTTCCAAAAAAAAAAAAAAACATTTCCGTGGAGTCAATTCCGACTCATAGCCACCCTATAGAATAGAGAAGAACCGCCCCATAGGGTTACAAATGCTGTTACTTTTATGAAGGCATACTGTCACATCTTTCTCCCACAAAGTGGCTGGTGGGTTCAAACAACCAGCCTTTTAGTTAGCAGCCAAACGCTTAACCACTGCACCACCAGGGCTCTTAGTCACTAAGTTTTGGGATGATTTTTATACAGCAGTGCTAACTGTAACAGTAAAGACAATTCGCCTCTTTAATGGTGCTGGTTCCCAGAGTGGCGATATTTTGAGCATGGACCATCTAGTATAATTATTACTTATAAATAAGTATTTTATGATGTTTTAGTTATATTCTAAGAACTTATTCAGTGTTATTACTCAGAATTAAGTATTTTATGCTATAATGAGTGTCTTAGTTACCTAGTGCTGCTGTAACAGAAATACTACAAGTGGGCGGCTTTAACAAACACAAGTTTTATTCTCCCAGTCTCATAGGCTAGAAATCCAAAATCAGGGCATCAGCTCCAGGAGAAGGCTTTTCTATTGGCCATGGAGGAAGGTCCTTGTCATCAATCTTCCACTGGACTAGGAGTTTCCCTGAGCAGGAACCCCGGATTCAAAGGACCCGTTCTGCTCCCGGTGCTGCTTTCTTGGTGGTATGAGGTCCCCCTGTCTCTCTGCTTGCTTTTCTCTTTTATACCTCAGAAGAGATTGGCTCAAGATACAATCCAATCTTGTAGGTTGAATTCTGTCTCATCAACACAACTGCTTCCTATCCCACCTCATTAACATCATAGAGGTAGCATTTACAACACATAGGAAAATCACATCAGATAATAAAATGGTGGACAATCACACAATACTGGGAATCGAACAAAATTCAATACATGACAATGAGTAAACTATACCACTGGTATTTCAGATACAAGTAGGGTCACATTCTCCGAAACACAGCACTGTGCCCGGCAGTAAAGGGTGAGGGTATCTGAGTGCTGTGGCAAAGGCAGGGAGGAATAGTTTCAGCACAGCTTCCATACTAGGACAGACTAGGATGAAAGGCCTAGAGATCTCCTTGTTAAAAAACTGTACGAAAATCCTACAGATCACAACTGAACAATGTCTAATATAGTGCTGGAAGATGCACCCTTAGGTTGAAAGGCACTGAAAATACACAGTGGTCGTGCAATGGACTCAAGCATACCAGTAATGGAGAAGATGGCACAGGACAGTCAAACGTTTCATTCTCTTATGCATAGGGCCGCCACGAGCCAGAGCTGACTCAAAGACAACTAAGAATAACAACAACGCTGGTGTTTTAGATACATTTTAGGGATTCGTTTGGGGGTTCTGGACTGACAAAAGCGTTATAATTTTTTCGTTTAAAATAGTGGGAATATGCTCTGGCTACTGTTTTCAGACTAGAAATCTCATTTTAGGAACAAATCATGGACATCAAGCAAGTGATGTTGAGCCTCAGCCCAGGCTGTGTACGTGACGCCCTGAGGAATGTTGCAGGAGAAGAGGGGATTGCCCTGTAGGGCAAGAACTTCCCTGGCCCAGGGGTTAACAGCCTCTAGCCCCATTAAATGGCATCACAAATCCTAGGAAGGAGTCTCATTTCCTGACCCCAGTCACAGTGAGCTGTGCCACCCACTAAACCTGGACATCCTATAGCCAGATTTATGCCTCAGGCCAATTATTCCTGGTCCCACCTCCCTCCCTGCCCCAGCTCATGGCCAAGCTGGCCAACTGCCCCCTCACCTATTCCCACATCTTACAGAACACAGCACAGCGCACTCCAGTAAAGGGTGGGTGTGTCTGGGTCTGGGGTGAAGGCAGAGAGGAATGGTTGAGGCGGTTTAACACCCGTTCGCTCTGCTGACTTTTGCTAAGTGTGCTCACTCTGCACGGAGGAGGTGGAAGAGAAGGGGAGCCCAGAGGAGGAAAGACAGCAGTGGGCTGAAGAAGGGGTGCAGAGGGATTTGGAACCTTTCTCAAAGGACAATCACTGTGCCAGATCAGATTCCCACCTACACTTGGAGAAAGAACGGGCAGTTCTGAGTGGGAGCTTTTATTTGATGCAATCATAAGAAATGATGGCAGCTTCTGGTGGCTCCCCCATGACAGAAGAAGTGAGATTAGATGAAGCCAGCCTGTCAGCCACCCAGGCTTCCTTTGGTCTCTCTGACCCTCAGAGTTGAGTGAGCAGAGAGAGAGAGCAAGCACAGCCCTGCCCCTCCAGAACTGTGAGACAGTACATTTCTATTCTTTAAAGTACCTTCTCTGTGGCCTTTGTTATAGCAGCAGAAGGAAACTAAGACAGAAACATTGTAGTTTGAGGACATCATTGCTTATCATCTTATTTAAAAAGGAAGTACAGCCACTTCAAAAGTAGTTTCAGCAAAGCCAAAGTGGCTTTGGAAGACAGTCTGGCAAAATCTTACAAAGGTAAACATAGGCTTACCATATAATCCAGCAATTCACTCCTAGGTATTTACCCAAATGAGTTGAAAACATATGCCCACATAAAAACTTACACAGTGATATTTATAGCAGCTTTATTCATAATTCCCCAAAACCAAAGCAAGTAAGATGTCCTTCAATAGGTGAAAGGTAAACAAGCTGTGGTACATCTATAAAATGGAGTGTTATTCAGTGATAGAAGGAAATGAGCTGTCAAGCTACGAAAAAACATCGAGGAACCTTACGTGAATATTGCTAAGTGAAAGAAGTCAGTCTGAAAAGACTACACACTGTATGATTCCAACTCTAGGACATTCTGGAAAAGGCAAAACTAGAGAGACAGTGAGAAGATCAGTGGTTACTGGGGGTTCAGGAGTAGGAGTGGATAGACAGAGCACAGGGCATTTTTTAGGGCAGTGAAACTGTTCTGTGTGATACTGCAGTGGTGGACACCTGACGTTATGCATGTGTCAGAAACCACAGGACTCGACAACACCAACAGTGAGCCCTCACATAAACTATAGACTTCAGTCGATAGTAATGTATCATTATTGCTTCATCAGTTGTAACAAATGTACCGCAGGAGGGCAAGATGATAATAGTAGGAGAGACGGGTGGCGGGGGGGGGGGAGGGTGTAGACAGGAACTCTCTGTACTTTCTGCACAATTTTTCTGTAAGCCTAAAACTGCTCTAAGAAATTAAGCCTATTTAAAGTAAAAAAAAAAAAAAAATGGTAATAAGTTAAAGGAAAAAAAGCATAGACCTGTTTGCATTCACAGCATTTAGCACCACCTGGGACTCCACCACTGCCTCTGGCCCCCAGACACATGCTCGACCCCAGTCGAAACCTCCAGCTCTGCTAGGGCTCCTACCAAGAGGGCTGGTCACTTCTGCCCATGTCCCCTCACCCCTACCCCAGGGTTCACTGATGCTGCTGTGGTAAGGGGACATGGCAAAGACCCGGAAGGGCTGGGGAGCCCCCACTCCATGAAGGCATTAACCAAGGAGAGGGAAGCCAGATGGTGAATACCCCCACACACCACCCAGACTGTCTGGGACACAGTCCTTCACAGGGACTCTCAGAGACTCCTCTCTTAGCGGCTCCGACCTCACTCCTGCCCCTGCAGACCAGCAATGAGCTATAACAATGCACTTACGGAGGGGTCTTGAGTCTTTGCCAGCTTTTGAGAACTCACCTTAGAAACCAGCATGAGAACTGTCTGGTTGTGGCCTTTCATGATCTCAAATGAAGGGACTTAAGTGAAAATGTTTCTAGCTGATGTTTATCTCTTTGTATCCTGGGCCTTTTGCTTTCTACCTGGTAATGTTGGTGTATGTATCAGCTTGGGGCCTGGCCTGCCCTGATGTCTGGCCAACAGTTCCACAGAACACTGCCACCCACAGCCCCAGAAGGCCCCACCCTCGCAGTAACCCATCAGAGAACAAACAAGCCTGAATCTCTTTCCAAAGTCATTATGGACATTCCTCTGCTATCCCTGCACCCAGTGCTACCGCCACTGCCGCCACAGCCTTCTGGTGTCCCTCCCCTGCTCCCAAGACCCTATGATCCCCCCACCACCACCCTCTGCCTTTCTGAAGCCCACCCCAGCACACGGGAGGCTCCCTTTGCAGACATGGCCACCACATAGCTCTGCACTCTGATTTGTCATTCCCACCGGGGCGCACAGGACCTGGTGGCCCCCTCATGCAGTTGCCTTTTAAAGGTCCACTGGTCCAGTTACTAGCCTTTCAAATTTTTTAGACATAGGTTGTGGCAAACGAGATTAGTTGAGAGACATTTCTCCCCTTCCTGGCCAACAAATCTCAACAGTGTTCATTCAGACAACAGCCGCCCAGCTCTAAGGTGGAAGAGAGGCTTATAATGGGTCCAGACCAGACATGGGAGCCCAATTCCTTTTGTAATGATTGGTTCATATGGACATGTGATACAGTTCCGGCCAATGAGACATTAAAAGAAATCTCCGAGGAAGACATTTTTCCTCTACAATTGAAAAAAAGGAGGAGTCAAGACATTTCTCTCTCTCACTCTCTCTCTCTCTCTCTCTCTCTCTCTCACACACACACACACACACACATGCTTCCCAGGCTGTCCACTTGCTTCTTGCTTTTGAACATGATAATGTGGGAAGATAGTATGCCTAGAGCTAAGGCAGCCATCCCTTATCTGAGGCCACAAGCCTGAGGAAAAAAAGCATAAAGGCTGAGGGTAGCAGAGAAGAAAGATGGGTAGAGTCTGGGTCAGATGACAGCGATGGACCCCCTGAATCAACCCCAGAACTAGCTTTTTCCCTTACTTTTGTAATGTGAAATAATTATGTGGCTTTTAAAACCACTTGAGCCTAGTACTCAATTCTTTGCCATTGAAAGCAATTAACTGACACACAGATGCAGCAACCCATTTTATGAGGCCGGCATAACTTTAATTCCCAAACCTGAAGAGGACATTTTGAGAATGTAAAATTAGGGGTTACTGTTTCTCATGAGCACAGATGCAAAAATCTTAAGGAAAATGTTAGCAAATCTAATCCAGCAATATATTTAAAGGTAATAGCATAACCACGTTGGGCTTATTTCAGAAATGCAAGGTTGGTCTATCACTTTCAAGTCATGTATTATATTTCACCACATTAACAGAATAAAAGAGAAAACTTGTGATCATTTCAACAGATACAGACAGTGTTTGATAAAACACACATTGGTGGAGATGTGAGGGGGTATGGGATAAAAAAATTTAACAGTTGGTCTCTGCCCTGGCTTTCTCAGACATAACTCTAAACCTTTGTAATTCCCTGAGTAACTGAGGTACTTTTTTATCTAAACATCTGAGGATTTATGCAAATGAGTGGGGTGCTGGCCACCCCACAAAGACCTCAGGATAAGAGAGGACTATGCAATGAGGCCTCAATCATGACTACGCAATGAAGCCAATAAGGGCTCTGGACACAAAAGCCCCCATGGGATTCCTGGCAGATGAAAGACATCCATGTATGCAGGAAAGTATCACATTCTTTGGGACGTGGAAGCTCTGCATTGGTGACCCTTCCAGGCCTCACCCTGGGCATCTCTTCTTTGTGCTGATCCTAATTTGTACCCTTTTTTGCTATAATAAAGCTGTGATTGTAAGTATAGCACTTCAGTGGGTTCTGCAAGTTGTTTCAGCAAATTATCAAACCCACGTGAGTAGTGGGAGCCAGCAGGTCAGAAGTTCAGGAGCCCAATAGGGACTCCTGAGCTTTCAGCTGGCACCCTGAAGGGCTAGTGGGAAAACCTCAAATTTGTGGTTAGTAAGTCAGAAGTAAGGGTACTCCAAAGTCATGGTACTCCAAAGCTTGCAGCTGTTGTCCACCTATTTGGCCGTCTGAAGAAATGTGTCTCTTTAACTTGGGAGATCTGAAATAGCTCCAGGTAGTTACAGGCAGAGAGAGAAGTGCCACATGGGCAATTGGTGTCAGAACTGAACAGAGGGAAGTAAAAAGTAAGGATTTGTTATATCCTCATAATTGGTACCAGAAAATCGATTGATGTATGAATTCTCAGACAGCCTTGTAGGAGGCTGCAAGGGACTGATCTGGGTGATGGTTACATGGATATGTTCACTGTGCAAAGTCACAAAGCTGGGACTGATTAATTAATTGGGCACTTTCTTATATGTATATTATATTTTGACTTGAAAAGCGTACTTAAAAATGATGCCCAAATACACTCAGCAATTACAAAAATTGAGTAAGAAATTAAAGTCTTATAGAAAATACCAGGCCCAGGTGGCTTCACAAGCAAGCTCTAGTTGGGTGACTGACAGATCTCTAAGATCACACGACCTATCCAGAGCATGTCAGAAGAGCTCGGTTCATGAGGATGGAAACCATGACACCAAACCAAATAAGGGACAAGGCAAGCTGACTCACAAACACAAATTTGAAACCCTAAACAAATTTTAGGAACTTGAATATAGCACTTAAAAACTGATATCATAATCAATAACTGATAAAATGACCAATTGGGGTTTATATAAGAAATGTAAGGTTGATTTAAAATTGGTGAATGTAGTTTACCACATAGTGGATTAAAGGAGAAAGATCGAAATCATCGATAGAAGCAGAAAAGACATTCGATAAAATTCAAGACCTCATACAAGTTAAAAACTCCTAGCAAAATGGTAATAGAAATATAATTGCTTAATCTGATAAAAGCATATACAAAAAAGGCTTGGGCAAACCTCATACATGATGCAAAAATGTTAAAAAGCATTCAAATTCAAAATCAGGCAAGAACACCTACGTTCACAGCTTCTATTCAGCATCATGCTGAGGTGCCAACCAGCACAGGAAGACAAGTAAAATTCTTTTTTAGTACATAGGAATTGGAAAGGAGGAAACAAATGTGTCATTCACAGTTAATCTAACTGTCTACATAGACAACCCAAGGGGAAAAAAAAGTGACAAATTATTAGAATTGGAGTTTAGCAAGGCCCCTAGACACAAAATCATATTTAAAAATCAAATGAATTTTTATAGACCAGAAACAAATTTAATTTGAAAAATAATAGCTATAATGGTAAATATTAAATAAATTTAAAAGACACATAAGAATAAATCTACAAAATGTATACCAGACTTTATGGTTGGGGGAGGGGAGCATAAAACTGATAGACATTTAAGGTGACCAAAATAAATGGAAATCTATGGAAGAGAAGGCTTGATGTGGTCAAGATGTCAATCCTCCATAGAATCAATTGATCCAATGCAATCTAATCAAAATACCCAAAAGATTGCTTATGGAAACTGACATGTTGGTTCTAAAATGTATGTGGAAGGGCAGAAGGCTTAGCAGACCTGCAACACTGTACTGCAAGAAGGAAAGCTCAATGAGAGGGCTTGTTCTACTAGATGTTATAGCTTACTATAAAACCAAAATAATGAGGAATTTGATCTAAACATAGGGATAGGAAATAGGCCACCAGACAGAATGCACAGCCCAGAAACAGACCCAGGTACATGAAGCTGAACACTAGGCAAAGGCAGCATTTCAGATCAGTGGAAAGAGCTGGAACAATCAGAAAGACAAGAAAGAAGGAAAATGGGTCACTGTCTTATGCCATATACAAAACCAGTACCACACAGAAGAAGATCTAAGGTGAATGATAACACCATGAAGATTTTTGAAGCTATCGCAGTTACCTAGAACTGCTGTAACACAAATACCACAAATGGGACTTCCAGCCAACATGGTGCCGTAGACAGAAGCACCATGCCATGCCTCCACAGCAAAGACCTGAAAAACTAAGTAAAATACAGACAAACATCATTCCTGGAACCTGAAGTGTCAAACGAAGAGATAGAGAACTCAGCCAAGCACCAAATGGAATAAGAAACTGACAGGGAACAGAGAGCAAGGAGGGCCCCATCCCTAATACAGAGCAGATCCCATCTTGGACTCCAGTTAGGGATTGGCAGACAGGGAGCACAGGAAAGCAGCTTCAGGGAACTCCCAGCAGGAGACAGAGCACCCCGTAACCTGCAATACACATGCTTTCCCACCCCCCACCCCCCCATTCTCTCCCCACTGCTCTACCTCTGAGCTTGCTGCCTGGCTACGGTGGCTTGGCCGGCCAGGAAGTGCAGCATCCGTGTCAGTTGGATTCACCCCACCCACGTCGGATATCAGCAGACAGGGAGTACGAGAAAGCAGTTTCACAAAGTTCCCAGCAGGAGACAGAGCACCCAGTAATGAGCAGTATATGCTTTCCTAGCTCCTCTTCCTCCCCACCTCCCTTCAGTCTCCTCTGCTTCCCACCAGCCACAATCTCTTGGCCAGGAGGGAACTGCTTTGGCCTCAGGCTGCTTGGATTCACCCTGCCCACACTGGCCGGTCCCCTGAGCTGGTACTGCTTCTTTCAATCTCTTTTGGTTTCTTCTATGCCTCTTACTACCTCTCCCTCCCTTCTCTGGAACACCTGGCTCCGTGTGCCATCTTTGCTTCTTCTTGAAAGGCTGTGAAACCACACTCGACTGGGGAAGCACTCCCCGGCCCAGGACACCATGCAGGTGGAATCCCTGGGGCTTTTTTTCCCCTTGTTTTGCTTTGTTCTGTTTTGTTTTGTTTGTTTTCTTTTTCTATTTGTGACTTGGGAGTCCCTTCTAGCCAGGCTGCACTGTACAGCTTAGGAGCCACCCCCCAAACTGCACAGCCTCTTAGGTGGTATCCCTGAGGACATTTCTTTTCTTTTCTTTTTTCTTTATTTTCTCTCTGTCTTTCACTTCCTGTCTTCATTTCTCAGTTCTCATCTCTCTACACTTATCTTCTTCTCCTGTCTCCTGAATGCCTGGTGCTTGTGTGACAGCTATACCCCCTTTAGCCAGGCTATAGTGCACTGCCTTGGAGCCACTTCCCCAGTCTTAGCAGCCCCACCAGTGGGACTCTGGGACACCTGGGGGCTTTTCTTTTTTCATTTCCAAATTTTTATCTAGTTTTTTTCTTTCTTTTTCCCTTTTACTTTTCTTTAATTTTTCTTTTCCCTTTTTTCCATTTCTCAGTCTCTCATCTCTCCACTCCAACAGGAATCTCCCTTAGCACTCTTTTTTCTCTCTCTCTCTTTCTTTGCTTGTTTTGGGCTCCTGTTTTTGTCTCCTCTATCTCCTCTTTCCCATACCTCTATTTGCTCCACACATCACAACCTCCCCCTCTTTCTTGCCTACTTGCACCCTGCACTGAATATCACACCTTCAAGTAGCACAGACACAGCCTACTGGAACCTGCCCAGCACTGATTCCTGGCCCACCCTTTTGCCCCTAGTACGTGCCACAAAGAACCCATCCCAACCCCTCCCCTTCAGCTGGACCTGCCCTGCTGCACCATAGTTGAGTGACTGGCCCTGCTCATTGGACAAGGAAGTTAAAAGTATCATGACCACAGACAAGCAAACAACAGAGAATGCACAGCCCACCTGCTCAGACATAACCAAATAAAATAAAAAAGCAGGACAAAAACAAATCTACAATCAAGACATGAAAAAAATAACTACTGAATGTCCTGAAGACACCAGACAATATCAAAACATTTAAAAAAACAGGACAGGATGGGTCCAGTAGGCATCCAAAATAAAACACCAGGTGACTTTCCAGTAGAAGAAAAGACACTAGAACTACCTAACAGGGAGTTCAATTCTCTAATATTCAGAGCAATCCAAGAGTTGAAGCAAAAAGCAGACAAAAATGAGGAAAAAAATAGACAAATATTTGGAAAAGGCAAATTCATAGAAAATACCAACCAAAAAAATGGAACAATTCAGGAAAGTAATACAGGAACAAAATGTCAAAATAAGTTCACAACTAGAAATCATACAAAAACAACAATTAGAAATCCAAAAGATAAACAACACGATTTCAGAAATGGATAGTGTCATAGAAGGGCTGAGGAGCAGGTTTGAACTGACAGAAGACAGAATCACCAAAATTGAAGACAAACACTTGGATACAACTCTGAGGAAAAATCAGAAAAAAGAATGAAGAAAAATGAAGAAACCCTGAGAATGATGTGGAACACAACAAAAAGCAAAAATTTGTGAGTGATCAGAGTTCCAAAACAGGGGAGAAAACAGAAAACACAGAGAAGATCATCGAAGAATTGCTGACAGAAAACTTCCCTATTGTTACGAATGATGAAAAGGTGACCATCCAAGAAGCTCAACAAACTCCATATAAGATAGATCACAAAAGAAAAACACCAAGACATACCATAATCACACTCGATAAAGACAAAAAATCCTGCAAACAGCTCAAGAAAAACAAAAAGTCACATATAGAACTGAAACAATAAGACTAAGCTTTGATTATTCAGCAGAAACTATGCAGGCAAGGAGGCAATGGGGTGACATATACAAACCTTGAAAGAAAAAAATCTCAAACTAAGGATAATATAATCCTACAAAATTTTCATTCAAATATGACGTTGAAATTAGATAAATAGAAATTAAGGGAACATGTAAAAATCAAACTTACAAGAATTATTAAGGGGAGTCCTTTGGTCTGAGAACAAAAAACGTCAGACCACAGGCTGAATCTAGGACACACGATTGTACCAGCCAGATATCAATCTAGAAAATGAACTCTCAAGGACTATCCAAAACCAAAACAATTGCAACAGGGAACCAAAGAGGTTTATCTGTAAATAACAACGTCAGAACAATAAAAGAGGGAATAAACAGTACAGGTATAGAACTTTCTAATGGAGAGGAAGGCAAGGCGATACCAAGTAATAATAGACTGGATCAAACTTAGGAAGATAAGGGTAAATTTCAAGGTAACCATAAAGAAGTTAACAAGCCTATTCATCAAAATAAAGAAGAAAAACATAAAGTCTCAATAAAAACAAAATCTACAAAAACAAAAGAAATACACAAACAAAAGGAACTCAGCACAGGAGAGTAAGAGGAACAAAGAAAACGTCAGCACCACAAAAAAAAAACTACAAAATGACAGCAATAAACTTAAAGACAAAGAAGAACAACGAATCTGTGAAGCATCTCATAACATGGATGCATCTGGAGAACATTATGCTGAGTGAAATAAGCCAATCACAAAAGGACAAATATTGCATGAGACCACTACTGTAAAAGCTCATGAAAAGTTTTACATACAAAAAGAAACAATATTTGATGGTTACAAGGGGGGGGAGGGGTGGGGATGGAAAAATACTTAATAGACAAAAGATAAGCGGTAAGACAGTACACAATACTGGGGAAGCCAGCACAACCTTTACAAGGCAAGGCCATGGTAGCTCCACAGACACACTGAAACTGCCTGAGGGATCGAATTGCTGGGCTAAGGGCTGTGGGGACCATGGTCTCAGGGAACATCTAGCTCAATTAGCATAACAGAGTTTATAAAGAAAATGTTCTACATTCTACTTTGGTGAGTAGCCTCTGAGGTCTTAAAAGCTTTTGAGTGGCCATCTAGGATACTCCACTGGTCTCACACTTTCGGGAGCAAGGAAGAATGAAGAAAACTAAAGACACAAGGGAAAGATTAGTCCAAGGGACTAATGGACTACATTCACCATGGTCTTTACCAGACTGAGTCCAGTACAATGAAAGGGTGCCCAGCTACTACCACTGACTGCTCTGACAGGGATCACAATAGAGGGTTCTGGACAGAGCTGGAGAAAAATGTAGAACAAAATTCTAATTCTAAAAGAAAGACCAGACTTGCTGGCCTGACAGAGACTGGAGAAACCCTGAGAGTATGGCCCCAGGACACCCTTTCAGCTCAGTAATGAGGCCACTCCTGAGTTTCATCCTTCAGCCTGTGGTTGAACAGGACCATGGAACAAAACAAGACTAAAGGGGTGCAGCAACCCTGGGGCAAGGACTGGAAAGTAGCTGGTAATAGGGAATCCAGGGTTGAGAAAAGACAGTGTTGACATGTTGTGGGGTTGTTAACCAATGTCATACAACAATGTGTGTACTAACTGTTTGATGAGAAACCAGTTTGTTCCATAAACCTTCATCTAAAGTTCAGTTAAAAAAAAAATACCACAAGTTGGTCACTTTAAAGAACAGGAATTTATTTTCTCACAGTTCACGAGGCTAGACGTTCAAATTCAGGGCATGGCTCTAAGGAAAGATTCTTCCTTGTCAGTAGCCCCAGAGGTTACTTGGTTTTTCTTGGCATTCCGCCTGTGTGTTGCTGTGTCTAAGTGGCTCTTTTTGTAACCTGGAAGTGATTAGGTTTAGGACCCACGATTCTCTGGTATAGCCTCATTAATATGACAAAAGAAAACCCCTATTTCTGAACAGGATCACATCCACAGATTGCAGGGGCCAGGAGTTCAAGACATACTTCTGGGGGTGCAATTCAATCCATAATAGAAGCCACTATAAGAAAATATCTTCAGGACTTTGTAGTAGAGAAAGACTCATTAAACAGGATATAAGAAGCACAAACAATAAAGATTACAACTGATATCTTTGCTGTTGTTATTTAAAACTGTTCATCAACAGATGCCATAAAGAGACGGAAAAGAGAAGTCATACACTAGGACAGGATTTGCAACACTTATTTTAAAAAGAAAGATTTCAAGCCACGATATATGCAGTAAACCGATTGCCATCAAGTCAATTCTGGCTCATAGAGACCCTATGGGACAGAGTAGAACTGCCCATAGGGTTTCCAAGGAGTGGCTGGTGTATTCAAACTGCTGATCGTTTGGTTAGCAGCTCAACACTTAACCATTGGGCCACCAGGGCTCCATATATACGGTACTGCTAAAAAATATAAACAATCTAATAGAAAAATAGGAAAAGACATAAATTTGTGTTTTACTGACGAGGAAACCCAAACTGTCAATAAACACATGAAAATGTACTTACCTCATTACTAATCAGAGAAATTCAAAATATAACCACGAGCAGTTACAATTCCACACTGACCAGGCTAAGTGGGGTGGCGGGGGTGGGGGTGGACTTTAAATCTGAAAATCCCAAGAATCAGCAGGAATGTGGAGCCAAGGAGATTCTCGCACCTGCTGGTAGGAAGAGAAACTTGTACAATTAACTTGGAAAGCCATTTGCCCTCAGCTAGCATATGAGTTTCCTTGGGCAGCCATAAGAAATTGCCACAAACTGGCTTAAAACAACAGAAATTTATTCTCTCACAGTTCTGGAGGCCAGAAGTCTGAAATCAAGGTGTTGGCAGGGCCTAGCTCTCTCGGAAAGCCCTAGGGGAGGATCTGTTTCAGGCCTCTCTCTAGCTTCTGGCAGCTGTTGGCAATCCTTGGAATTCCTTGCCTTGCAGCCACATCACTTTGTGAAAGTTGTCCTTGCCTGTTTTGACAGTGTCTGGCGCTGTTTCTCCTTTGACACTGCAAATCTGTTTTCAGATCCCACGTCCCTGAAAGCAGGCTGATGTTTGACTTGGTATTTCCAGGAAATATTCAACAGATGGAGATAAGGGAGGACAAAAAGGAGGAACCTTCCCCCCCTCCACCACCACCACCTGCCAGCTCTGCTCAGTGCTGGGCTGAGCATTAGGGGCTATGAGAATGCAGCCCATGGAAGTAGTGTATGGTTGAAAAGTCTTGGCATGCTGACATAGCCACAGGAGATGACTTTTCTGATAACTGCTACCACCTGCCCTGCTGGATCCTCCTCCTGGCCAGGAGCAGGCTCCTTCAACTCAAGCAGTCATTGGTGTTGTGGTTGTTGCTTCTTTTATAACAGCCATCTCATTTTCAACTCAACAATCTCCATCCCCTGGCTAGGCTGGATATGCACTCAGGCAGTGGAAGGGGTGGTGGACTCTGTTCTCCCACTGCCCCCTCCCTGTGGATCACAGCTGAGTCAAGCTCACAAGCAAGCAACAGGGAAACACCCCCATCTTTATGTGGAGTTCTCTAGAGGACCTGCTCTTCACTCAGGGAGAGAAGCCAATCTGGCGATCTCTCACCCCAAAAGACACCCCTCCCTGTCCCCAGGCCCCTCTGTCTTCCTGATTTCACAAGCAAGTCCGATTCTCCCCCATGGGCTGGGGATGGGTACAGACAGGAATCCCACAAAAGATCAGACTACTTGAACTTCGACTTGGACCAGTTTGATCCAACAGCAGTCCCTGGTCTTGCTGCCACTGCACACCATGAGACAGCACCACCCCACCGCCTGTTGCACACAAGCAAGCCTCACACCTCTGATGCTGAATGCACAGCAGACTCAGGGGAGGGAGGACAGGTAAGCCTGAGAGGCAGGGAGGCCTACAGGGGCTCACTCCTCCTGGGGCGGGGATCAGAAGCCAAGCAAGGAGACAAACCAAGGTGTCACCTCACCTCACAGCTCTTCTTGGCTTCTCGTTGGATATCTCCGGACACCTATGGGCAGCTGAGAGCTGTCAAGAATCAATCCTAGTGATGTAGGTTCAGCTCTTTGAATTTTATTTCTGTGATTTGGTTTTCAGTCTCTCCAGAAACCACATCAGAGTGGATGATACACTGAAGGTGCTGCAGACAGCCCAGACTTCTGTCCCCACACCACACTGCCCTGGGGCCGGCCTGGCTTTGGCCCAAACTCGGCTCTCTTCTGATCTGTTTGTCTTCTTCTGAATGGATTGGCATTGCTTCTACGATTTACATCATGTTTTATTTAATGTAAGGTGGAGGCTGGTCCTGTGCAGTGCAGCGTGTTCTCTGCTGACTGGACAAGTGTGAAGGTGCAGAGTGGGTGGTGCCCATTCAGGAGAGTGAGGGCAGGACAAAGCTTGCTGATGGGAAGATACTCAGAAAAACAGCCCAGAGCCACCCACAGAGGTAGGTTCAGACTTGGTCAAATACATGTGATCCAAGCTAGGATCAATTCCCTAAAAAGACAGTATATGAAAAACACGAGGAGACAATTACAAAAATGAAAAGGTTTCCATAAAGCAATCTGTGATTAAAATCTTATCTGAAAACACTGACATTCTGAATTCCCAAGGAATTCACAAACCCGGAGACACTGCACTGACAAGCAGGGCTAGCAGGGCTGAAGGAAAGCACACATGGAAATAGCCATAGTCCGTTTTTAAAAGATGGAAAGTAACTGAGTGAGAACCCAGGTTCTCCCAAAAATTGTTCAAAAAGTGTTTCAGACATGTCATTTGAGAAATGATAAGCGGAAGAGCAAGAAAGAGTGCTGGAGAGAAAATGCGAATAAAAAAAAGAGAAGCATATTTCTAAACAGAGAAAAAAAATATGTGGATGTATGTTATGAATCAGTTTTTATAATGAGTTAACACATAAGTACTGTTGGGCTGCAATAAGTAAGACTCTTTGCAGTAAGTTCTGATACCAGCTTCCCAGAGTTGGGCCAAACTCCTCAGGTTAAGGGCATCATTCTCCAGAGACTGCCCTCACTCAGACACCAGCTGCAAGGTTGAGGGTCCCCAGGCCACCTGCACTTCTGACTTACTGGCTACAGATTCAGGAGTTCCGACTACCCCCTTGAGGAACAAATATTTTTAATTCTTGTGGAATCCAGATTTCTGGATTCCATTGAGGTTGAGGTGACCTACCCAAGCTAGCATCCTGAGATGATCTTTGAACCTTGAGCCTTGAGAAAACTTGTTTCCTGAGAGTTCTTTTTAAGCCAAATCATAGTCTAGCTTAATTAATGAAGAATTTTGTACTCTTTTAAGGAATTATCTCTGTGCAGCTTCAGCAACAGAAATCCCAAAGGTCAAACTAGGAGCAATGCTTTTGGGTAAATCAATAATCATCTGAATTGTTCTTCAAGACAATGCTGCATGTCCACAAGTTATTCTAGCCCTGTCTCCATGGCAATGGATGATCACTAAGAGTCAAAGAGAGAGGTTGATATCAGATACCTTGCTTTGCTGTTGGAGCTTTCTTACCCATGAAACCAAATATTCACTTTAAAGAAATCTCTGACCAAAATTAATCCACCAGTGGCTTTTCTTTCACCCAAAGTTGCGAATCCTTCCTTTCCTGTCCAAAGCCAGGCTTATTAAATTTTAAATTTCAAAAGATATGGCTGAGTGGAGTGCCAGAGACCATCTTGTGACCTGCTATCAGTTGATCTCAGTAAAAGGAGGGGCAGTAAGGTTCAATCAGTCATGTTAAGATTAGCCAATAGTTGATCTTCTGTCTTTCTCCCTCTTCTTCTCTTTATAAGACTCGCTGTACCCAGCTTCTTTGAGCCATTTGCTTTTTCTGGAGTCAAAATGGTCTTCTGTATGCATATAGAATAACTCTCAGAATAAACCTTATGTTCAAATTTAGATGAGTCTTGATTATTTTTAACAGTAGTGATAAGGTGGAGTATAAATATATGTTAAAAGTCTCTCTTTTTTGAAACATTTTTGACTCTCTAGTCAGAAATGTTGCCCCAATTTGCAAATCACATGCTAAATAAACGTCAATGAATTTCTATTATTGGCTTAATATTATTTTTATTTTAACACCCTCAGGAAAGTGCTATGCTTACAATGACAGTTTTATTATACCAAAAGGATACAAATCAGAATGAACTAAAAGGAGAGACACATAGGGCAGGTCCCAGACCTGAATCTTGCATTGTCCTCAGGGACGTGTCACATCAATAAGCAACAAAGAATATTATTGTCAATGTGGGATGCTCACCTGAGCTTTGGTGTGCAGAGTTTTAATTGTAGTTTCATTATATAGACATGATTGAGTCATTGGGCAAATGATTGAACTCAATCTTTAACCCTCCAAACCCCCCCTCCACTTCCTAGAGATCAAGCTGGCATCACGTGGCTCAAACCTCCAACCCTCTAATCACATGGTTGATCTTTCTGGCATGACCAGCCCCAATGTGGAGTCATCTCTCTATGAGTCACCTTGTTATCATGCTCTATCAGCTGTGGTCCAAGGGGCCCACCATGAATAACAAAGACACTCTCATTTGGTGAATACCAAGGATTTAGAGGCTTCATCCTAGGAACCAGGACAAAGGCCAGAAAAATTCTTGCTACACACTTCTATTCACCCATCAGACTGCGCAAAAGTGGAACACTAAATGACATCTAGTGCTGATAGGATACAGGACATAGACACTCATATCTATTGCTGGGAGGGGAGAGCAGGGGCTGGGACTACGAATTTCTACAGCTGTTTGGATAAGAAATCTGCAATTGTTACTAACATTTAAAATGCACACGCTTTATGATCCAACAATTTCACATTAAGAATTTATCCTGTAAGAAAGAAAAAAAAAAAAAAGCAACAGTATTCAAAGATCTGTTTGAAGGCTATGTTTGTTTGCTTGCTTGCTTATTTTCCAGTATTATCTGAGGCAACAAGAAACTGGAAACAATCTGAATGTCAATCAAAAGGAAAAAATAAAAATGTTCAAGACTAGAAATAGCAAATAAATTGTGATATAGTCAATCTCTGGAATATTACATAGCAACCAAAAGGAATGAATTAGATCTCTATGGCCTAAATGAATGAAGACAACGTACTGTCAAGAGTAGTTTCCTGAGTTACTCAGCAGTAACTAACAACAACAACAAGAAAAGATGAAAGGAAGGAAGGGAAGAAGGAAGGGAGGGAGGGAGGGAGGGAGGAAAGAAGGAATTATACGTTTGTATGAGCATTGAGAAAGATGTGAAAAGATACATACTTGGCTGCTAACACTGGTTACCTTGGAGTGAGGTGTGTGTGTGTGTGTTAGGAATGATTACATTTTTAAATTTTAAAAAACCACTAAAGATACAATCCCACCTCAAAGAGTCTACATCTCAACCACAAAAGTAGAAGGTACTTATCAAAGTTAAAAATGTTTGTTCACAAATAGACAGCATTTAGAAAATGAATGGACAAACAACTGACTGGGAGAAACTTTTGCAATACACAGGTATATATCCGATAAAGGATTTATATCCTGAATATGTAAAGAAATATGAATCAATAGTCAAAAGACAAACAACTCAATTTAAAATAGGCAAAAAGCATAAACAGATACTTCACAAAATAAAATGTACAAATGGCCAAGAAGTACCTGCAAAGATGCTCAGCATCATTACCATCAGGGAAATGGAAACTATAACCATAATGAAATACTGCTCTACACTCACTAGAGTGGCTAAAATTAAAAAGACTGCCAGTACTGAGCAAGGATGTGGAGCAATAGGAATTTTCATACACTACCGATGGGAGAGTAAAATGGTACAACGACTTCGGAAAACAGTCTGGCAGCTTCTTATAAAACTAAGCATACACACCCAATGATCCAACAACTCCACCCAAGAGAAATGAAAATGTATGTCCACACAACAAAATGCATAATAATGTTTCTAGCATCATTATTCATAACAGCCAAAAAAAGAAAATATCTAATGTGCGTCAACAAGTGGATAAACAAAACATGTTCTATTCAGATAGTGGAGTACTACTCAGCAGTGAAAAGAAATGGGCAACTGACACATGCAACGTGGTTCAATCTTAGAACTTTTATGTTGAGTGAAAGAAGTCTAATGCCAAAGAGTGCAAGCTGTGTGACTCCATTTACATAGAGTTCAGGAGCAGGAGGTCTAAACTATGATGACAGACGTCAGAACCATGGTAGCCCAGGAAGCAGCATGGATTGGCTGCCCAGGGCACAATATGATGGAAGTGTTCAATATTTCAACTGGGGTATGCATATTGCTCATAGGCAAGTTCAAGCTGAAGAAAATCAGAACAAGTCCATAAGAGCCAAAGTACGACCTTGAGTATATTCCACCTGAATTTAAAGACCATCTCAAGAATAGATTTGACACGTTGAACACTGATGACCAAACGCCAGATGACTTGTGAAATGACATCAAGGACATCATATGGGAAGGAAGCAAAAAGTCATTAAAAAGACAGGTAAGAAAGAAAAGACCAAAAGGGACGTCAAAACATAGAGTAGGTAAAGCGAAAGGAAGAAATGATGAAGTAAAAGAGCGCAACGGAAGATTTCAAAGGGCAGCTCAAGAAGACAAAGTAAAATATTATAATGATGTGTGTAAAGACCTGGAGATAGAAAACCAAAAGGGAAGACCACGCTCAGCATTACGCAAGCTGAAATAACTGAAGAAAAAATTCAAGTCTTGAGTTGCAATACTGAAGAATTCTATGAGGAAAATACTAAATGATGCAGGAAGCATCAAAAGAAGATGAAAGGAATACACAGAGCCACTATACAAAAAAAATTGGTCACCTTTCAACCATTTCAGGAGGTAATATATGATCCAGAACTGATGGTACTGAAGGAAGGAGTCCAAGCTGCACTGAAGGCATTGGCAAAAAACAAACCTCCAGGAATTGATAGAATACCAACTGAGATGTTTCGACAAATGGATGCAGTGCTGGAAGTCCTCACTCTTCTATGCCAAGAAATTTGGAAGACAGCTACCTGGCCAACCGACTGGAAGAGATCCATATTTATGCCTATTCCAAAGAAAGATGATCCAACCAAATGTGGAACTATCCAACAATATCATTAATATCACACACAAGTAAAATTTGGCTGAAGATCATTCAAAAATGGCTGCAGCTGACAGGGAACTGCCAGAAATTCAAGCCAGACTCTAAAGAGTACAAGGGACTAGGGATATCACTGCTAATGTTAGATGGATCCTGGCTGAAAGCTGAGAATACCAGGAAGATGTTTACCTATGTCTCCTTGACTATGCAAAGGCATTTGACTGTGTGGATCATAACAAATTATGGGTAACATTGCAAAGAATAGAAATTCCAGAACACTTAATTGTACACATGAGGAGCCTGTACATGGATCAAGAGACAGCCATTAGAACAGAACGAGGGGATACTGTGTGGTTTAAGGTCAGGAAAAGTGGGTGTCAGGGTTGTATCCTTTCACCATATTTATTCAATCTGTATGCTGAGCAAATAATCCAAGAAGCTAGACCATCTGAAGAAGAACTTGTCATCAAGATTGGAGGAAGACTCGTTAACCAACTGTGATATGCAGATGACACAACCTTGCTTGCTGAAAGTGAAGAGGACTTGAAGCACTTACTGATGAAGATCAAAGACCACATCCTTCAATATGGATTATACTTCAACTTAAAGAAAACAAAAATTCTCACAACTGGACCAATAAACAACATCATGATAAACGGAGAAAAGATTGAAGTTGTCAAGGATTTCATTTTACTTGGATCCAGCATAAACAGCAGTCAAGAAATCAAGACACATTATATTAGGCAAATCTGCTGCAAAAGACCTCTTTAAAGTGTTAAAAAGCAAAGATGTCACCTTGAAGACTGCAGTGCCCCTGACCCAGTCCATGGTGTTTTCAAACGCCTCATATGCATGTGAAAGCTGGACAATGAATAAGGAAGGCCAAAGAAGGAACGCTCTAAATTGTGGTGTTGGCGAAGAGTACTGAATATACCACGGACTGCCAAAAGAATGAACAAACCTGTCTTGGAAGAAGTACAACCAGAATGTTCTTAAAAGCAAAGATGGCAAGACTATGTCTCGCATACTTTGGACATGTTATCAGGAGGGATCAGGAGAAGGACATCATGCTTGGTAAAGTACAGAGCCAATGAAAAAGAGGAAGACCTTCAACAAGATGGATTGACACGGTGGCTACAAGAATGGGCTCAAGCATAACAACGATTGTGAGGATGGTGCAGGACTGGGCAGTGTTTTGTTCTGTTGTACTTAGGGTCACTATTATTCGGAACCATCTCCACAGCACCTAACGACAACAACAACATGGGTTACACTGGTGCATATTTGTAAAAGCTCATGGAATTGTTCACTTAAGATCTTACATTTCACCATAAGTAAATTTTACCTCCATCAAAACAAAGTAGCAAGCCTCAAAGATAAACCGGTATGCCAGATGAACTAATACACATTTTGATGAATTTGGATTTGGAGCCACAGGGAAGTGAAGGGGAAGGGGAGGCAGCCAACCCAGGGCTGAGGTGTTCCCCACATCCCTGCAGACCTCAGACCCCTCAAAATGGTGCCATCACATTCCACCCCAATTCTGTTTCAACATTTTAAGTATCCCTAGCTGTGGGAGTATAAACCAGGGCTTCAAACTGGTCCTGAATGGTTCAAGAACAGTTCAGTAAATGCTGACATAAATGAGAGTAATATATGCATTGTTTAAATTAAAAAAAAAAAAAACTTGCTGGCGAGTCGATTCCAACTCATAGCAATCCTACAGGACAGAGTAGAACTGCCCCATAGTTTCCAAGGAGCGCCTGGTGGATTCCAAAGGCCAGCTTTTTGGTTAGCAGTCATAGCACTTACCCCCTATACCACCAGGGTTTCCATGAATGGCACAGCAACCAAATCTTTTGCCCCTCAATTTTGACCCCAGTAGGAAACAAACAACTGTCTGTGTCTGTTCAAATATGGCAGCCTACCATGCCACTTTGAATGTGTGCCCATCCCCACAGTGCTGCCAATAATCCAATCTCCTTCATGAATTCTGAAAGTTTCAAAAGCCCAATATGGGAAATCGTATTATTGGCAGGACTGTGGAGAGTGACACACATTCAAAGCTGTGCAGTCAGCCACCATCTTTGAGCAGGGTACCAAAGTTTGTTTCCTACTCAGGTCAAAATCAATGGGCAACAGATTTGGTTGCTATGCAACAGTACGTTGCCCTCATTTAAGTTAACAATTACTGAACAATTCCTGAACTGGAACCTTTCCGAGCTGTTCGAAGCCCTGATATTAAACACTAAGCCCTCACCATCCAGAATACATTGAAAACCAGAAAATAAGCAGAATCCCCCCACCTCCACCCCAGTAGCCACCATACGTGCTTTCCAGGCTGCCGGGGAGCCCAGAGTCCTGAGTGACTTGAGAATGGTTCTTAGTCTCACAGGGCCCCAGGGCCCCTTCCCGGACAGTAATAACCTGCCAAGACCTCCTGGTTCCACTTGCTGAATTGTTATGCTTGGCTTTGGACTTAAAATGCATTTCTCAGCATGTCTTTATCCATTCTCATTTTCTCCATGCCCTCCTTCCTGCCCATGTTCCCTAGCCTCCCTCATTGTCCTGGGAGCTTCCAATATTGTGTCACCCTAACCTGCCTCAGACACTTTTTCATTGTTGGGTTCCCCAAAGCAGACCCTGAGAGAGGCCTGGCAGCAGCACTGTACTGGACAGCAGGCCCCGGGAGGCAGAGTGACAAGTAGGCCAGGATGAGGCTTTCACTCATTTAACCAGCGGCCACTGCCCCGAGCCAAGGTCTCAGCCCACTGGGGGGCTCTGACAAGTGTGCATTGTTCACCTTGGAGGTGGCCCACCGAGGGCAAGGAAGGTATCTATCTACCAGCCCCCCAATGGTTAGGACTCTTCTTCCCCAACCCTGTACCTCCAGGCCAAGCTGGTCCTGTGGCCTGAGAGATGCTGTGGGTGTTAGTGGGGTCTATGGTAGGCAACCTCTGGGGTCAGCAAACTGTGAACTCAGGAGTCACAGACTTGAAGGTTCATTTTCTGCTCTTTCCATTGAGGTCAGACAGCCACTTTTGCCCTTTAGAATCACCCCTAGGCCTGGTGCTGAGAAGCACAATTCCTGTCCCCATTTTTAAGTAGACGGAAAGGACCTCAGAGGCAGAGGGACTCACCCTAAACTAGTCTTAGAGCCTGAATGCAAGTCTTCAGATGCACATAAATATTCTTCCTGGCCACAGCCAACGTCAGGTTCTCAGCACAGCCCTTCTGCTTCTGAAGGCAGTGAATTTCCACGAAGGCTCTGGGTGCTTCCACTACAGAAGAGCAGCCCCCCGTAATTCCAACCAGGGCTAGAAAGCAACTTAATCCCCTCAGCTGCAGCCAGGCATGGCCTTCACTGCGGCAGCCCAGGAACATTCCAGTAAATTAGTCGCTAGGGCATCGATTGTGGCTTTGGAAGGTAATAAAACATATTGACACTGGCAAGAGTTAATTAAAGCTTTTACAAGAGTTCATTCAAGGAGTGCCTTGAGTCCAAGGCAAGCTCCCAAAGCATGGGGAAGTTAAGGAACCCATCCTCATCACAACTGTCATTCATGAGTGCACTAATTAAAAAAACACTAATAAGCCACCAATAATTAGTGTAAGCTTACTCTCCTTCTAATGAATTAATTTGCAAATGCAGAGTGTGAAACACAGTGTTCCCTGGTCTTCAAAAAGATGTAAAGACATTCTTGGAGACATGCACTCATTTTAATAGTACATTTTAGCCTTGGGCAGTGAGAAAATAATTGGGCAAGGAAAGGTTATTGGGTGCAATGATTCATCAGTTCTAATGATGACTCTTCTGGGTACTTGGCCAGAACCCCATCCCCATCAGTAAATGAGGCCAATGAACACCCAGGAAGAGAGAAAAGCCTCAGAGGGGCCCTGGGGATGGCCACTCTAGCCCTGAGGAGAGTCAGTAACCCTGTGAGGAAACCAGGAAGAGCACGAGCCACCACAGCCAACAGCCAGGCCTACCTCAGGCCACCTGGAGAGGAGCTGCCCTGGCCTCTGACAGCACTGAGTTTTAACTGAGTTCAATGATCCTGGATAACAGAGGAGGTTAAGAATCCCACAGAATGGAAAACGGTGCAACACTGTGGAAAACAGTTTGATGGTTCCTCAAAAACTTAAACATAGAAGTACCATATGATCCCACAATCCCACTCTTGAGTATCTACCCAAAAGACTTGAAAGCAGGGACACAAAGAGATACTTACTTGTATGACAATGTTCACTGTAACATTATTCACAATTTTCAAAAAGTGGAAACAACCCAAGTGTCCATCAACAGATGAATGAATAAACACAACCATAAAGAGAAATGAAGTTCTGATACACTCTACAACATGGACGAACCTTGAAAACATGCTAAGCAAAATAAATCAGATACAAAATAAGAAATATTGTATGATCCAACTTATATGAAATATCTAGAACAGGCAAATCCATCAGACAAAAGATTAATGGTTACCAGGGGCTGGGAGGGAACAGGGGGAATGGGGAGTTTAAAACAAACAAACTTCCCTACCCTTTCATGTTCCACAAAACAGCTTGCTGCTAAGAACCACCCTCCCCCATATGACTTAGTAAGACTCACAATATCCTCTTTGTTTACCGATGACAAGGCCAGGCACAAACCCTCCAAATGTCCCTTCTTTTCCCCATAAATGATTAGCTGAACTGCTAATCATTGCTTGTTAACCAAACTTTAGTTAAATTTTTCTCCTTCACCCACGTACCTAACCTTTGGCCCCCTTCAGCCTGAGCCAGCATACAGACCTTCCTTGAGGGCCCCTCCTGATAATGGGGGGGCCTCAAAAGAAAACATTCTTAGATCTACTGTCACCCACCTTCTCAATCCACTCCCCACACCTGGTTCTTTCTAGCCTTGCCTACCCCTCTTTCTATATATACAAAGAAAAACCCTTCTTGCCTAATCTTTGAGATGCTTGTTTATCTTATATCAGAGCATGCTCCCTATTGCAATAGGTCCTTCCCTCACTTTCAATACCCCTTTTGAAGAAAGTCTTTTCTTGCTAAGCCCAGATGTGTTTTTTATTTGACACCTCCCCTAGGAGATAAAAGCTGACCTCCTCAGGCCAGAAACATGTTTCCAGACCCATCCCAAAAAGACCTTCCAGTTATCTTAGAAATAACTGACCCTCCAAGTAGCTGTGTGAGATTAAGATGAGTGGCTCTCAAGGTGGGGTCTCAGGCCCACAGCATCAGTGTCAGCTGTGTTGTAGGGGAAAACTGCAACAATTTCAAGTTAAAATGGGTTTATGGAGCATTTAAAACAATGGCAATTGGGGAACTACATAGCCCATTGAAAATGGAACCAGATAGTCCCAGGGTAGTTTTGTTATACAAATATTCTGATAGGGTAAAAAGAGGAACCAAACCATAGGGAGGGCAATTACAGGAAAATCAATGAATATTGTAATATTCACACTCTGATTGGTTACTGATTATTAATTGTAGAGTTAGCAATTACAGAGTTTCACAGGATGCTTAGATCATGGCCACAAGATGCTTATATGTATTTTCTTTGTCTATATTGCAAAAATATCTTGCTGGCAACAGCACCCAGACAGCACTCTTCCTGAGTATGTTTATTTTGAGGGGTGCAGATGGTCACTTGGGTAAGACCCCTCAGGGCATACGGTTTCACATCCTGGTTTTGACCACCAAGGAAAAACATGTTTTTCTCAGAAGCATAGCTGTTAGTCTAGAAATCCAGATTAAAATTAGATAGCATGGTCAGCATATTATGCCTCTGTCTCCCTACTGCTCTGAAAGTTGTCTTTTCCTGAGATACCTGGGAGCTTGCTAGAGATACACATTCCCAGGCCTTGCCACAGCCCTGAATCAGACACTCTGGGGGTAGAGTCCAGCCACCTGGGCTTCCACAGGCCGTCCAGGGGGTTCTGATGTGCTACATAAAGTTTGAGACCCCCTGACTCTTGGACAATTCCCTTCGATGTGTGCTCTTGAATGATGATAGGTGGGAGGAGGTGAGCCCTTTATTGGGCCCCTGGCACATAAGAGGAACTTGGTCACAGAACTGGGTCAATGGAATGAGAGCTGGATCAGGGAATGAGTTCCCCATCTCCAGGGAAGATTGAACAGAGCCAAGAAGTTGCTGGGTGGAGTGGGATCACAGGGATCCAACACCAACCGAGGTACAGCTTACTTTGAAAGGTATCAAAACGGTGAAATGGACGGATGAGTGGATAGATATATAGTAAGGCAAATATAGAAAAGGTTAATGTAGAATTTAGGGGTGGGCATATGAGTGTGCACTGAACAATTCATTCAAGTTTTGTGTATGTTTGAATTTTTTTAATAATAAAATGTGGGGAAGAACTGAGTTAGTTGATCCTCACCATCCTTCTGATTCTAGACTTGGTGGTCCTCTGACATCAGAGATACCTGGTGTCAGGACCTGGCACACAGGGTGGCATGCAAACCCAAACCAGCCTGGCCCATCATTCTTCTCCAGGTGGAGTAAACCTCAGAGGGATTTGGAGGGGTAAACACCCTCAGCTGAGTTACCTGCAGAAGGAAAAGAGAGCATTAAGGAAGTTACTTGGGACAAAGGTAAGGAAAGAGGTTAAATCAGTCTCAAACTCATTCACACAGGAGGGGTTTGCTCAAGAAAGACCAACTCATGTTTTCATTTATTTATTTTTATTGTACTTTAGATGAAGGTTTACAGAATAAACTAGTTTCTCATTAAACAGTACACAGATTGTTTTGTGACATCAGTTAACAACCCAGGAATGTCAATACTCTCCCTTCTCGACCTTGGGTTCCCTATAACCAGCTTTGCTGTCCCCTCCTGCCTTCTAGTCTTTGCCACTGGGCTGCTGTGCCCCTTTAGTCTTGTTTTGTTTTATGGGCCTGTCTAATCTTTGGCTGAAGGGTGAACCTCAGGAGTGACTTCATTATGGAGCTAAAAGGGTATCCGGCGGCCATAGCTCAGGGTTTCTCCTGTCTCTGTCAGGCCAGTAAGTCTGGTCTGTCTTTTTGAGTTAGAATTTTGTTCTACAATTTTCTCTGTGTCTGTCTGGGACTCTTTATTGTGATCCCTATCAGAGCAGTCAGTGGTGGTAGCCTGGCACCAAATAGTCATACTGGACTCAGTCTGGTGGAGGCTGTGGTAGATGTGTTACATCAGTCCTTTGGACTAACCTTTCCCTTGTATCTTTAGTTTTCTTCATTCTCCCTTGCTACTGAAGGGTTGAGAACGGTGGAGTATACTACATGGCCACTCACAGGCTTTTAAGGCCTCAGACACTACTCACCAAAGTAGAATGTAGAATATTTTCTTTATAAACTATGTTATGACAATTAAGCCCCAAGTTCCCCATAACCATGGTCCTCACAGCTTTCAGCCCAGCAATTCGGTCCCTCAGGGAGTTTGGATGTGGTTCCATGGTCTTGCCTTACACAAGCTGTGCTGGCTTCCCCAGTATTGTATACTGTCTTACCCTTCAAAGTTTCCACTTATCTATTGTCTATTTAGTGTTTTTCCATTCCCCACCCTCCCTCGTAACCATCAAAGATTGTTTTTTTTTTTGTGTGTAAACCTTTTCATGAGTTTTTACAGTAGTGGTCTCATACAACGTTTGTCCTTTTGTGACTAGCTTATTTCACTCAGTTTTTGAGATGCTTTGTTTTGAGATGCTTCTCAGGTTCATCCTTCTTCTTTAACGTTGCATAATACTCCACTGGGTGTATGTACCACAGTTTGTTTATCCATTCGTCTGTTGATGGGCATCTAGGTTGTTTTCCTCTTTTTGCTATTGTGAACAATGCTGCAACGAACATGTCTATTCATGTGACTGCTCTTATATATCTAGGATATATTCCTACGAGTGAGATTGCTGGATCACATGGTATTTCTATTTCTAGCTTTCTAAGAAAGCGCCACATCGTTTTCCAAAATGGTTGCATCATTTTGCATCCCCACCAGCAGTGCATAAGAGTTCCTTCCGATCTCCCTGCAGCCTCTCCAACATTTGTTATTTCCTGTTTTTCGGTTTGTTCCAGTAATGCCAGGGTGAGATGGTTTCTCATTGCGGTTTGATTTGCATTTCTCTAGTGGCTAGTGATCACGAGGATTTCCTCATGTGTCTGTTGGCTGCTTGAATGTCTTCTTCGGCAAAGTGTCTGTTCATTTCCTTTGCCCATTTCTTAATTGGATTATTTGTCTTTATTGTACAGGGATTGGATTTTCTTGTAGATTTTAGAGATTAGATTTGTAATAGCCCAAAATTTTTTCCAGTCTGTAGGTTCTCTTTTTACTCTTTTGGTGAGCATAAGTGTTTTTTTAGAAGATCCCAGTATTCTAGCTTATCTTCTGGAGTTTGTGTGTTGTTGGTTATGGTTTGTATCCTGTTAATGCCGTGTATTAGGGCCTCTAGCATTGATCTTAATTTTTCTTCTATGAACTTTATAGTTTTTGACTTTATATTTAGGTCTTTGATTCATTCTGAATTAGTTTTTGTATAAGGCATGAGGTATGGGTCCTGTTTCATTTTTTTGTAGATGGACATCCAGTGTTTCCAGCACCATTTGTTAAAAGACTGTCTTTTCCCCATTTGATGGATTTGGGGCCCTTGTCGAAGATCAGGTGACTATAGGTAGATGGGTTTACATCTGGGTTCTCAATTCTGTTCTATTGGTCATTGTCTCTGTCATTGTACCAGTACCAGGCTGTGTTGACTACCATAGCTTTATAGTAGTTTCTGAGGTCAGGTAGTGCAAATCCTCCTACTTTATTCTTCTCCAATAGTGCTTTATTATCTGGGGCCTCTTCCCTTTCCATATAAAGTTATTGATTAATTTTTCCCTCTCTTTAAGGAATGATGTTGGTATTTGGATTGGGATTACACTGTATTTGTAAATTGCTTTGGGTAGATTTGTCGTTTTCATAATGTTGAATTTACCTATCCATGAGCTTGGTATGTTTTTCCATTTATGTAGATCTCTCTTGGTTTCTTGGAGTGGTGTTTTATAGTTTTCTTTGTATAGGTCTTTTACATCCCTGGTTAGATTTATTCTTAAGTATTTTATTTTTTTAGGGTATTATAAGTGGTGTTGTTTTCCTGATTTCCTTTTCATTGTTCTCTTTGTTGGTATTTTGGAATCCAATTGATTTTCATATGTTTATCTTGTATCTTGCTACTCTGCTGAGTCTATTAGTTCCAGTAGTTGTCTCATGGAGTCTTCTGGGTTTTCTATTTATACTATCTATACATCCACAAATAGAACAGTTTAACTTCTTCATTACCAATTTGGATGCCCTTTATTTCTTTTTCTTGCCTTATTGCTCTAGCTAGGACTTCCAGCACAATATTAACTAGGAGTGGTGATAAAGGGCATCTTTATCTTGTTCCTGTCCTCAAGGGGAATGTTTTTAGTCTCTCTCCATTTTTGGCCATTGGTTTTGCATAGATGCCCTTTATTATGTTGGGAAATTTCCATTCTATACCTATTTTGTTGAGATTTTTTATCAGGAACGGGTGTCGGGCTTCGTTGAATGCCTTTTCTGTGTCTATCGAGATGAGCATGTGATTGATTCCTTTCTTTCCTTTTATTTCTGTGGTGGATACGTTGATTGATTTTCTGATGTTGAACCATCCTCCTTCCATACCTGGTATGAATCCTACTTGGTCATGGTGTATTATTTTTTTGATATGATGCTGAATTCTATTGGCTAGAATTTTGTTGAGAATTTTTGCGTCTATATTCACGAGAGGTAGTGGTCTGTAATTTTCTTTTTTGTGGTGTCTTTGCTTGGTTTTGGTATCAGGGTTATGCTGTCTTCATAGAATGAATTCAGAAGTATTGCTTCCTTTTCTATGTTCTGAAATAGTTTGAGTAGTACTGGTGTAAGCTGTTCTCTGAATGTTCAGTGAAGCCATCTGGGCCAGGGCTTTGTAGTTGTTGTTGTCGTAAGATTTTTATTACCCTTTCAATCTCTTCTCTTGTTATGGGTCTGTTCAGATTTTCAACATCATTTTGTGTTAGTTTGGATAGGTGGTATTTTTCTAGAAACTTGTCCATTTCCTCTAGGTTTTCATATTTGTTATAGTTTTTGATAGTACTCTGTTATGATACTTTTTATTTCAGTTGGATCTGTTGTAATGTCCCCTGTTTCATTCTTATTTGGGTTATTTGCATCCTCTCCTGTTTTTCTTTTCTCAGTTTGGCCAGTGGTTTGTTGATTTTGTTGATCCTTTCAAAGAACCAACTTTTGGTCTTGTTGATACTATTTTCTATTCTCTATTTCATTTATTTCTGCTCTGATCTGTATTATTTCCTTTCTGCTGGTGGCTGTGGGCTTTTTTGTTTCTTTGTTTTGCTGTTCTCTTTCTATTTGTTCAAGTTGTGAGCTAATGTTTTGATTTTGTCCCTTTCTTCCTTTTCAATGTGTGTATCTATTGCTATAAATTGAGCACTGAGCACTGCCTTTGCTATTCCCTAAGTTTTTGGCATGACATGTTTTCATTTTCATTTGATTCTAGGAATTTTTTTTATTCCATCTCTGATTTCTTCTATTACTCAGTGTTTTTTAAACAGGGTGGTATTCAGTTTCCATGTAATTGATTTTTTTTCCCCCTTGCCCTTCCTATTGTTAATTTCTACCTTGATGGCATTATGATCAGAGAAAGTACTTTGTATTATCTCAATATTTTGGATTTTGTTGAGAGTTGCTCTGTGGCCTAAGATGTGGCCTATTCTGGAGAATGTTCCATGTGCATTGGAAAAGAATGTGTACTTTGCAAATTTTGGGTGAAGTGTTCTATATATGTCTATGAGGTCAAGTTGGCTGATTGTACCCTTTTGCTCTTCTGTATCTTTCTTGAGTTTCTTTCTAGACGTTCTATCCTTTACCGAGAGTGTTATGTTGAAGTCTCCTACTATTATTGTCGAACTGTCAATTTCTCTTCTCAGTGTTTTTAGAGTTTGTTTTATGTATTTTGGAGCCTTGTCATTGGGTGTGTAG